>NC_091356.1:19615996-19943496 GCF_038502225.1 Cherax quadricarinatus | reverse complement strand
AATCTGGGAGGATCTGCGTACTCCTAGCCCTCCAAGCCTGACCGGAAGTGAGGCTTGCAACCACTGTCCATCGTCAAGGGAAAGATTCAATACACTCTCTAGCATGGCCTTCAGGAGAGAGTCATATTCCTTGAGTTTTGGACTGCTGAAGGCTGGGGAGCATCTCAGAAAATAGGTAAGTTTTGGGGTTGACAGGCACCTGGTGAGTAGGTAGAAGGCATCGTGTGTGTCAATGTCTTTCATCCTGCTTTCCATCGTCCGGAGGTCTGAGACTTTTTTTCCTAGGATCAGATCGATGGCATTGGACCCAAGAGGAGCACCGAGGAGAGTGCTATTGGCTGGATCAATGGCTCGTGCTCCTGGTAAAACGGTACTAATATTCTGGATCAACTGTTGATTGGTAGAAACTATTTCACATTTGGTGGGGTTTAAAGAAAGGCCCAGGCTTTCTCCCATGTCTTTAATTTTACTGATGTCCTCCAGGAGAGATTCTGTTGTGCCAGCTAGGGTACCGTCGTCCAGGAACCAGATATTGAGCTCGCTGGAGAGTGCCTCCGTGACTTCCTTGATGACCAAACAAAATAGAAAGGGGGCGAGAGGGTCCCCCTGTTGCACGCCCTCACACGAGTCAATTTCATGGTCCCCAAACAATAGTTTGGAAGTCACACTATAACACGATTCTATGAAGGGATAAAGGGAAGGGAAGTTTCTATAAACTGCTTGGAGAGCAGCATCCCTTCTGACTGAGTTGAAAGCATTGGCAAAGTCCAATTTGACCAAGGCTTTTTCATAGGACATGTTTTTGATATATACTCGTGCTGCGTGGGCAGCTGCTTCACAGCCCTGTTGAACGCCGAAACCGAGCTGAGTTGGTTTCAGCATTGCAGCAGCCTCTTGACTCACCCTTCTTACTGCAGCCTTGGCGACTAGGCGCCGAAGGGTGTTACCCACTGCAATGGGCCTGATTCCGCCATCCTTTTTCCGGAGGGCACACAATGAGGCACCAAAGAAAAAGGGTCTGATGGCCTCTGGGACACCGCCAGCCAGGCACAGGTTGGAAAATTTGGTGAGTTCAGACAGCAGCCTCTCTGAAACCTCACCAAGTGCTGGATTGAGTATTTGTTTTAAGTGTTGAGGCCTTAAACCGGTGAAACCTCCTGCTGAACCCTGTGGAAATGACATAGCAGCTTTATACACATCAGCATCCTGTAAGGTTAGATGTTCTTCGCCTGCTGCAATGTCAGGGAGGTCAATGTTGGTACTGGGAGCCCTGGGTGGATGTTTGTCCTTCAGAGCTTGCGCCGTGCTGACGTCCTTGGGAGCGATGGTATCCTCACTGGTTATAAGTCTCAAAGCTCCAATAGTATTACCCTCTTCTATTTTTTTGCTAATTTGGGCTCTGATTTTTGAGGTGTCGGGTGTCCTGTTGTTGGCATTTGCCCGGCGGGTGTTTGTCGCCCTAGGGGGGAGACGGACGAGGTTGTCATCCCTTGGGAATGCATTTATTGCCCTAATAACATGTGTTGCTAGTGACTTGTCCCTCCTTGGTGGGACAGCCAAACAGGCATTGCCAAAAAGCAGCAAGTTGTGCCAGGATCTGTTGTTTGAAGGAGCATCGTTGACTTTCTTCAGAAGGTCAGTGAATTTGCTAGCAGCTTGAGGGCGAGCTGCTTTGGGGATGTGTGTCAGAGTCCTGGTGGATGTTAATTTGATTGCAGATTTGAGGTCCTCTGTAGAGGTGAAGTCACGGTAGCTGTCAGCCCTGTCTGCTGGGGGAGGCTGTTGGTTGTTCTCATTTGGAGCTCTCCTGGAGCCTAGGCATCTATTGTGTGCACGGATGTTGCCAGATGTGGGATTGAGTGCACATTCCCTGTGGCACACCCGGCAAATGCCTCGTGAACGACAGCTTTGGCTCTGTCGTGAAGATTCCTGGGAACCCGCGACTACTTGTGACATTGCTGATATCGTGGGGGTGGGAGGGCGCCAGCTGTGGGGTGACGGGTGAAGGGCAGCATGGATGCATGGGGGATGAGGGTGGGGGAGTAGCGAGCGGCGGAACTTGTAATTGGTGGGGCACTAAACGGCAACACCCTTGGTCAGGAAGTCATTGGGCCTAGGCTGGGATGAGGGGAGGGGATCTGGGATGGGGGAGGGGGGAGGGAGTGGCCCTGTGTGTTCGCTCAAGACGCACATCACTGACTAACTTTTGCTAATTGTTATACACTTATTGTTCCATTTAGAAAAAAACCCTCGCCATTTGGCACACTAATCACCATGCTCACACTATTAACCGAGGTGTTCTGTTCACCATCCAATGACCATGTCGTGGGCGGCCACTTCCTTCCCCAACCCACGACCCCGGCCGATCACAGATGTAAACAAAACCTCCTCCACACTCCACTGCCAGGATCCCCTCACCACCGCTACTTCCCAAATCCCAACATGCACACTGCACTTTCACTGATACAGAAGCAATGGTCCGATGTAGAGGTTTGTCACAACTCTGTGATCTCCGGTCGATACTCACGATGATGTCTGCCGAAACTGGCCCGCGTAAACCATGTTGGTTCCTGGTTTACACACAGAATGTATGGAGCACCACACACTGGCTCCCTCCCTCCACGCCGGCAAGTGCGTATATGTATATATATATAGGTATATATATGTATATATATACATAAATATATTTATATACATATATATATTTATATATATATATTTATATGTACATATATATTTTTATATATTATATATCTATATATATATCTATATATATATATATATATATATATATATATATATATATATATATATATATACATATTTATATATATATATATATATATATATATATATATATATATATATATATATATATATATATATATATATATATATATATATATATATATATATATATATATATATATATATATATATATATATATATATATATATATATATATATATATATATATATATATATATATATATATATATATATATATATATATATATATATATATATATATATATATATATATATATATATATATATATATATATATATATATATATATATATATATATATATATATATATATATATATATATATATATATATATATATATATATATATATATATATATATATATATATATATATATATATATATATATATATATATATATATATATATATATATATATATATATATATATATATATATATATATATATATATATATATATATATATATATATATATATATATATATATATATATATATATATATATATATATATATATATATATATATATATATATATATATATATATATATATATATATATATGTATATATATATATATATATATATATATATATATATATATATATATATATATATATATATATATATATATATATATATATATATATAAATATATATATATATATATATATATATATATATATATATATATATATATATATATATATATATATATATATATATATATATATATATATATATATATATATATATATATATATATATATATATATATATATATATATATATATATATATATATATATATATATATATATATATATACATATATATATATATATATATATATATATATATATATATATATATATATATATATATATATATATATATATATATATATATATATATATATATATATATATATATATATATATATATAAGAAAAATATATATATATATATATATATATATATATATATATATATATATATATATATATATATATATATATATATATATATATATATATATATATATATATATATATATATATATATATATATATATATATATATATATATATATATATATATATATATATATATATATATATATATATATATATATATATATATATATATATATATATATATATATATATATATATATATATATATATATATATATATATATATATATATATATATATATATATATATATATATATATATATATATATATATATATATATATATATATATATATATATATATATATATATATATACATATATATATATATATATATATATATATATATATATATATATATATATATATATATATATATATATATATATATATATATATATATATATATATATATATATATATATATATATATATATATATATATATATATATATATATATATATATATACATATATATATATATATATATATATATATATATATATATATATATATATATATATATATATATATATATATATATATATATATATATACATATACATATATATATATATATATATATATATATATATATATATATATATATATATATATATATATATATATATATATATATATATATATATATATATATATATATATATATATATATATATATATATATATATATATATATATATATATATGATATATATATATATATATATATATATACATATATATATATATACATATATATATGTATATATATATATATATATATATATATATATATATATATATATATATATATATATATATATATATATATATATATATATATATATATATATATATATATATATATATATATATTTATGTTGTTTTAATCTTAGTTCGAGAATTTTACCAGTTTGACCGTAAAAAACTTTATCGCAAATTTTACAAGGAATCTTATAGACACATCCATCAGCATTTTGGGGGGAATTCTTAATCAAAAGTTTTTTTACTGTATCAAGATTTTTGAATACAACTTTAATATTAAAAGTCTTAAGAAGAGAAGGCATATGAACCAAGTTCTCTTCTTAAGACTTTTAATATTAAAGTTGTATTCAAAAATCTTGATACAGTAAAAAAAACTTTTGATTAAGAATTCCCCCCAAAATGCTGATGGATGTGTCTATAAGATTCCTTGTAAAATTTGCGATAAAGTTTATTACGGTCAAACTGGTAAAAATCTCGAACTAAGATTAAAACAACATAAATATAGCATTAGAACTGGACAAGATTCCAATGCTCTATTTATTCATGTAAGAGATTTTAACCATCCAATTGATTTTCAAAAAGTTGAGAAAGTAGTATCAAGCAAGTCCATGGTCGACAGGAATATAATTGAATCTTGTTTCATAAAAAACAGTTTTGACAATAATATGAATATTTCCTTTGGTTTATATAAATTAGATCCATTTATAATTAACAGAATTTGGGTAGAATTTAATAATACACTGGACAAATAAATAGCTTGGGGGTTAGTTTTGCAAAGGACCTATCCAAGTTGGCTCGCCGCGCGTCACGTGTTTAACCGTTGTGGGATCTGATAGTGAGGTGCTGACCGACCCCTTATATAGCTTCCTTGGATGCTTCACTTTCATAGTTCCTTGATAATGTGAGTAGTCACGAAAGCGCTTGGAATTTCTCTATTCTTTCAGAGTGGTTGTTTTGCATATTTTGAAATCACCTGTTTACTGTGATCTTATTGCATATAAATATGTATATATATATATATATATATATATATATATATATATATATATATATATATAGATAGATATATAGATATATAATATATAAAAATATATATGTACATATAAATATATATATATAAATATATATATGTATATAAATATATTTATGTATATATATACATATATATACCTATATATATACATATATATATATATATATATATATATATATATATATATATATATATATATATATATATATATAAATATATATATATATATATATATATATATATAAATAAATATATATATGTATATAATATATATATGTATATATATACATATATATAACTATACATATAAATATATATATATATATATATATATATATATATATATATATATATATATATGTCGTGCCGAATATGTAAAACTGGTCAATTAGCAAGAACTCATTTAAAATTAAGTCCATTCTAAAATTTTCTCTTATACGTTTAAAGATATATTTTTTTCATTAATGTTCATGTAGAAATTTATAATTTTGCACCAAAAGTGTCTTAGAAAACTTACCTAACCTTATTATAACAAGAACAATTTATTTTAGCCTAACCCAACTAAATACATTTTAGTTTTGTTTACAATAATTTAATACTAAACAAGCACAGTGAAATATATTTTTTTTCGTAAGGTTCAGAATGATTTTGGCGAAATTATTGCATACACAAATTTTCACTTGTCCTATATGGCAAGTTGAGCGTTGCTATTTAAGCCAAGATCGCAAGTTCTGCCTATTCGGCACGACATATATATAAACATACATATAAATATATATATATATATATATATATATATGTGTGTGTGTGTGTGTGTGTGTGTGTGTGTGTGTGTGTGTATGTACATATATATATATGTATGTATGTATGTATATATATATATATATATATATATATATATATATATATATATATATATATATATATATATATATATATATATATATATCAATAACAACATTGCACTTGCCAAGGAATCGAATCCATGCTGCTTTGGCCTGCCTCAGGGTTGGCATTCATTCATTCATGTTGATTCGCCGGTGCTTCCGGCCCGGGTCTGCTCCAGATGGTGACCCGGCGTCAGGGTTGGCGAAAACACATGGCGCCCTTATCCACTGGACCATACGATCCTTAAAAGTAGCGCATCCAGTGGCACTGAATGTTGTACTCGCTTCCCAAGGACTCACGACGGTGTGGGTGACTCTAGGCTAATTTCATTCTAGTCCATGTTTGGTGTACTAGTTCAACGAGCAGTATTTTTATATTATTGCGACCACGAACGGGTGGTATTGATCAATACTACTCGTTCGTTGTCAAAATAATATATATATATATATATATATATATATATATATATATATATATATATATATATATATATATATACATATATATATTTATATATAAAATAGTAATAATAATAATAACCCACATGAAAATAGAAATTCAGTAGATTAGTTGATCTGTATATTACGATGCGCTTCTGGGATTATATATATAGGGAAGGTTGCACGTCATCCAGCACAAGGGAGTCCCGACCGTGGGGGGACGTGTCTAGTAGTGGGTGGGCGAGAAGACCTGTGGTGAAGTTAAAAATTTCCGTGTGTATGTATGCGTGTGTGTGTACTCACCTAGTTGTACTCACCTAGTTGTGGTTGCAGTTGTTAATTCATAGCTCATGGTCCCACCTCTTCACTGGTCGCTACTGGGTCACTCTCCCTGAACCAAGAGCTTTATCATACCTCTGCTTAAAGCTATATATGGATCCTGCCTCCACTAAATTGCTTCCCTAACTATTCCACTTATTGAATACTAAGTGACTGAAGAAATACTTCCTAACATCCCTGTGATTCATCGGTGTCTTCAACTTCCATCTGTATCCCCTTGTTGCTGTGTCCTTTGGAACATCCTGTCTTCGTCCATCTTGTCAATTCCTCTCAGTATTTTATATGTCGTTACAATGTCCCACCTATCGCTCCTGTTCTCCAGTGTCGTCAGGTCGATTTCCCTCAACCTCTCCTCATAGGACATACCCCTTAGCTCTGGGACTAGTCTTGTTGTAAACCTTTGCACTTTCTCTAGTTTCTTTAAGTACTTGGCTAGGTGTGGGTTCCAAACTGGTGCCGCATACTCCAATATGGACCTAACGTACACAGTGTAGAGGATCCTGAACAATTCCTTATTAAGATGGCGGAATGCTGTTCTTAGGTTTGCTAGGCGCCGATATGCTGCAACAGTTATTAGGTTGATGTGCGCCTCAGGAGATGTGACTGGTGTTATACTCACCCCAAGATCTTTTTCCTTGAGTGAAGTTTGTAGTCTCTGGCCCTCTAGACTGTACTACATCTGCGGTCTTCTTTGCCCTTCCACAATCTTCATGACTTTGCACTTGGTGGGGTTGAATTCTAGGAGCCAATTGCTGGACCAGGTCTAGAGCCTGTCCAGATCCCTTTGTAATTCTGCCTGGTCTTCGTCCGAATGAATTCTTCTCATTAACTTCACATCATCTGCAAACAGGGACACTTCAGAGTCTATTCCTTCCGCCATGTCGTTCACAAATACCAGAAACATCACTGGTCCTAGGACTGTCCCCTGTGGGACCCCACTCGTCACAGGCGCCCACTCTGACACCTCGCCACGTACCATGACTCGCTGCTGACAAGTATTCCCTGATCCATTGTAGTGCCTTCCCTGTTATCCCTGCTTTGTCTCCAGTTTTTGTACTAATCTCTTGTGTGGAACTGTGTCAAACGCATTCTTGCAGTCCAAGAAAATGCAATCTACCCACCCCTCTCTCTCATGTCTTACTGCTGTCACCCTGTCATAGAACTCCAGGAGGTTTGTGGCACAGAATTTCCCGTCCCTGAAACAATGTTGGCTGTTGATGAGATCATTCCTTTGTAGATCTTCCACCACTCTTCTCCTGATACTCTTCTCCCTGACTTTGCGTACTATACATATCAGTGACACTGGTCTGTAGTTTAGTGCTTCATGTCCTTCTCCTTTTTTAAAAATTAATTGGGACTACATTTGCTGTCCTCCATACCTCAGATAATCTCCCTGTTTCGAAAGATGTGTTGAATATTGTTGTTAGGGGTACACATAGCACCTCTCTTCCGTCTCTCAGGACCCATGGAGAGATGTGTACTCGCCTAATTGTACTCACCTAATTGTAGTTGCAGGGGTCGAGACTCAGCTCCTGGTCCCGCCTCTTCACTGAATACTACTAGGTCATCTCTCTCTCCTTGCTCCATGAGCTTTATCATACCTCGTCTTAAAGCTATGTTTCGTTCCTGCCTCCACTACATCACTCGCCAGACTGTTCCACTTCCTGTCCACTCTATGACTGAAGAAATGCTTCCTAACATCCCTGTGGCTCATCTAAGTCTTCAACTTCCAAGAGTGACCCCTTGTTTCTGTGTCCCCTCTCTGGAACATATTGTTTCTGTCCACCTTGTCTATTCCACGCAGTATTTTGTAGGTCGTTATCATGTCTCCCCTATCCCTCCTTTTCTCCAGTGTCGTCTGGCCGATTTCCCTCAACCTTTCTTCGTAGGACATTCCCCATAGCTCTGGAACTAACCTTGTCGCAAACCTTTGCACTTTCTCTAATTTCTTAACGTGCTTGACCGGGTGCGGGTTCCAAACTGGTGCTGCATACTCCAGTATGGGCCTGACGTACACGGTGTAAAGTGTCTTGAAAGATTCCTTACTTAGGTATCGGAATGCTAATCTCAGGTTTGCTAGGCGCCCATATGCTCCAGCAGTTATCTGGTTGATGTGTGCTTCCGGAGACGTGTTCGGTGTTATACTCACGCCAAGATCTTTATCCTTGAGCGAAGTTTGCAGTCGTTGGTCACCTAGCTAATACTCAGTCTGCTCTTCTCCGATCTTCAAGACTTTTGCATTTGGCAGGGTTGAATTCGAGAAGCCAGTTGCTGAACCACGTGTTCAGCCAGTCCATTTCTCTTCGAAGGCCTGCCTGATCCTCATCTGATTTAATTCTCATTAACTTCACATCATCTGCGAAGAGGGACGCTTCTGAGTCTATCTCTTCCATCACGTCATTCACATATACAAAAAATAGCATTGGTATTCGGACCGACCCCTGCTGGACCCCGCTCGTCACAGGTGCCCACTGTGATACCTCATCTCGTACCATGACTCGTTGTTGCCTCGCTGTCAGATATTCTCTGATCCACTGAAATGCCCTTCCCGTTATACACGCCTGATCCTCTAGTTTCTGCACTAATCTCTTGTGAGGAACTGTGTCGAACGTCTTCTTGCAGTCCAGGAAGATGCAATCATCCCGCCCCTCTCTCTCTTCTCTTACTTCTGTTACTTTTTCATAAAACTCCAGAAGGTCTGTGACACAGGATTTGCCTTCTATTTGCCTTCTCCCTCTCTAAGGACCCACGGGGAGATGTCGTCAGTGGTCAGTCGTCACGTGAGGTCACAGACCCTGAGCTGCTTTGGGGATTAGCGTGGACGGTTACAAAGCATGGCTTGCTTCTGCAGTGTTTTAAAAACTGAGGTTGGAGAGTTGAAGGAGGAGGTCTTGCTTCTCCAGGAGGAGATTAGGAGGCTGAAGGTCCACCTCAATGGGTCTGGGAGAGAGTGTGAGGTGGCTGGAGTTGTGGGGAATGAGACTTCTAGCAGTGAGGTGCAGTCTGTCTCTTGCTGTGAGGAGGCTGTAGTTGGGGAGGTAGCAACGGCTACCAGCAGTGAGGTGCAGCCCAGCACCTGCTACAAGTGGCGAGTTGTTCACAGTAATGGGAGGCGCATCAGAGTAAGGAAAGTTAAGAGTGAAGATCTGAAGGTAGGAAATCGCTTCTCTGTTCTCCAGGATGAATGTACTTCAGTGGCCAGTGAAGGTAAGGGTACTACTGCCCCTGCTAATGAAGGTAAGCGCATTCTTGTGGTTGGTGACTCTCAGGTAAGATATATTGACCGTGCTTTTTGTAATAGGAATAAGAAGATGAGAGATAGAGTGTGCTTCCCTGGAGCTGGTGTTGGGGACATTGTCAACAGGCTGGATAATATCATGTCAGGTAATGGGAACAAGCCCATTATCTGTCTCAGTGCTGGTGGAAATGATATTGGGAAGGGTAGGAGAGAAGAGCTGCTAGATAAGTACAGGTCAGCTATAGATTTCATTAAGTCTAAGGGGGGGATCCCAATCATATGTAGCATCTTGCCTAGAAGGGGAGTAGGAAATGAATGGTTGTCTAGGGCAATTGGTGTAAATTGCTGGCTAGACAGATACTGCAAGGAACTTGCAATCCCATTCATTGACAACTGGAACAACTTTTATGGCAAACATGATATGTATGCAAGGGATGGGGTACATCTCTCTGGGGCAGGGGTGGTAGCACTTGCAGACTCGATTGAGAAGGCCATTGGTGAAATGCCTATGATTTTAAACTGATGGAAGATAGAGGTATGGGTGTGTGTGGGAAACAAGCAGGTTGCAACACTAGGGTTGGAAACAGTAAATGTATAAAAGGCATTCAGCATGAAGTTATAAATAAAGACAATAGAACAGGTCAGCAAACAAAGGGGGGCAGCAGAGGGCAGCAAGGGACTAGCTCCCTTAAGGTTTACTATACTAATAGCAGGAGTGTTAGAAATAAGATAGATGAGCTAAGATTAATTGCAAGTGCAGGAAACATAGATATTATTGCTATAACAGAGACCTGGCTCAATCTGAAAGATAGAGAGATGCCCTCTGAATGTCACATACAAGGCTATAAATTATTCCACACTGACAGGGTCAACAGGAAAGGTGGTGGAGTAGCGATGTATGTCAGAGACAATTTAAATTGTTGTGTTAGACAAGATATTAAATTAGAAGCGTCAGCCACTGAATCTGTTTGGTTACAGCTTCTCGAGGGCCGAGAAAAACTAATTTTGGGTGTGATTTACAGGGCCCCAAATCTTGATAGGGAGTGCAGTAAACTTTTATGGGACGAAATTCGTAAGGCATCTACATACGAAAATGTTGTGCTAATGGGAGATTTCAACTATAGACAGATTGACTGGAGCAATTTGACAGGAAATTTAGAGTCGGGTGACTTTCTTGATACGATCCAGGATTGTTTTTTAAAACAGTTTGTGACAGAGCCAACTAGGGGAAATAACCTTGACTTGGTTCTTGCCAGTAGGGAAACACTAATTAATAATCTTGAGGTTAATGATGAGCTTGGGGAGAGTGATCACAAATCACTCAGTTTTAATATATCATGGAATTCCCCTAATAATGGCAATCAAGTCTCCGTCCCTGACTTTCGCTTGGCTGATTTCATAGGACTGAAAAATTACTTAGGTGGGCTGAACTGGAATGACCTGACTAAGGGTCAGGTAGGTGGTGATGGTTGCCGATATGATGCTTTCCAGGGCATAGTTCTAGCTGCTCAGTCAAATTATGTTCCAAAAAGGGAAATCAGATCAAACAAAAATGATCCTAAATGGATGAACAATAGATTAAAATATCTGATTGGTCAAAAGAGAGGCATATATAGGCAAATCAAAAGAGGAGAGGGGCAATTAAGAAATCGATATATTCAGTTAAAGAGAGAAATAAAAAAGGGAATTAGAAAAGCAAAAAGAGATTATGAGGTTAAAGTTGCAAGAGAATCGAAGACTAACCCAAAAGGATTCTTTCAGGTATACAGAAGTAAGATCAGGGACAAGATAGGCCCACTCAAAAGTTCCTCGGGTCAGCTCACTGACAGTGATAAGGAAATGTGTAGAATTTTTAACACATACTTCCTCTCAGTTTTTACACAGGAGGATACCAGCGATATTCCAGTAATGATAAATTATGTAGAACAGGACGATAATAAACTGTGCACTATTAGGGTCACAAGTGACATGGTCCTTAGGCAAATAGATAAATTAAAACCTAACAAATCCCCAGGCCCTGATGAACTGTATGCAAGGGTTCTAAAGGAATGTAAAGAGGAGCTTAGCACACCTTTGGCTAATCTTTTCAACATATCACTACAAACTGGCATGGTGCCAGATAAGTGGAAAATGGCAAATGTGATACCTATTTTCAAAACAGGTGACAGGTCCTTAGCTTCGAACTATAGACCAATAAGCCTAACCTCCATAGTGGGAAAATTTATGGAATCAATAATTGCCGAGGCAGTTCGTAGCCACCTTGAAAAGCATAAATTAATCAACGAATCTCAGCATGGTTTTACAAAGGGGCGTTCCTGCCTTACGAATTTATTAACTTTTTTCACTAAGGTATTTGAGGAGGTAGATCATGGTAATGAATATGATATTGTGTATATGGACTTCAGTAAGGCTTTTGACAGGGTCCCACATCAGAGACTATTGAGGAAAATTAAAGCACATGGAATAGGAGGAGAAATTTTTTCCTGGATAGAGGCATGGTTGACAAATAGGCAGCAGAGAGTTTGCATAAATGGGGAGAAATCAGAGTGGGGTAGCGTCACGAGCGGTGTTCCACAGGGGTCAGTGTTGGGCCCCCTGCTGTTCACAATCTACATAAACGACATAGATGAGGGCATAAAGAGCGACATCGGCAAGTTTGCCGATGACACCAAAATAGGCCGTCGAATTCATTCTGACAAGGACATTCGAGCACTCCAGGAAGATTTGAATAGACTGATGCAGTGGTCGGAGAAGTGGCAGATGCAGTTTAATATAGACAAATGCAAAGTTCTAAATGTTGGACAGGACAATAACCATGCCACATATAAACTAAATAATGTAGATCTTAATATTACGGATTGCGAAAAAGATTTAGGAGTTCTGGTTAGCAGTAATCTGAAACCAAGACAACAGTGCATAAGTGTTCGCAATAAAGCTAATAGAATCCTTGGCTTCATATCAAGAAGCATAAATAATAGGAGTCCTCAGGTTGTTCTTCAACTCTATACATCCTTGGTTAGGCCTCATTTAGATTATGCTGCACAGTTTTGGTCACCGTATTACAGAATGGATATAAATTCTCTGGAAAATGTACAAAGGAGGATGACAAAGATGATCCCATGTATCAGAAACCTTCCCTATGAGGATAGACTAAGGGCCCTGAAACTGCACTCTCTAGAAAGACGTAGAATTAGGGGGAATATGATTGAGGTGTATAAGTGGAAGACAGGAATAAATAAAGGGGATGTAAATAGTGTGCTGAAAATATCTAGCCTAGACAGGACTCGCAGCAATGGTTTTAAGTTGGAAAAATTCAGATTCAGGAAGGATATAGGAAAGTACTGGTTTGGTAATAGAGTTGTGGATGAGTGGAACAAACTCCCAAGTACCGTTATAGAGGCCAGAACGTTGTGTAGCTTTAAAAATAGGTTGGATAAATACATGAGTAGATGTGGGTGGGTGTGAGTTAGACCTGATAGCTTGTGCTACCAGGTCGGTTGCCGTGTTCCTCCCTTAAGTCAATGTGACCTGACCTGACTAGGTTGGGTGCATTGGCTTAAGCCGGTAGGAGACTTGGACCTGCCTCGCATGGGCCAGTAGGCCTTCTGCAGTGTTCCTTCGTTCTTATGTTCTTATGTTCTTATTGCCTTTGAGATATCAAGATCACTTAGCAGCTTCTTCACCTACTCCTCCTCAGTTGTGTGTATGTTATCCTGCACTTGTTGGTGTATTCCCTGTTGGTGTCCCCATCTGTCCTGACTTCCCAGAGTCCTTCCTGTCTCCAATGTGAATATTTCCTTAAATCTCTTGTTCAGCTCCTCATATACCTCTTGATCGTTTCTTTTGAGTTTCTCACCTTCTTTCCTCAGCCTGATCACCTGGTCTTTGACTGTTGTCTTTCTCCTAATGTGGCTATACAGCAGTTTCGGGTCAGACTTGACTTTTGGTGCTATGTCGTTTTCATACTGTCGCTGGGCTTCCCTCCTTATCTGTGCATACTCGTTTCTGGCTCTTCAACTGATCTCTTTATTTTCGTGGGTCCTTTGTCTTCTGTACCTCTTCCATTCTCTAATGCACTTAGTTTTTCCCTCCCTAAGCCTTTGGGTAAGCCAAGGACTGACTGTGGTCTTCCCATTCATTCTGTTGCCCTTGGGAACAACCCTTTCCTCTGCCTCATTGCATTTTGTTGTTACACATTCCATCATTTCATTTACTGACTTTCCTACCAGTTTTCTGTCCCACTGAACCTCCCGCAAAAAGTTCCTCATACCTGTGTAGTCCCCCCTTTTATAGTTTGGCTTTTCCCAATCGACTCCTGTTACCCTCTCCACTTGCAGCTCTACTATGTAATCAAAACTCAGAACCAAGTGATTGCTAGCTCCAAGGGGTCTCTCATATGTGATGTCCTCAGTGTCTGAACTGCTCAGGGTGAACACAAG
Source organism: Cherax quadricarinatus (assembly GCF_038502225.1). Lineage (NCBI taxonomy): Eukaryota > Metazoa > Arthropoda > Malacostraca > Decapoda > Parastacidae > Cherax > Cherax quadricarinatus. The sequence continues at coordinate 19,928,582 of NC_091356.1, read as the reverse complement.
GTCCAGTCTTGCTGGTCCATCCTCCCCTCTCTCTCTCTGGTAGTGTCCCTGACGTGTTGATGCATGAGGTTTTCCTGGACCACATCCATCATCTTGGTTCCCCATGTGTCAAGAAACCCATGAGGTTCCAGGTTTTCCCAGTTGATCCTCCTATGGTTGAAATCACCCATAACCAGTAACTTTGGTCTCCATGATTGAGTTCTTCATGCCACCTCAGCCAGTGTGTCCACCATTGCTCTGCTGAGGTCAGTGGTCAAGTGCGGTCATACCGCTAAGCTCTTGGGAGTTAGCGTGGGCTGTTACCCATACCATGGCTTGTTGTAGTGCTTTAGAATCCCAGGTTCATGTGTTGAAGAAGGAGAGTCAACTTCTTCAAGAGAAAAATAGGAAGCTGAAGCTTCGCACAGATGAGTTTGGGAGCGAGTGTGAGAAGGATTTAGCTGGTAAGGTAGGAATGGTCACAAGCAGTGATAGTGGCAGCCGCTTTAAGTGGTTAGTGAGGTTGAAGGTACCACTGATTCCCCTGCTAATCAAGGTAAGAATATTTTATTAGTAGACGATTCTCAGGTAAGATATGTGGACTGTGCATTTTGTAACAGAGACAGAAAGGTCAGACAGAGTGTGTGTCTTCCTGGAGCTGGTATTGGAGACATAGTCAGCAGGTTGGATAATATTATGGCAGGTAATGGGAACAAGCCCATTATCTGTCTTAGTTCTGGGGGTAATGACATTGGGAAGGGCAGGAGAGAGGAGCTGCTGGATAAGTACAGGTCAGCCATAGTAGTAGTTAGGTCTAAGGGAGGGATCCCAGTCATAAGTAGCATCTTGCCTAGAAAGGGAGTGGGCAATGAATGGATGTCTAGGGCAATTGGTATAAATCGCTGGCTAGACAGGTACTGCAAGGAACTTGCAATCCCATTCAATGATAACTGGGACCTTTTCTTTGGCAAACGTGATATGTATGCAAGGGATGGGGTTCATCTCTCTAGGGATGGAGTGGTTGCATTAGCCATTTGATGACTTGTCTAGGAATTTAAACTGATAGATTATAGAGGTATGGGTGTTTGTGGAAAACAATTAGGCTGCAGCATTAGGGTTAAAAAGAGCAGTTATTACCGGGATACCTCAGGGATATGTTTAAGAGACAATATTCAAAATAAAGTTGCTAGCAATGGCAAATCAATTGATCAACAAACAAAGAGAGAGAGCAAAGGGCAACGAATGACTAGCTCCCTTACGGTTTACTATACAAATAGTAGGAGTCTAAGAAATACGATAGATGAGCTAAAATTACTTGCAAGTGTAGGTAATATTGATATTATTGGTATAACAGAGACCTGGTTCAACATGAAAGATAGAGAAATGCCTTCTGAATGCAACATACAGGGTTATAAACTATTCCACACTGATAGGGTCAACAGGAAGGGTGGTGGTGTGGCGATGTATCTCAGAGAAAATTTAAATTGTTGTCTTAGACATGATATAAGATTAGAAACATCGAACACAGAATCGGTTTGGCTTCAGTTACTCGAGGGTCGTGACAAATTAATTTTGGGTGTGATTTATAGGCCCCCAAACCTTGATAGGGAGTGCAGTAAGCTGTTATGGGACGAAATTTATAAGGCATCTAGATATGAAAATGTTGTGATAGTGGGAGATTTTAACTTTAGACAAATTGATTGGAACAATATGACAGGAAATCTTGAGTCTAGTGACTTTCTTGATACGGTTCAGGATTGCTTTTTAGAACAGGTTGTGACAGAACCAACTAGAGGAAACAATCTGCTTGACTTGGTTCTTGCCAACAAAGATTTACTAATTAATAATCTTGAGGTTAATGATGAGCTTGGGGTAAGTGATCACAAATCACTTAGTTTCAATATATCATGGAATTACCCAGATAACTGCAATCAAATCTCTGTCCCAGATTTTCGCTTGGCCGACTTCATGGGACTGAAAAATTACCTGGGTGGGCTAAATTGGGATGTCTTGACTATGGGTAAAGTAGATGATCTTGGTTGCCAATATGACGTTTTTCAGAGCATAGTTCTAGCTGCCCAGACAACTTTTGTTCCGAGTAGGGAAATTAGATCTAACAAAAATGATGCCAAATGGATGAACAATAGATTAAAACATCTCATTGGTCAAAAGAGAGGCATATATAGGCGTATCAAAAGATGGGATGGGCATTTTAAAAATCACTATATTCAATTAAATAGAGAAATAAAAAAAGGAATAAGAAAAGCAAAAAGAGATTATGAGGCTAAGGTCGCAAGGGATTCAAAGACTAACCCAAAAGGGTTCTTTCAGGTATACAGAAGTAAGATTAGGGACAAGATTGGCCCTCTTAAGAGTAACTCTGGTCAGATCACTGACAGTGATAAGGATATGAATGAAATTCTAAATACCTACTTCCTCTAAGTTTTCACAGAGGAAAATACTAGCGATATTCCTGATATAATAGATTACGAAGTACAGGATGATAATAAACTATGTACGATTGCGGTAACTAGTGACATGGTCCTCAGACAAATACAGAAACTAAAACTTAACAGATCCCCAGGTCCTGATGAACTGTTTGCAAGGGTGTTAAAGGAATGTAAAGATTAACTTAGCATACCTTTGGCTAATCTTTTTAACATATCACTACAAACTGGCATAGTGCCTGATAAGTGGAAAATGGCAAATGTAATACCTATTTACAAGGCAGGTGACAGGTCCTTGGCTTCGAACTATAGACCAATAAGCCTTACCTCCATAGTGGGAAAATTTATGGAATCAATAATTGCCGAAGCAATTTGTAGCCATCTTGACAGGCACAGATTGATTAATGATTCTCAACACGGTTTTACAAAGGGGCGTTCCTGTCTTACGAATTTACTAACTTTTTTCACTAAGGTGTTTGAGGAGGTAGATCATGGTAATGATTATATTGTGTATATGGACTTCAGTAAGGCTTTCGATAGAGTTCCACACCAGAGGCTATTGAGGAAACTTAGGACACACGGAATAGGAGGAGAAATTTTTTCCAGGGTAGAGGCATGGCTGAAAAACAGACAGCAGAGAGTTTGCATAAATGGGGAGAAATCAGAATGGGGGCACGTCACAAGCGGTGTTCCTCAGGGGTCAGTGTTGGGCCCGTTGTTGTTCACAATTTACATAAACGACATAGATGAGGGAATAAATAGCGACATAAGCAAATTTGCTGATGACTCCAAAATAGGCCGTCCAATTCATTCTTATGAGGACATTAGAGCACTCCAGGATAATTTGAATAGACTGACTGGCAGATGCAGTTTAATATTGACAAATGCAAAGCTCTAAATGTTGGACAGTTAACCATGCCACATATAAACTAAATAATGTAGATCTTAATACTACCAATTGCGAAAAGGATTTAGGAGTTCTGGTTAGCAGTAACCTAAAACCAAGACAACAGTGCATTAGTGTTCGCAATAAAGCTAACAGAATTCTTGGCTTCATATTTAGAAGTATAAATAATAGAAGTCCTCAGGTTGTTCTTCAACTCTATATATCCTTGGTTAGGCCTCATTTAGACTATGCTGCTCAGTTCTGGTCACCGTATTACAGAATGGATATAAGTGCTCTGGAAAACGTACAAAGGAAGATGACAAAGATGATCCCATGTATCAGAAATCTTCCCTATGAGGATAGACTGAAGGCCCTGAATCTGCACTCTCTCGAAAGGCGTAGAATTAGGGGTTATATAATCGAGGTGTATAAATGGAAAACAGGAATAAATAAAGGGGATGTAATTAGCGTGCTGAAAATTTCCAGCCAAGATAGGACTCGCAGCAATGGTTTCAAGTTGGAAAAATTCAGATTCAAGAAGGATATAGGAAAGCATTGGTATGGTAATAGAGTTGTGGATGAGTGGATCAAACTCCCGAGTACAGTTATTGAGGCTAAAACGTTGTGTAGTTTTAAAAATAGGTTAGATAAATACATGAGTGGGTGTGGGTGGGTGTGAGTTGGACCTGACTAGCTTGTGCTGCTGGGTCTGGTGCAGTGCTCCATCCTTGAGTGGGGATGACCAGACTGGGTGGGTCATTGGGATAATCCCGGGGGTGGGTCATTGGTCTAATTCGGGGGGGGGACATGGACCTGCTCTGCATGGGTCAGTAGGCCTGTTGCAGTGTTCCTTCTTTCTTATGTTCTTATGACTTGGCCTCCTGCAGTTCTGTGGTGGGTTATACATCACTGCAATGACTACCTTATGTTCCCCAGACTGAATTGTAGCTACTATGAAGTCCCTTTCTCCAATCTCACCCATGCCTTGCATTTCCTCAAAATCCCATCGGTTTTTTGAGCAATGCAACCTGTCCTTCCTCTCTGCTCCTTCTGTCTTTCCTCAAGATCTGATATCCTGGTGGGAAGACTGCATCTGCTATTGTCTCAGTGAGTTTTGTTTCTGTGACTGCTATGATGTCTGGGGACTTCTCACTCTTTCATGCCACTCCTCGTACTTATTTGTTAATCCATCTGTATCCACCTTCAACTTCTTATCTGTCATGGTGGTCCTGGGAAAATGTTGGGGAGGAGACCTATGGGGGTTTGCAGTGTGGGTGGGGTTTGTGATGGGGGTGAGGGCAGAGTTCCCATGGGGGGCTACTGTAGGGGTGAGGCTTGCGATGTGCACAGTGGGAGCAGAGGAAACAGTGTGTGGATTTTCATTTAGATTGGTCAGTTGCTTTGAGGATGTCATGGTTGGAGTCCTTCTGTGTGTGTTTCTGTAAGGTGTGTTTGCCCTTCCACCTGAGTCTGGGTTCTTTTCATCTTCATCGATGCACCACATTCCTCCTTTCATCTGTGCACCCTCTCAGGATCGTCCTTTCTTCTTGTGTTCTGTCACGATCGAGGTACACTCTCCAGTACTCTGGATTACTCCTCAGTTGTGCTTTCTCCTGCAGGATCCTGGTTCGAGCTGATTCTGCCTTGAAAATTACTTTGACAGGCCATTTCCTTCTACTCGTAAACCTCCCAATTCTCTGAAAGTTTTCACTTGGGTCATGTCTGCCTCACCTATTGCTTTCATCATACCTTCGATTGCTTTCTTCTCCTCCTGGTTTCTTTCGTCGTTGGCTTTCCCTTCAGCTTCTCGGAGCCCGTAGACAAACACTGACCTCTCTCTCTCCTCCTCCCACTGTGTCTCCCTTTGTATCCTATGAGGTGTTTTAGTTCCTTCCATCAAAACGTTCCTGCCTTCATTCCCTGCCCTTGCTGCAGCCCCTGTGTTCAGTGGACTGTCTTTCCTGCTCACCTGTTCCTTGCCACTGCAGTTGTCTGTTGGAGTCTCTACATATGTCATAGCTCCTTCATTGTCTACAGGTCTCTCAATTGATCTTAGTGTGCACATCTTTTCCTGGATCCCTACAGTCCCCTTGTCTGTGACTGGTATAGAGGTTCCTGATGTCATGTCTGTACTGTCATTTGTCTCTCTAATCTGTTTCAGGTTTCTTAGTTCCTCATCTAAGCACCTTATCTTATCTTCTGCTGATAAGACTTGTAGTCCCCACTTCCTGCTCTCAGCCATCCTCTCCTTAATTTTCTTGCCAAGCTCTGCTAACTTCTTTCCTCACTCTTCCACCTTCCTGGAAGGTGGAGAGGTAGAGAGAGGGAGATGGATTAGTAGGTAGATAGAGGGAGGGGGGAGAGAGAGAGAATGAGAGAGATGGGAGGAGAGAAAGATAGAAACGGGGGGGGGGGGAGAGAGAGAGAGAGAGAAGGATAAGGAGAAGGCTAGGGATTAGAGGGTTGTGAGGGGGGAAGCCAGGGGAAAGGGATAGGAGAGTGAGAAAGAGAGAGGTAGAGAGAACGGAAGGTGAATGGAGGGTGGAGAGGAAGAGAGAGCAGGAGGTAGATTGGTGGGTAATTAGAGGGAGGGGGTGAGAGAGAGAGGACGAGATGGGAAGAGAGAAAGAAAGGAAGAGAGAAGGATAGGGGAGAGAGAGAGAGAGAGAGAGAGAGAGAGAGAGAGAGAGAGAGAGAGAGAGAGAGAGAGAGAGAGAGAGAGAGAGAGAGAGAGAGAGTAGAGAAGGGTAGGGAGGGTGGGGAAATAGGGCAGGACATGGTTAGGGGGGTATGCGTGGTCAGTTTTCACAAGCCTTCTGGCTATAAGATAAGATAAGATAAGATTTCGTTCGGATTTTTAACCCCGGAGGGTTAGCCACCCAGGATAACCCAAGAAAGTCAGTGCGTCATCGAGGACTGTCTAACTTATTTCCATTGGGGTCCTTAATCTTGTCCCCCAGGATGCGACCCACACCAGTCGACTAACACCCAGGTACCTATTTGCTGCTAGGTGAACAGGACAACAGGTGTAAGGAAACGTGTTGAAATGTTTCCACCCGCCGGGAATCGAACCCGGGCCCTCCGTGTGTGAAGCGGGAGCTTTAGCCACCAGGCCACCGGGCCACTTATGTCATGTGTGTGCGCTTGCTGTAGCACTAGCTGCCCCAGCCAACCTCGTTGCCTTGACTTAAACTGAGTCATATTGTCAGACTTTGTGGGTTATCCCAGATTTTCTGCACATATGCTGCTTTGTACAATAACCTATGCACTTACTTGTGTATACCTGAATAGCTTTACTTACTGAATGTTAGTGTATTTTATCTCACCTAGCGCCTGCGCATGCGCTACAGTGCGTTGTGGTCCCACACATTCCCCTCCCCAGATATTCTCCATTAATAAGTGTTAAATGCTCAAGCATGATATTGAGCTCTCCAGAGCAGGGTTAATGACCTTCAGCTGTCAGTAATCCAGGCCTACCCTCCTGCAACTACAAAAAGGTTATGTACTTCACGTCTGGTATCACTGCGTCTGTCACTGCTCCTGTACGATGCTTCATGTTTCGGCTCCTGCTTCTTCTATTATTTCTTTACTATTTTGACTAACTCATCTATCACTGTATTCACTATGCACTGTATTCAGTAACACATCTATCCTTATCTCTTATCACCCTGGCTTGGGTCTCACTTATTCTGGTTTGGCATTGAGATTTGGCAATACCACCTACACCCACTCTAGGCCTATGGCCTTCCACTGTTGCTCGTGGCACTGATTCAAATTGTTTCTATACATTTATGTTTTATGCAGTTTTGTGTATTCAGTTACATATACACTTTTGTGTATGATTATAATAATGTATTTATATCTTTATTTCTACATGTACAAGGTATGCAGACCATAGCTGACATCAGTGACATTCTACTATATAGAAAGCCGCTTGTTATACAGAGCATTTCGAGAAAATTAGGTCAATTTTGTACCGGGATGCAACCCACACCATTCGACTAAAACCCAGGTACCCATTGTTACTGATGGGTGAACATGGGCATCCGGTGTAAGGAAAAAAGCCCAGTGTTTCCACCCTTGCCGGGAATCGAACTTGGACCCACAGCATGTGAAGCGAGAGCTTTGCCACCAGGCCACCGGCCGTCTACTTGTCTGCATTTGAATACCTAATTGGTTTTATTCATGTATGTACCTATGATTGTGTGTATGTATACATGCTCATACAAATGCATATATTTACATATCCATACGTTTGATTTTGTATGTATAATATGAACAGTTGAGTATTTATTTGAGTATTCCTATATACATAAGAGCAGTAGCAAATAAAGTGGCAGAATGACTCCTCTTTTTGTCAGCGTTTTTCATGAAGTTCAACTTTGGTCTGGCTACATCGTATCTGGTGTTTTTCCTGAACGACGCGGGGCTCAGCGTTCCACTTTACAACCATCACTCAACACCTTTGTTCCACATTAAAGTGCTTCCCTTAGTTGGATCAAGACCATTCTACTTTCTACCATTCTACTGTCTTACTCATTGCCTCCCTTCCTCTCCCTACCAGTCTACTTTCACTACCAATGTAACCTCACCCAATCACCCCTGTCTCACCTATCATCACTTGCTCCACTTCCTCGGATCAACACGCCCTTACTTCCCCTCTTCCAATCCATGTACCCATATACTCTCACCCCAGTATCCTATTCCTTAACTCACTCCACCCAAGACCATTCTTCGTCTTCTTGGATCAAGACCACTATATCTCCCCCACCTTCCCTCCCATGCCATTTCTATCTCCCAGGACCATCCTCTGTGACGTAATACCCCATTCAGACTTTTTTAATACCTCAGCAATTTCTTTTCAACTTGGCATATTATAAGGAATGTTTTCCTCATTGGTCCAAAATCACTCTTATATCTTCAACTCTTAAAAACCCTTACACATTTTTACGTGCCATAAATTGTGTTGAGAGACCGTATTCCTCAGGAGGTCACTCAAAGGCTCACCCACCAAATCCCATACCTTTATATCTGTCCACATCTTTAAACATCCATCACCAATGCAGCAGACTTCAATCATAGCCTGGGGTAATGGTTCTCTCAAAAACAACTCTGATTTCCTTGCATCAAGTCCACTCGGTCTCCTCCACAAAAAAAGATCATCTTAAAAGCAATTCCATCACAGACCTCATTCGTCGAATCAAGAGCCACCAGCATCAATATTACACCGATACCCTCATCAAACACTACCCGCAGACACTCACAAGCACACACACACACACACTAAATAATAGGATTATATAAAAGGAACACTTCAGACTAAAGGTCCCAAGGTGGTGATTGCAGTGATTTATTTATAACTCACCTGAGAAGAGCAAGAGGCCAAGACAAGAATATCATGAGAGTAACAGAGTCATAGTCGAAACACTGGCTGGAGTGGCAAGAATGGCTCGTTTGGGCAGGGAAAAGCTACGGGTTGTTGGTGACTTCAATCACTAGGAAACTGACTGGAAAAATCTGGAGCCACATGGGGACCCAGGAACGTGGAGGGCTAAGATGATGGAGGTGGTACTGGAAAGCCTTATGCATGAACAGGTTCGAGACACTGCCAGAGAAAGAGATAAGAGAGGACGATCAAGGCAGACTGGACCTTGTATTCACCTTGTGTAGTTCAGATACTGACATCACATATGAAAGGTCCCTCGGAGCCAGTGATCACGTGGTCCTGAGCTTCGAATACATGGTAGAGTTACAAGTGGAAAAGGAAGCAGGAAAGGCAGGACGAGTGAAGCCAAACTACAAAAGAGGTGACTACACAGGCATGAGAAACTTCCAGCATGAGGTTCAGTGGGACAGAGGAATCGCAGGAAAATCAGTAAATGATGTGATAGAATATATGACAACAATATGCAAGGAAGCAGAGGAAAGGTTCGTACCCAAGGGCAACAGAAATAATGGGAGGAGCAGGACGAGCCCTTGGTTCACCCAAAAGGTGTAGAGAGGCCAAAACTATGTGCACTATGAATGGAAGAAGTATGGATGGCAAAGCACCCAGAAAAATCAGGAGATTAGTCGAAGAACCAGAAATTAATATGCACAGATAAGAAGGGACGCCCAGAGACGATATGAAAATGACACAGCAACGAAAGCCAAGTATGACACGACGCTGTTGTACAGTCACATCAGGAGGAAACCAACAGTCAAGGCCCAGGTAATCAGGATGAACAAGGAAGCAGGGGAGACCACCAGAAACGACCGAGAAGTATGTGAAGAACTCAACATGAGATTTAAAGAAGTATTTACGACATATAGGGGAAAGACTTGATAATGTCATATAAAATACTGAGAGGAACTGTCACGGTGGACAGAGACAAAATATTCCAGAGATGGTACGCAGCAACAAGGAGTCTAAAGACTTAGAAGAGTCACAGGGATGTTAGGAAGCATTTCTTCAGTTACAGAATTTTCAGGAAGTGGAATAGCCTGGAAAGCGATGTAGTGGAGGCAGGATCCATACATAGCTTTAAGAGGTATGATATGGCTCATGAAGCAGGAAGAGAATGGACCTAGTAGCAACCAGTGAGGAGGCGGGGCCAGGAGCCATGAATCGACCCCTGCAGCCACAATTAGGTGAGTACACACACACGCACATAGACCACAACTTTAAACATTAGCACCGTACTTTCTTTGTACCGGCGACAAATTCTTGTTATAATAAGTCCAAGTAGTGGGACCTCAAAACCTAGATACTTATTTCTGGCTACATATTCTATTCGAGACCGATAATGTAACTGGATCCTGCAGACTGCACCTCTCTGTCGAGGAGGACACCTGTTAATATATTCGTTTTCTCAGCACATTAAAGCAGTAATTAAAATAATGATTAAGGTTGGACTGAGGACACCTCCCTGTGGAGTTCCTAATACACAGTCTATAGTTACACATCAATGCCCTTGAAACAACACTGAGGAGTCATAGGTGTATGAAGAGAATTCCTTTCTATATTTTTATAACTGACACTTGAAATCTTCTTGTTGGCATATGTTTATTGTAGGTGTACAGAAAGTGATCCCTGTTATCTTAGGATCTTAGATGTGAGGGAGATTTCCCCTTGATTTCTTCTTGTCTCTGTTATTTTATTCCTCCAAACTTAATTAAAGTGCTTTCTTTGAAAGTTTTTTGAGAGGGCCTTTTCATCCTTAAACGTCAAGGAAGGTAGAACAGAAGCTGACTCGACCCACCCAAACACTACACACACACACACACACACACACACCTAGTGGTGACCAATGAAGAGACCTCAGTAGTATCGGTTACCACTAGTGTCAATGACTCATACCAACCGTTACTGATTCACTTCCCCCCCCTTACATGATCACTGACCGTTATTGAGTTATTCTGCTGACCAAGCATGTTGTTTGAATGTCACTCGCCCTCTGGGCACGATAGAAGTTAGTTGAGAGCAGGGTAGCAGAGACAGCAGGTCAGGCTTGGCAGTTCCATCCTTGTTGCCCATAATAATAAGTTATCAGCCGTCCGAAGTGTGTGATTTTACCCAATTCCAGCATAACCCAAATTGGTGTCAGCGGTATGGGTCTGGATGAGTCCATCCACTCCACTGGCCTGTTCATTCCTTCAGAAAGAAAGCACTCCCAAGTCCCTAGTAACCAATAATGGAGGTGAATTCTGCAATGAAATTCTTGAAAATTTGTGTACCTTGTACAAGATCACTAAATCTACCATTATTCCCCACCATCCTGCCATTAATGGTTTAGTGGAACAAACTAATCAGAAAGTACTTGATGTCTTGAGAGAAGGAGAAGAGGGAGAAAAAGAAAAAAGAAGGAATCAGGTTAGGTCAAGAGTGTTCTGAAGTCAGACAATCACCCTAAATATCATTATTCCCTACATACATGATAAGTAATGAGAAATCCTCAGATATCATTTGTAAATACCAACTCAGATCTGCCTCATCCATGGCATGCATTAGCCAATGCAACAGAGTTTGATCCTCCCAGTGATGATAACCATTCTGCATATGTAAATCTCACCCTATCAGAGTTGGGGTTAAATGTAAATAACCTGTATAGATGAATAATATAGTTCAAAATGTATTCATATTGTCTGGTACAATATCAACCTATTAATATTCAAGAAATTGAGTTTGTGTGTTCACGTTCTCTCCGAATTCTGAGATTTAAGAGTTTAGATTTGAGTGCACCAAGTCTGCCTTTTCTGTTAAACACTTCTTTCTTTGTATATATCCTTCCTCAGAATCAGTATATTACATGAATACAGATCGATCGACCAATTTTTTATCACTTTTATTGTATAATCCCACCATTGAATCTATTACTGCTATGAATTGTGCTATATCATGCCTTGTAATTCATTACAATAAGTTCCATTCCTTTAACATCCATTCCTATATCCTTATGTATGTTATAATGTTCAATTGTAGTGCACTTTGACACTGTATAGAATCAGCCCCAAGCTGTATGCCTGTCAATTCTAGTTTGTATTAGCTGTATGTCGGGATGCCATACATTAGCGTTGCTGAGCTCTGATAACTGATACTACTGATACTGATACTACTGTATCAGTTACCAGTAGTGTCATTGACTCATACCAATCATTACTGGTTCACTGTCCCCCTTATGCAATCTCTGGCCGTTACTGAGTCATTCTGCTGACCAATTATGCTTTTTGAATGTCGCTCACTCTCTGGGCACGATAGGAATTAGTTGAGAGCAGGGTAGCAGAGATGGCAGGTCAGGTTTGGCAGTTCCATCCTTAGTTTCCATGATAATAAGTTACCAGCCGTCCGAAGTGTGTGATATTACCCAATTCCAGCAGAACCCCTACATGACAGAGGAAGAGCTAGGAGCTGTGACACGACCCCTGCAACCACAACTAAGTGAGCACACACACACACACACACACACACACACGCACACGCGCACACACACACACACACACACACACACACACACACACACACACGCACACATTGTCATGTCCTGAACGACATCACAGAAGGAATAGACTCAAAAGTGTCCTTGTTAGCAGATGTGAAATTGATAAGAACTCAATTGGACAAAGACCAGGCAGGACTACAAAGGGATCTGGACAGGCTGCAGGCCTGATCCAGCAACTGGCTCCTGGAGTTCAACCCCACCAAGTACAAAGTCATGAAGATTGGGGAAAGGCAAAGAAGACCGCAGACAGAGTACAGTCTAGGGGGCCAGAGTCTACAAACTTCTCTCAAAGAAAAGGATCTCAGGGTGAGTATAACACCGGGCACATCTCCTGAGGTGTACATCAACCAAAGAACTGCTGCAGCATACGGGCGCCTAGCAAACCTAAGAACAGCATTCCTACATCTCAATAAGGAATCGTTCAGGACCCTGTGCACCGTGTATGCCATGATTATATTGAAGTATGCAGCACCAGTTTGGAATCCACACCTAGCCATGCATATAAGGAAACAAGACTAGTCCCAGAGGTAAAGGGTATATCCTACTAGGAGAGGTTAATTAAGGGAAATCGACCTGATGACACAGGAGGATAGGAGAGATAAGGAGGGATATGATAATGACCTATAAAATACTGAGCATCAACAAGATAGGATGTTCCAAAGATGGGACACTGCAACCAGGGGTCACAGTTGGAAGTTGAAGATTCAGATGAATCACAGGGATGTTAGGGAGTATTTCTTCAGTCACAGAGTAGTCAGGAAATGGAACAGTCTGGGAAGTGATGTAGTGGAGGCAGGATCCATACATAGATTTAAGAAATGGTATGATAAAGCTCATGCAGCAGGAAGAGTGATTTAGTAGCAGTCAGTGAAGAAGCGGGGCCAGAAGCTGTGAATCGACTCCTGCAAACACAACTAGGTGAGTACTCACACACACACACACACACACACACACACACACACACACACACACACACACACACACACACACACACACACACACAAACACGCACACACACACGCACACACACACGCACACACACACACATACACACACAGTGGACTGACGACACTGGAGGACAGAAGGGTAAGGGGAGACATGATAACGACATACAAGATACTGCGGGGAATAGACAAGGTGGACAGAGATAGTATGTTCAAGAGAGGGGACACAGGGACAAGGGGTCACAACTGGAAGCTGAAGACTCAGACAAGTCACAGGGACGTTAGGAAGTATTTCTTCAGTCATAGAGTTGTCAGGAAGTGGAATAGCCTAGCAAGTGAAGTAGTGGAGGCAGGAACCATACACAGTTTTAAGAAGAGGTATGATACAGCTCAGGAAGCAGAGAGAGAGAGGTCCTAGTAGCGATCAGTGAAGAGGCGGGGCCAGGAGCTGAGTCTTGACCCTTGCAACCACAATTAAGTGAGTATAATTAGGTGAGTACACACTATATGGGGCAAATGACCAGAAGGGAATGGCATCTAGAGGAGGTACACTAACATTCAGCAAGGGGTCCAAAGGAAAGAAAGGAGACAAGACCTATGTTGAGGCCCTATCAGGCCACCAGGAATTGTCGAGTGATAGAAACATGCTACTGGGCACAGGGACAGCAGTAAGCGAGGCTCCATGCAAAAGCGCTATCCAGCTACCAGGAGATCCAGAAAATGATAAGGGAGGCAATGGCTATGTTTAAATTGGGACCAGAGATATACAGAGGGAAAGGCAAGAGGAAAAGGAGGAGAGGTCAGTCTTCATTCATGGGCTTCAGGAGAGAGGAGGATGTACAATGAAAGCCGGCAGAGAGAGAGAATGAAGAGATTGAAAAAATCATCAAACAAACAGGAGAGGACGACATGCCTGAGCTGATAAATTATTAGAGAATAGGGAGATACTCGAGGGGAAGAAATCAACCAGTCAAACTGATTTTCAAGAGAGAAACAGAGCAGAACAGGATCCTGCAGCAGAAACCATGGCCAAAGGAATCAGCAACATAAGAGTGTGTTTACCTAGATCGAGACACAAAGATGATAGAACGAGATAATCTGAGAAGACACAAAAACAATAGGGGCAAGAAAGAGAGACAAGGCTAAAGACAGTAGGGGACAACCAGAGGCGAGTGGAGCTGCAAGCGCAATCACCCACAGGGCCACCCACAGAACCCCACAACCAAACATATTATCCCAAAACAAGAGACACTCCACACACTCAGCCCCCAGTCAACACATCACCAGGAGCTTGCAGTGATATAGAAAAGAGGAGGAGGTCCAAGCAATTACAGTCACAAGGAATGTCCTTGCTGGAGTGAGGGAGAGGAAAGGGAAGCGGTAGGCGGAGAGGCAGGAGGTTCCTCCAGACATACCAATACCTTTAGTCAGAAGGTTGAACATTCTACCACTAGAAAGACAGCCAGCCCACAAAAATTCCTCCAGACTACGCTATGATAAAAATAACATTACATGCTAATCATACTGCCAATGATACAGAAATTTACTGACAATTATCTTAGGAGTTTCTGCACTCAAGAAAATGGGACACATTTAATGGGAGACATCTTTAAGCTATTCAAACGGAGACAGACGCTGGATATGATATGAATTTACATACCAAATATATAGAGAGATCTGTTAATTATCTTTAGAATTTCTGCTTCTTTAGAAAGGGGCCCAATGGAAACAAGTTACCCCATCTAACTTTTTTAGGCTATCCTAGGTAATCCATGCACACATACTGCTATGCACGATAATCCGTGCAACTACATCTATGTGTGCCTGCGCCTGAATTAACATACCTGCCCATTAAAAGGGGATTCATTTTAAAGGGGAGGCACCTGTAATTTCAAGGAAGATGGCCATAGTTATCATCCTGCAGGATTCTTATGCAAACTCTGGTTCATCCTTCAGAAAATGCAGGAAAAATATTTCGCCCTAATTCCTATGAGTAGCATTACATATTAGACAGTCCAATGTACAATTGCCTCATTTAAAATCAAATCTAATTTGAGCAACCTGCCACTGTTGTTGTATAATGAATTCTTATCATGCTTAATAATTGCTGATTTTGCAACATTCCTTCCACGCCAAGAGGAACAAGGAACAATGACTCTAGCTTCTGACCAATTTCCAGGTTATTGCAAACTCTAATTTGGCTGAAAACTGCATTCGACTCATGTGGAGTGCATATCGAATAATGGTGTTGTGATATCCTGACATCTAAATGTTTACCAGTCTGTCCTACACAAGATTAGTTGCAACCATTGCAACTTATTCTGTAGACAGCACCAACACGCTGTTGGGGAGTGTTGGTGTCTACAAGTTTCTGATGCCTGGCTAAGGAATATCCTCTAAGCACTTCATACATCCACTCCATTGCTGCTATTGAGTGAGGATGCTACTGACCTTGCTCCCCTTTTCACCGTTTTGGTTTGTGTATGTCGTTAGAATATAATCTCATTGACTGAGGCACTTCATATGTCTTTTTCTCTAGCCAATTATGTCCATGGAGCTTTATATTGTTTATGGAAGATTAGTCATTTTATGGTTTTGTGTTATCAGACACTCCTTCACACTTAATTATCCTAAGCACTGCTCTTGAACTCACATTTTGTAAATGGCATCTACACACTGTGGTTGTCGGTATTTGTATTTTACTGTATTTAATATCAGTAATGGGCATTTTTCTGCTGATTTTTTTTTTTATATTTTATTTATAACCAATATAGTATACATAAATATAAAAATAAAAGGAAACAGTATGGATCTCAATCCTGAAGGTTCGGCCATTGACTTAAGAAAACCAAACACATAATAAACTAACACAAATGGATTGCACCTATATACTTGCAAGATATATCTGTATAACATACAATAATAACTTACGGCAATAACATAGCTACAAATAAACACCGTAACAGGGTCATGAACTGACAAAAACATTCAATGACTCAAAACCAAACTTCCATATAAATTTTACATTTAACATGACATATGACAAAGACTCATACAATTGAAAATAATATATACAAGAAAATGTAACAGTTACTTCCAGCCTTCTCATTAATCAATAAACCAAAACCTAACATCATAATCCTACTAGAACATCTACATACTTATCCCTAACATTACAGCTTTACATTACCAAAATACAAATAAACATACAAAGTAAAGAGCTTAGATCTTAAAACCGACTCATTACATTTACACTTAAACCCGTATACAACAATCTCAGACACAAAAGGAATGCGTCTAAAAAAAAATTACTTCATATGGTAAAGAACGATACCGTTGTATAATGCTATACAAAGTGCATTGAAATGACAATTGAAACAAAGTAACGAAAGGGAACATACAACAAGCATGTGTTGAATACATATAAACCTACACATCACATACACCACAGTATTATCTTTGTATAACACCTTTGAGGACAAAAGGAGAATCCAGACATACTTAGATCATGCCTTGTGTCACCTCAAACCTTCAAACACACAAATACTGTGAGATGTACCCTCTCACACATTATACACACAATGTAGTGCAACAACACTACTTACATATTAAATTCGATACCTTCTGAAAAACAATGTGAATAACATATCTTACACAACAACCCAGACCAAACTCACATCACAAAAGAATCTTATTTATTATATTACCAAACATACCACACACGCTAACATCTATACACATTTCCATACTCAAGAAAACTAGCCCGCCGCAACCCCTTACTTTACACTTAACTCTCTTAAATCCTTCAACCTGAATCTACGATAACCTTCAGTAAATGCTGTCTCCCATCTTCCCCCATAAAGATCCCTATTGCGGCACTTTGTTCTATACATCGTGGCCCCTAACACTCTTATCCTTTCCTCGACTCCCACCTCCCTCATTGCCCAAGATATATAAATAAAATCTGTGACCACATACGCAACCGCATTCACCACCTGCTGACTCCCCCCACCTATATCTAAACTTAACACCCGCAACACCTGTAACCCTTCCCCACCCACTAACCTAACTACTCTACTTAGCCAGACCCTCACATCTTCTAAACAAGTACAAAAGTACACAGCGTGAAATATGGTTTCCGGACATCCACACGCTTTGCACTCCCCACCTTCCCTTAATCTCCTATTAAATAACACAACCCCAGACGGCAAGATCCCATGTAAAAACCTAAACATAACCTCCCTGACACTTGGTTTTACACGTAGTTGTTGAAGACATTTCCATACAGAACCCCATGCATACATAGGGTATGCCCCCTCAACTGCCGCCACCACAGACCCACCCCCCACCCTCTCAAGAACCTTCAATTTAAGCTGTTTCGGATCCCTTACCTTCAGTAAAACTCGCAACATAGCCTCCCCAAACATTAAATCCCTACCCCTCCACCACCGTTGCATATCCATGCGCAGTCTTTCAAGGCCTCCCCCCCTCACCCCCTCCCTCACAAACCCCCTTTTCAGAAACACACTCAACATACGCTTCTCAAGAGGTATAAGCCCCAGCCCCCCCTGGCTAACGGGAAGCGACACCACCCCTCTACTTAGCCAGTCACAACCCGATCCCCATATAAATCTGAATACCCGCAGTTGCAACCGTTGCACCTCACACCGTCATAACGGATATATTGCCACCACGTGCCATAACTTGCTATACAACAGGACATTCGTGACTATAACCCTTTGATGCAACGATAATTGCTCTGCCCTCAAGCCTCCCAATCTTTTCAAAACTCCATCCACGGTGCGCCTCGAATTTGCCTCTTGTGCATCCCTATCATTCCGCATGTACACTATCCCACATATCAACAGCTGATCTACCACACGCCACCCACCCTCAACAGTCTCACCATTATGTACGCTATCCCCTAGATCCAAATACTTGGACTTTACTACATTAATTTTCATCCCTGTAGCCTCACCAAAAACGTCTATCACCCTTTCTACCTTATGTAAATCCCTCACATCCCTCACCAAGACAGTCGTATCATCCACGTAACCCACTATACCCGCTTCCCCTTCACGTGCAACACCAACCCTCGCTCTCGCTATACTCCACCTAACTGCCCTATAAAAGGGTTCTTGAAGACATGCAAACAAAATTTGCGACAGAGGGCATCCCTGTCGCAAACCCCTTCCCATCTGAATGCTATCACCTAGTCGTCCATTAACCTGTATTCTCATAACTGCACCCAGATACAAAGTTTTTGCCCAAGAAACAATTTCCCTCCCGAAACCCAACCAACGCATAAAACTCCATAATGCATCCCTTTCTACGCTATCATAAGCAGCTCTCCAATCCAGAGCCAAAACACCCCCTCCCCCCTCCCCCCTCCCCCCTATGCTCTATAAAACTCCTAATAGCTCCATGCCCTTCATACATTGATCTACCCGGTATGCCATATTGTCCTCTATCAATTACTTTACCTAAAACCTGTTTGATTCTATTCCCTAATACCCTTGCAAATAACTTATAATCACCGCACATAAGCGATATTGCACGGTAATCTTCTACCGTGGTCTGTCCACCCTTAGGCACTAATACAACAACAGCAGTCCTTTGCTGCTCACCCATTGTCCCATCTTCCTTCATTACATTGAATAATCTGACTAAAAATCTCCTCAATACTTCCCAGTTCTTAACATAAAAATCATTAGGCAACCCGTCTACACCCGGTGCCTTACCTAAACTTGCACCTACTATAGCTCTCCAAATTTCCCCTTCCGTAATTTGTCCTTCCAAAGTCTCCCTATCTCTACCATCAAGCTCGCATTGCACATAACCACCCATTTCCCTTAAAGCATCATCTCGTATACCCACCTGTTGTGCATATGACCTAAACCATGCATCAATATATCCACTCATACCTTTAGTCGACATCAATACCTGCCCTTCCCTATACCCTCCCATCCCCACTTGAACTGTTAATCCCATCATTTCCGTGGCTGCCCTCCTCTTCTGCTGTCCCCTTAACGCACACGCCGAAGGTCGATCCCCGTAGAGAACCTCCTCCAACCCTCCAGCCACAC
The DNA here is from genome assembly GCF_038502225.1 of Cherax quadricarinatus. Lineage (NCBI taxonomy): Eukaryota > Metazoa > Arthropoda > Malacostraca > Decapoda > Parastacidae > Cherax > Cherax quadricarinatus. Next base: position 19,909,262 of record NC_091356.1, on the reverse strand, counting down.
GTGCACCATCAAATCGTTCATTATGCAAACCCTTAATACGTTGCTTTAAATCCCCTATTTCCTCCACAGGGTATCTCGCACCATCACCCACATAACAATTGCGTAACTGTCCTTCTAAATACCCCTGTAGCCCATATAAAAGTTGATTACTTACCCTCCCAAGCCGAACATAGTAATCCCGAATACGTTTCTTAGCCACCACATCCCACCACCTAACCAAGTCTCTATCCCCAGGAGCCCCTGCTAACAAACCCTCCCAAAAACACTCAAAAGATTTCCTATTCTCCTCCCCTTTTAACAATTTAACATTCAATTTCCAATAACTACAACCCCTCTTAGGTAAACCCTCCCACCCTGCGTCCACAAGAACTCCTCTATGATCAGAAAACACCACATCTAAAACACGCACACTATTAACTACGATGGTGCGTGACACGTACACTCTATCAAGTCGCGCCGCATATCCACGACGTACAAAAGTATGCTCAACCTCTCCCCCCCCACCACGTCCTTTAATCCCACCCCTGACATTAAATCTCCCAATACCCCTGAAAAGTACCCACTTCCCCGAGGTTCTACATCCTTACGCCGGATCACGCAATTCCAATCCCCGCCTATAATAGCTACTTCAGGGAGTGACCTCAAATAATAAATTAACACCTCTTTCACAAAGGTTGCTTTTACACGCCCATCATTCTCAGCTGGACCATACACACACACAAAAGCCACCTTCACCCGTCCCCATAGCCCTTCCACCCTTATTATCCTCCCCTCCCCCCATTCACTACGTCTCACAACAAACGGGCTAGTCTCCCTGATCATGATGGCAACGCCACCTTTCAACCGAATTGCATTCTCCATGTACACATTATATCCTTCTATCCGCAATTCACTACCACATTTATGATTGTGTTCCTGTATGAACACAACGTCCACATTATTACGCACCAATAAATCACGTAACCATGCACACTTTCGTACAGTTCGCAAACCATTAATGTTTATTGTGAGGCACTTAAAATCGACAATGATGGTTTTCCTTTCGACACTGAATGTTTTTCACTAGATTTTTTATTTCCAATTTTCCCTTCCCCTCCTTTTGAAGCACTCCTGATCATCCCCTGTGCTTTGGGTACACAGGACCCTTTCTGTGCCACATCCGCCCATGATTTCTTCCCTGATCTTTGGGCTGGCGTTAACACATCATCAGAATCTGAAAGTGTAACAGAGCGCTTTCGTGTTACACTTTCTACCTGCATTTCATCTTCCACAGTGCAATCCTGGTGAATTTCCACCTCCACCGTTTGTTTCAGCAAGGCGTCAGTGGCGTCCACTACCAGCTGCACGTCGTGATCCACGTCCGCCGTCGCAGCCTGTCCCAAGTCTAGGGATGGTGCCATCGCAGGACTCATGCTGTCCTCCGTAAATAATTTGTCTAACACAGAGACAATGGATGTCTCCACATCATTGGCCTGCTCTTCTCGCGAAGCCGTTTCCACCTCTGGGGCTGCCTCCAAAGGAGGCGACACTTCCGGGAGTGTAGCACACACCGTGTTCAGAGACCTCTCGACCTCTTCGCTCCAAGACAATCTTGAGGGTTGCACAGGCGCTTCAGGCACATCTTGCCTTATACCTTCCTCCCCTAAATCCTTGCTCTGTTGTACAACCCTGGCACCTCGTCTCCTTTCACACTGCACCGCCAAATGATCATATGCTCCACACAACCTACAAGTGCGGCGTTGCCCTGCATAAGTCACAAAAACTTGAGTCCTGAAGTCTTGCAGGATCACATATGAAGGGATTGGATGTCGTAATGTCATTTTTACCGAAAAAGTTCCCTCAAGTAGTCCTTCATATGGGCCATCAGGCCACCTCCCTGCTGTAGCCATGTGTATGGTGCCGTAATTACTCAGGGCAGCACGTATATCAGTCGCATCAGCCTCAAAGGGTACATTTCTCACTTTTACCCATGTATAATGGCGGGATACATCGTGTAGCTTCACAGACACAGCCTGGTTAACCACCAGATTGACCTCTTGATACTTGTCGACGACATTCTCGTAAACTTGAGCTGAGCTAAACTTTACAAAGATTCTTGTCACACCATTCATCGCTACACCGCACAAATCCTCGTTGGCGATACCATAGGTGTCTCGGATTATCGCTGGCAATAATATAGCCATTGATGGTCCAAGCACTGCCCCACGAGTTAATTCCAAACACACAGTGTTGACGCGGCGTCTGGCTGCCAGCGCCATGTTGAGAAAATGAAACTGCCACCGAACAGCTATAGAGGGCAGCAGTGTAGAACACGTCCTCTCTACTCAATGGCTGAGAGACGAATGTCTCTGCTGATTTAGTAGATTTATGCTCGTTGCTGTGTGCTGCTGCAGCAGTGTTATCTAGTTTATCTGTTGTTGTTTCAGCAGTGCTATTGTTATATTTACGATATTCAGGGTGTGAGGGAAAAGTTCAACAGATAGGAGTAACGAACAAGTATATGGTAACAATAGTTTGATTGCTGGCTACTTGTTAAGGTAGGGCGAGTCTAGCTCCCACTATACCCCCCCTTTTTCCCCCACCCCAAAAGTGATAGTTTGATTGCCGGCTGCTTGTTAAGGTAGGGTAAGTCTAGCTAAAACTATCCCCCCCTTCCTTCCCCCCCCTGAAAGGTGACGTGTGGGGCTCTGGTCAAACAGTAATCACTCGACTCACAGTTCCCAGCACTACTGTAAGTACATGCCTGGTCATATTCTAGTGGACTTATTGGTTGAAAGCTTCACTTTTGACCAATAATAAACTTAGTCCTTTCAGTCTCACTCTATGTTAAATGTCTTAATAATCACCACGTCTTTTAGGTATTGTACTTATCATGGAGAGTGATTTCTTAAGCAGTGGGTAACCTGTCTCTCTTTCCAGCTTGGAATGACAGATTGGGTCACCTGCCAACCAACGAGAAGAATTGAAGGAGATGGACTAACGTCCTGAGACGTCGCATGTTGGATCTACCTACCTGTTATGTACGCCGACGCAGGACATAACCCCTCATCATAGCAGTGGTAACGAATCTGCTTTCCTGTCATCTGGATTAATTATTCACGGCTATAGACTCTATAAAGAACGAGCTGGTGGGTTGTCACCAACACCTGTGACTCCCTCACATCAGCAACGGCTACGATTTCAACAACACGCAGTGTCACCAACACCAGACGCCCCAGTATCACTATATATATTAGCGTTGAGTTCAAATGTCATTTTTTAATTTCATTTTTCTTTTTTCTTTCAAATAGGATATACCTTTCATGTTTCACTGTTTTATGTTTGTTTTAATAAATAATAAAGTGTTTATCTTTGTGAACTATTTCTTTTTCTATTCATTAATTTTCCTGAGGAGGAGCCAGCCTTGGTAATACTGTCTGAAGGTGGCCTGGTGGCTAAAGCTCCCACTTCACACACGGAGGGCCCGGGTTCGATTCCCGGCAGGTGGAAACATTTCGACACGTTTCCTTACACCTGTTGTCCTGTTCACCTAGCAGCAAATAGGTACCTGGGTGTTAGTCGACTGGTGTGGGTCGCTTCCTAGGGGACAAGATTAAGGACCCCAATGGAAATAAGTTAGACAGTCCTCGATGACGCACTCTCTTGTGGATTCAGATGACGCACTGACTTTCTTGGGTTATCCTGGGTGGCTAACCCTCCGGGGTTAAAAATCCGGGATCAACTCAGTTGAATCAAGATTCAACTCCATCTCGAATCTACCAATGGAACTTCAACGCCTCATACAACAGACGGTTACCATCTGCCATGAGTAATCATTCTCTATGGTAGGACTACAGTACAGGTATTTAAAAGATTTGGTGATTGTTATAGTCTCAATTTATTGTAAGTGAAGTCAGGCAGGATATAATAGTTAATTCTGCCACCTTTTGTAAGCTTGAAACACTTTGGAGGAATAGACTCTAGGGACCCGAGGTTTTTCAGTGACAATTTGTTTCATTGAGCTCTTTATTATATCAAGGGAACTGTCGTAGGACACTCTTGATTTGTTGGTGAGAAGATTGGATGGTCAAGGGACCCCATTCTACTTACTGTTTGCTCGGAGTCGGCATAGAACCCTTCGTTTTCATTAATACATATTGTTTAATTGCAGCAGGGATCGAGCCCTCTGGTTTACTTAGTTTGAGCAGAGAAGGAATTGAGCCCTTCGTTTTCTTTAATACCAGTTTCATTTTCCCCTGATAGTTTAAGTTATTCTTGCAAGCATGAAGGAATATCAGTTTTGGATGAGTGCTGGAAGTTAGGAATAACAGGGAAAAATTTAGAAGCTTTCATTAGTGCTAAGATCCAGGAAAGAGAGAAAAAGGAGAGAGAGAGAATTGAAAGAGAAAGCCAAGAAAGACAGTTAGAAAGAGAGTGAGAAGACAAAAAAGAGCGTGATAGACTTGATCGTGAGGAAAGAGCTAGAGAACGTGAGGAAAAAGCTAGAGAACATGAATTAAGAGAGGGAGAAAAAGATCGCGAGCTCGTAAAAGCTCGCCTTGAATTAGAAAATAAAAAGCTAACTTTCTCACAACAGCAATTAGAGGAAGGAGTAATGGAACAACGTGCAGTTAGTGCACATATTCCAACACCTAATTTACCTCCCTTCACAGAGGGGGAAGACATAACTTCATACATTATCAGGTTCGAAAATACCGCTACCCTCTGTGAATGGCCTGCTGACACCTGGGCTACCAGGTTAGGAATGTTATTTTCTGGTACAGCTTTGAATATCTATGCTACTTTGTCGCAAGATATCATATGTAATTATAACCTACTGAAGAAGGCAATCCTTAAAGCATATCAAAAAACCACAAATTCTTACAGGAAAGAATTCAGGTATGCCTCCTTAAAGCCTGGCCAGAACTTTCAGCAGTTACAGGTAACGCTCTTTCTTTTGTTCGACTTTTGGATAGAGAGTTCAGGAATTGATCACAGTTATGAATCTCTTAGAGACTTCATGGTTGCTGACCGGTTCCTGACAGCTCTTCCTCACCAGATACGAACATTCATTACAGAACGTAACCTGATTAAAGCTGAGGAAGTTGCTGAGGCCGCTGACTTGTATGCTGAGGCTCACAATTCCTATAAAGACCTAAAGGGATCGAACCTTAAGGGCAAGGGTTCACCAGTTCTTAAGAAATCAAAGCCTCTAGTGGAAAGTAAATTGACTTCTTTTATTCCTGTTTGTCATTTATGTAGTGTTAAGGGACATAAACGCCCCGATTGTCCTTCTAAGAAGGTCCAAAAACTTGGAAGATGTTTTAAAGACTGTAATGACCAAGCACCCTTCTGTTCAGGAACAGTTAACGGACTTAATGTATCTACCATTTTACGAGTCACTGGATGCACATGTACAGTCATTTCTGATAAGCTGTTCCCTAACCTTAAAGAAACTCATTCCTCTGCTATGCTTTCAGACTACTTGAGCGATACGGACACTTTTCCTACCATCCGTTGTTACATTAGGTCTAAATGGTTCACAGGTAGGTCTGAAGCCGTACTAGCTCCCATCACTTCTTGCTCCGTACTAATAGGTAATGTAAAAGGTGCCATTCTTCCTTCTGAGTTTGATCTTTCATCACCAAAGATGGACATAAGCTTTTCAGATCCTCTTCCTGTAGAGTCAGAGAAGCCCCTCGAAAGTTCAGATGAGACAATGTCTCGTGAGATTCATGTGGGATTAAAAACCAGAGATGCTACTCTCGAAAGCGAGGTAGTAGGATCACCGGTTCACTTGTTAGATGAAAGTGAAGATATCACCTCCGATACTATAAATGTCTTGAATAGGGCTCAGACCAAAGCCCAGGCTTCTCCTTTGATTTTCCCTGACTTTAAGCCTTTAGACATATCGAAGGACTCTTTTGTCAATTTACAACATAATTGCCCTTCTCTTCAGAATTGCCATAATGCAGCTAGACAAAATCATGTTATCCAAAGGAAACACTTTTCATATAAATTTGAATATATTAAAGGTTTCTTCTATAAGTCAATATTCAAATTAAATTCAGATGAGATAGACTATTCCATCTTAGTTGTTCCAAGTCAATGCAGAGAGACTGTTCTTAAAATGGCTCATGACTTACCAGTGGCCGGACATTTCTCGCATCGTAAAACCTTAAATAAAATTAGGGAAGCCTAAAATGTCCTCAGATGTCACTACCTATTGTAGATCGTGTAAAGTTTGTCAACTGTCATCCTCCCGAGGTACCAGGCGAGTACCTATGCTCAAAATACCAGTCTTTACGGTACCGTTTGAAAGAGTAGCTATAGACATCGTTGGTCCTTTATCTCCACTTTCATCTGGGGGACATAGATATATATTAACATTAGTTGATTATGCTTCGAGTTTCCCTGAAGCAGTACCCTTAAAGACAATCACTACTACAGAGGTGGCTGAAGCCCTTTTGTCCATCTTCTCCAGAGTTGGCATCCCTAGAGAAATTTTGTCTGACCGTGGGACACAATTCACATTTGAATTAACGCAGCATCTATACCAACTTCTGGGAGTGAAGCCTCTCTTCACCACACCCTATCATCCCAGCTGTAATGGGAGGATTGAGCGCCAGCATTCGGTTCTCAAGTCCATTTTAAGGAAACTTTGCTCCCTTAAACCTTAGGAGTGGCAACGTTACCTACCCTTTGCTTTGTTTGCCATGAGGGAAGTTCCCAGTGACTCTTTGGGGTTTTCACCTTTTGAACTTCACTATGGTAGACAGGCCAGAGGTCCATTGTACATCCTTCATGACTTATGGACTAATTAGGAGGTAAATGCTGAGGTTCAGTCTTCTTACCAGTTTCTCCTTGACCTTAGATCCAAACTTGAGGAGACCTCTGACATAGTTTCGAAGAACTTAAAATTGTCAATGGACCAGTACAAAACCTATTTTGATTCCAAAAGTCAGAGGAGAAGTTTTAAAGTAGGGGATGAAGTTCTTGTACTTTTGCCTGTCAAGTCAAATAAATTATTAGTAGCATGGAAAGGTCCATATAAAGTATTAAAAATTTGTGAGGAAGTTGACTACCTCATAGAAGTCAAGGGGAAACCTAAGCTTCATCATATCAACATCCCTAAGAAATATTACCGAAGAAATTCGGTTAACTGCCTTAATAACTTTGACTTAGTTTTTCCACACGAACTTGATAAGTCAACTGAAGAATGTAAAGTGTGCGTAATTGACACCTCTAACTAAGACTATGATGAAGAACTACATGACTTGGAGACTCTTGACCACTCGGGCGCAACCAACATTAATATTAATGAATCTTTGGATGACCGTAAGAGACATGAACTACTTCAATGCGCGAGTAACTTTTCAGACGTCTTTACTGATATTCCAGGTGTTACCTCCACGGTAGTCCATAAGATTGACTTAGTGACGGACAATCCTATCAAACGAAAATTATACCCAGTTCCAGTTCACCTTAGGGATGCATTTGACCGAGAGGTAGACAAATTATTAAAACTAAAGTTCATTGAACTTTCAGTATCTTCATATTGTTCACCAGTAGTCATGGTTAAGAAGGAGGATAATTCATATAGACTTGCTGTTGACTTCAGAGGCCTTAATGCTATAACTCGGTGGGATGCTGAGCCTATGTCCTTAATAGATAGCGATCTACACAAATTTTATGACTCTTCCTTCTTTTCAGAGATTGATATTGCGCAGGCATATCATCAAGTAATGTTAGATCCTTCTTCTAAGCAGTACACCGCTTTTCCTTCCCACCAAGGACTGATGCAGTATAGAACTATGTCCTTCGGTTTGGTAACTGCCTGTGCTACCTACATGAGACTGATGAGAAAGGTCTTGGGTAATATGCCAAATGTTTCAGTTTATTTTGATAACATTTATGTAATGACATCCACGTGGGGTGAACATATCCAAACATTAACATCAGTTTTGCGTAGGTTACGCTCACATAGCCTCACTGCCAAGCCGAAGAAATGCTTCCTTGGGTATAACATGATTAGATATCTTGGACTGATACTTTCTAATAACTCTCTGCAGCCTCTCCCCAGTAAGATCAAAGCTTTATTAGGATTTAAATTCCCCAAAACCAAGAAGCTCATGCGTAGCTTTCTTGGTTCTGTAAATTTTTATGCACGGATTATCCCAAACCTTACTGATCTTACAGGCATCTTTTTTTTTTTTTTTTTTTTTTTTTTACACAGGGTTTGACAAGGTAAAGGATCCCTAGCTTTATTGACAGCTATATTACAGGTTAAGGATTCCTAACTTTATTGGCAAGCTAAGAGCTGTTACCTACATCAGCTCATTTGAAAACATTTTTGTTATGAGACATACAAGTAGGGAACAGGATGAAGTTGGAGCCATCTGTGGGCCAGCATTTTCATTTTATCAACTGACTTTATCTCGTTGACATCATTATGCTGTACGAATGTGTTCCATACTCGAGTCATCCTGGGTATGTATGATCTCAGATGGAGTGATGTTCTGGAGAAGGGTACAGCCAGAGTGAAGTTGCTGCTTTCTGCCCGTCTTGTGGCATAAAAGCTTGTTTCACGCTGTCCTCGAAGTGGATCCAAGTGTGGTATTTTGACAATATTGGCCTTGTACATAACAGTAAGGCCACCCACATCCCTCCTATGTTGAAGGCTCTGCTGAAATGACAGATCCAGGATGGGTCCAGGCGAGAGATGAGACGTCTTGCTCTGTTCTCTACTCTGTCAAGCAGTCGCAGATGAGAGGGGGGGCAGGCAAACCAGGAAAGTGGAGCATACTCAAGGTGTGAGCGTACTTGTGCCTCGTACAGGATCTTGCAACCCCTACTGTCAAGCAGATGCGAGATACGGCGAAGTGCTGTAAGCTTCCTGGCTGCCTTGTTTGCAAGATTTACAACATGGTTCTTCATGGTTAGTTTGGAGTCAAATTTCACCCCAAGGATATCAACTTCTTCTCCAGGTGCCAACATCCTCCCATTCATCCTTACTACTGCACCAGCATTACCATCATGGTGCCTAGAGACGATCATCATTTGCGTTTTCTCAGGTGCAAATGTTACTTGCCATCTATTTCCCCAAGCTGATATAGCTCTCAGCTGGTGATTGATGACTTCCTTAAAAAGTCTGTGAAGGAACCTCTTGAACTTTCCGACATAGCTCAGGAAAAGTTTAATGACATTAAAAATATCTTCTCGAAAGACCCTATACTTAAGATTCCAGATATTTCAAAAACATTTTGTTTAAGAACTGATGCCTTCAATACTGGCTTAGGTGCGGTGTTACTACAATACCATGATGGTACTCCCTTCCCTGTATGCTTCCTAAGCCGGAAACTCCTTCCCACAGAAACAAGATACTCCACAATAGAAAAGGAATGTTTGGCCCTTATGTGGGGTATCTCCAAACTTAAATTTTATTTACTGGGAAAAGAATTCATTTTAGAAACGGATCACAAACCTTTGATATACCTAGAAACTTTTAAGGGAACCAACAGTCGCCTCTTGAGTTGGACATTGGCTCTCCAAGCTTTTAAGTTCCATATTGTGTATATCAATGGTTCATCCAATTATTTCTCTGATTAAGTCGTGACAGTCAGTAGAAGATTTGTTGCCTTACGTGACTTCCACATGTTAGAACTTTTTCTTCGCCTATTCTTCTTATACTCCTTGACTATAAGTCTTGGTATGGGGGAGTGTGAGGGAAAAGTTCACCAGATAGGAGTAACGAGCAAGTATATGGTAACAATAGTTTGATTGCCGGCTACTTGTTAAGGAAGGGCGAGTCTAGCTCCCGCTATCCCCCCTTCCTTCCCCCCCTTCCTTCCCCCCCTGAAAGGTGACGTGTGGGGCTCTGGTCAACCAGTAATCACTCGACTCACAACTCCCAGCACTACTGTAAGTACACGCCTGCTCATATTCTAGTGGACTTATTGGTTGAAAGCTTCACTTTTGACCAATAATAAACTTAGTCCTTTCAGTCTCACTCTTTGTTAAATGTCTTAATAATCACCACGTCTTTTAGGTATTGTACTTATCATGGAGAGTGATTTCTTAAGCAGTGGGTAACCTGTCTCTCTTTCCAGCTTGGAATGACAGATTGGGTCACCTGCCAACCAACGAGAAGAACTGAAGGAGATGGACTAACGTCCTGAGACGTCGCATGTTGGATCTACCTACCTGTTATGTACGCCGACGCAGGACATAACCCCTCATCATAGCAGTGGTAACGAATCTGCTTTCCTGTCATCTGGATTAATTATTCACGGCTATAGACTCTATAAAGAACGAGCCGGTGGGTTGTCACCAACACCTGTGACTCCCCCACAGCAGCAACGGCTACGATTTCAACAACACGCAGTGTCACCAACACCAGACGCCCCAGTATCACTATATATATTAGCATAGAGTTCAAATATCATTTTTTCATTTTTTTTTTCATTTTTCTTTCAAATAGGATATACCTTTCTTGTTTCACTGTTTTATGTTTGCTTTAATAAATAATAAATTGTTTATCTTTGTGAATTATTTCTTTTTATATTCATTAATTTTCCTGAGGAGGAGCCAGCCTTGGTAATACTGTCTGAAGCTGTTATAGGGCTGAGTAAACCTTCACACAGGGTTACTGTTTAAGTGTCAGTGATTATACTATTAAGCGCTCCTCTGGCAAGACAGTGGAGTGAATGATGATGAAAGTTTTTTCCTGTTCGAGCCACCCTGTCTAGGTGGGAAATGGCCGGTTTGTTAATAATGACAGTTTTACTTCACTTTACGATGACTTTTTAATGACCCGATCCTAGAGTTATACAAGCCTAAGTCTTATAATGGTAATTCTGCATGAATTCTCACATGTTATTTCGGAGAGTGTCAGGCTAGTTATTAAGATCAAATGTTTATTGATTCTTGATAATCTCTTGTTTCCTGATAGTACAGGAGGGCGTGGATTCTGTTCCATGAGCTGTAGCCCGACTTTCCATAATTTATTTCTTGGGAGGCTGCCTCTGATTTTGGGTCTTGCTCTAAGTTTTAGCGAATACCTTCCCGAAAAGCCCGTAACTGAAGTTCAACTTAATTTTGTTGCTTGTATACAGCCTTATTATTAAAATAATTAACTTTCCAAGTCAATCCAAAATGTCTAAGATCTTTCATTCAGTGTACATTCTTTGCACAATTACTGTAAAAGTTTGGCGCTTTATGAATACCCTTGACTCAGTAAATTAATTTGAAATTGCAAACGTGTTGGCAGGTAAGTGAAAACTTGCAAATTAGACAAAAGCGTTAGTTTATTCCACCTAGAGTCACTGGGCTCATTAGTGGCATTTGTTCCCTGAGTCGGAGGAAGATATTAAGTCTCCTAGTATGTCCAGCTTTGAGAACTTCATAGCTCACTTGGGTAACATGTAATTACATAACGACCCAGAAGTTGAGGGAACCACAGCAATTACTTCTGATCCAACAGTGCCTTCACTATCACGAAGGTTGACTGAGTTGGTGTAATTACTCAGGTTATAAGTGATAAGATATCTCTTACTATTCCAGAGTATACTTTGCCTGTATCTAACCTAAAGGATCCTCCAAGAATGTCAGTACTGAAAGCACGTCCCAGAGTACGTTCTAAATTAACACTGATTTTGCATATGTCTCTACTGATCTCACTTTGCCTGTAAATTCTCTTGATACCTCTACTGCAAATGCTGCAAATGTTGATTAAAGTTGCTTTAAAAGGCATTCTAGGGTTGAAATAATTGCTGAAAATGAAAGTTTAGTGGACCCTGGTGATGGTGAAATTACTCAGTCTTCAGAAGATCAAGTAAATATATCAAAAGATCCAGAGTTGTAGCTTGATTTCTCTGCTGATGACATGGTTTATTGGACTGCTTGTGGACCCAGTGACTGTCAACACCACGATGGACCATTAGACAAGTCTTAGTATCATTTCAGTCGTGCCACAGCTGTTATTCGTATGTTTGCTAACGTTGTTTAACTTTTCGAAGAACAGAAGAATGAGTTGGATATCAGAATGGATTTTTTTTTTTTTTTGGGGGGGGGAGGGGGAACTGCTGTAGCTTATAGCCAGACTGATCCATTTTTAGCGGGTCACATTTTAAAATATGGAAATTCAGGAAATAGAAATCCTTCTTACCCGTCCAAAACCACTTGCGAGGAACTCATTCAATTAATGGTTGTAAAGTAAAAGGACACAAGTGCAACTAATGCGACATTTATTGTGGCAACGTTTCGCTCTCCAGGAGCTTTATCAAGCCATTACAAACAATACATGGACACAGAGGGTATATAAAGGCTCAGAGTGAGGTGCAATACTAGTGAGGTGCCATTTCGATGTTCACTAGTGGTGGTAGTAGTAGTAGTAGAAACAAAAATAATACAATATGGAAGAGCAATTAATTCGTACATGAGTAAAAGGATATAAAAGCTATTACTTGGGTAACATAAAAATAGGTTGGACAAATATAGACTGGAAAGAGGCAGGTTTTTTTCAGTGTTCACTCTCTGTAATGTGCTTTGTGTAGTATAACAGGAGAGACTATGTGATGGCAGGATTTACTGTTTTCAGGAGGATTCTTGCTAAGACTTCGGAGATGGTGAAGCTGCCGTTGTTTTGTTTAATTGTATTCGAAACAGCGATCAGTGCTGATTCAAGGCACTTGCGTCTGCGGAAATTAGTTTCTTTGATCACTAATTGGGCGTCTCTGAATTTCATGAGATGATTGGTGGAATTTCGGTGTTGTACAGAGGCGTTGTTTAAGTTGTCGTTCCTACATGCGTAAATGTGTTCATTGAGGCGGGTGTAGAGGTTTCTTGCTGTTTCACCTACGTAGATCTTGTCACAGCCTCCACAGGGTATAGTGTAAACTCCTGCATTGACTGGTTCGTGGTGCTTGGGTTTTGTCCTGGTTAGATCATTTATTGAAGTGGTAGAAGCGATGGCGACTCTGGTGTTAGCTTGTGAAAGTACTTTTGAGACGTTTAGTGCAACCTGGCTGTTGGGAAGAATTATAACTTTGTTGGGAGCGGTGTTGATGCGTTGATACGAGGACATCGTCCACGTAATAACTCCAAAACGTTTTGATGTACAGGATCTTCAGGCAAGGCTCAACGCAGTTGAACCAGCGATTCAGTTTACACTGGAAGAAGAGTCCAATGACAAGCTACCTTTCCTCGACGTCCTCATTCACAAAGTAGACAACAACCTAAGATTTCAAGTTTATCGGAAACCCACCAATAAAAATGATCTCACACACTTCTATTCCAGTCAAGATACCAAGACCAAAAGAGGCATCATCATCGGGTTTTTCCTAAGAGCATACCGAATTTGTAGTCCTGAGTTTCTTGACGAGGAATGCACTTACATTCACCAAACATTCACTGAGTTACAATTTCCTTCTTTTTTCATCAAAGACTGCAAGAAAAGAGCTCTTCAGATCATCAACTCTCCACGCATCAACACCGCTCCCAACAAAGTTATAATTCTTCCCAACAGCCAGGTTGCACTAAACGTCTCAAAAGTACTTTCACAAACTAACACCAGAGTCGCCATCGCTTCTACCACTTCAATAAAGGATCTAACCAGGACAAAACCCAAGCACCACGAACCAGTCAATGCAGGAGTTTACACTATACCCTGTGGAGGCTGTGACAAGATCTACGTAGGTGAAACAGCAAGAAACCTCTACACCCGCCTCAATGAACACATTTACGCATGTAGGAACGACAACTTAAACAACGCCTGTGTACAACACCGAAATTCCACCAATCATCTCATGAAATTCAGAGACGCCCAATTAGTGATCAAAGAAACTAATTTCCGCAGACGCAAGTGCCTTGAATCAGCACTGATCGCTGTTTCGAATACAATTAAACAAAACAACGGCAGCTTCACCATCTCCGAAGTCTTAGCAAGAATCCTCCTGAAAACAGTAAATCCTGCCATCACATAGTCTCTCCTGTTATACTACACAAAGCACATTACAGAGAGTGAACACTGAAAAAACCTGCCTCTTTCCAGTCTATATTTGTCCAACCTATTTTTATGTTACCCAAGTAATAGCTTTTATATCCTTTTACTCATGTACGAATTAATTGCTCTTCCATATTGTATTATTTTTGTTTCTACTACTACTACTACCACCACTAGTGAACATCGAAATGGTACCTCACTAGTATTGCACCTCACTCTGAGCCTTTATATACCCTCTGTGTCCATGTATTGTTTGTAATGGCTTGATAAAGCTCCTGGAGAGCGAAACGTTGCCACAATAAATGTCGCATTAGTTGCACTTGTGTCCTTTTACTTTACATATTGTCGGTAATTCTACCAACTTTATTACAATTAATGGTTGAAAAGGTCCAAGCGCTCATTGTCGATGAAGTAAAACCCATTAGTTATTTTAGTTTTTCAGTTGATTCAACGCCAGATGTATCACATATCGATCTGTTAAGTGTTGCACTTTGGTACCTGGAAGATGGACAGCCTATTGAACGCTTTTTAACTTTTCTGGAAATGAAAAGCCACACCTGTTAGGAACTGGCAAATCAGGTGAAGTTTGTAAGCTAAACTTTTCGAAATGTAGAGGTCACTGTTACGCCAACGCTGCTAACATGTCTGGGCGTTATAAAGGAATGCAGCAAAAAATTCTAGAAACAAATAAGTTTGCTCTATATGTGCCCTGTGTATCCCGTTCACTAAATCGGGTAGGCTGAAGTCCTGTTGAGTGAAGTCAGAGGCGGTTAATTTCGTCCCCACAGTGCAGTTGCTCTGTACCTTTTATTCAGCCTGAACCAGCCGGTGGAAAATTCTTAGAAGCTGCACTGTAAATGAAAGCGTTTTAAAATCCCTCTTTGATACCAGATGGGAGGCACATGCTATGGCAACAGCAGCAATTCTGAAAGCTTTCCTTAAAAATTTAGAAGCATTAGAATGTATAGCTGAAGACCAGCCACAAGAGAGAGACTAGAAGAGAAGTAAATAGTATCACAAACAAGATGCCAGAGCTAGAATTCCTTTTTATTTTGAATTTTTAGGATGAGATTTAGAAAAATTTTCATAGAGTAAACCAATTTCAACAAAATGAGGATGTGATCTTAAAAGCATGTGCAGAGCTGCATAGATCATTAACTGACCAACCGTGTACTTCACCAGATGAATCTGAAATATATGAAGAAGGTGCAATGGAAATGTTGATTACAAGGCAGCTCAAACTCGCAAATGTATCAGAAAAAAGATACCCGGTGATGGAGATACACCAAAAGTATAACTGAATGCCAGAGATAAATTTTGTATCACCACCCTTTTTTTACACAATTATTGACAAACTTGAAACTTAGAGGAGAAGAGGAGAGATATATAAAGAAATAGCAGAGATATTTTCCTTTCTAACTGATATGCTACATATTGTCACTTCATCATCTACTGAAAATGAATGGTATTCTCAGTGTTGCCAAAAGCTAATTGATGCTTCCCAGAGGACTTCCGCAGTTTTCCCCATGTGTGCGTCATAAGTTCAGTCCAACAAAAATGTAAGAGAAAGATTCATTGATTCTGAACTTTATAAAATAATTTTAGAAGACTATACTGAGCTTGCCTTTCCAAAGGAAGACATCTGTTTTCGTGTATTTTTAATATTAATGGTCACAAATTGCTCAGCTGAGCGTTCATTTTCTCATTTTAAGTACATTAAAAATCCCAACAACAAATATACAGCAAGGCAGCTGGATGCTTTTTCTCTACTAAATATAGAAAATGTGGTACGTAAAATTAGTTTTGAGGATCTGATCAAAGACTTTGCAGATAGAAAAAGTAGGAGAAAACTTTTTAAATATAAATATAGTGAAAGTATACAAAAATAAACAATATTTTCCATCTTACTGTAAGTTTTGTTTCATTTAGGAAAATAAAATTTTATTTTACGGTTTATTTATTTTTTATAATTTGTATAAGATATATATTAGGGCACCAAAATATTTTAAATGCTTAGGGCCTCTAAAGGCGTTATTTCGGACCTGCGTGAAGGGCACGGTAGAGCGCGGGTTCCACGCCGCATGAGGACCCTGATGTGCGATGAGAAGGGGGGAATGTACGATCCCTTTCATTTCTCCTAGGAGCTGCTACTCTATGTACTCCTCATTTCTGTGGGGAAAATGAAAAGATAAGCTTTACCATGGAACTCCATGCTCACGAAATTCCTCCTTCTGGATCCCTTTCTCCTGCGGCTTCCTCTCACCACCCTGCCTCGTGAGAGAGAGAGGTTCTGGTTATGTCTGTATGACATAAGAGATGGGTCCATTGTTTACTAGAGACATAATAGTGTTGTACCCTCGTGTTTTATAAGAGCATAACACAAAAAATGAGAAAGGCTATCAAAATATAGAGAGACATATCATGTTCCTTTTTTGTTTTTGTTAGCTTGAAGGGTTGTGACAGCCTCTAAGCCATCGACTGTATTTGGAGTGTATTTGAAAGGCATAAATTGATTAATGAATCTCCGCACGGTTTTACAAAGGGGTGTTCGTGTCTTACGAATTTACTTTCTTCACTAATGTATTTGAGGAGGTAGATCGTGGTATTGAATATGATATTGTGTATATGGACTTCAGTAAGGCTTTCGATACAGTTCCACATCAGAGGCTGTTGAGAAAACTTAAGGCACACGGAATAGGAGAATTTTTTCCTGAGTAGAGGCATGGCTGACACATAGGCAGCAGAGAGTTTGCATAAATGGGAAGAAATCAGGATGGGGGCACGTCACAAGTGGTGTTCCACAAGGGTCAGTGCTAGGCCCATTGTTGTTCACATTTTATATAAATGACATAGATGAAGGAATAAATAGCGACATAAGCAAATTTGCTGATGACACTAAAATAGGCCGTCCAATTCATTCTAATGAGGACATTACAGCACTCCAGGATGATTTGAATAAACTGATACAGTGGTCGGAGAAGTGGCCGATGCAGTTTGATATAGACAAATGCAAAGTTCTAAATGTTGGACAGGAAAAATAACCATGCCACATATAAACTAAATAATGTACATCTTAATATTACAAATTGCAAAAGGGATTTAGGAGTTCTAGTTAGCAGTAATCCGAAACCAAGACAACAGTGCATAAGTGTTCACAGTAAAGCTAACAGAATCCTTGGCTTCATAGCAAGAAGTACCAATAATACAAGTCCTCAGGTTGTTCTTCAACTCTATATATCTTTGGTTAGGTCTCATTTAGATTATGCTGTACAGTTTTGGTCACCGTATTACAGAATGGATATAAATGCTCTGGAAAACGTACAAAGGAGGATGACAAAGTTGATCCCATGTACCAGAAATCTTCCTTATGAGAATAGACTGAGGGTCCTGAATCTGCACCCTCTAGAAAGGCGTAGAATTAGGGGGGATGTGATTGAGGTGTATAAATGGAAAACAGGAATTAGTAGGTTGGTAGACAGCAACCACCCAGGGAAGTACTACCGTCCTGCCAGATGACTGTGAAACAAAAACCTGTAACTGTTTTGCATGATGGTAGGATTGCTGGTTTCTTTTTCTGTCTCATAAGCACGCTAGATAACAGGGATATCTTGCTACTCCTACTTACACTTTGGTCACACTTCACAGACACGCACATGCATATATATATATACATACATCTAGGTTTTTCTCCTTTTTCTAAATAGCTCTTGTTCTTTTTTATTTCTTCTATTGTCCATGGGGAAGTGGAAAAGAATCTTTCCTCCGTAAGCCATGCGTGTCGTATGAGGCGACTAAAATGCCGGGAGCAATGGGCTAGTAACCCCTTCTCCTGTATACATTTACTAAAAAAGAGAAGAAGAAAAACTTTATAAAACTGGGATGCTTAAATGTGCGTGGATGTAGTGCGGATGACAAGAAACAGATGATTGCTGATGTTATGAATGAAAAGAAGTTGGATGTCCTGGCTCTAAGCGAAACAAAGCTGAAGGGGGTAGGAGAGTTTCAGTGGGGGGAAATAAATGGGATTAAATCTGGAGTATCTGAGAGAGTTAGAGCAAAGGAAGGGGTAGCAGTAATGTTAAATGATCAGTTATGGAAGGAGAAAAGAGAATATGAATGTGTAAATTCAAGAATTATGTGGATTAAAGTAAAGGTTGGATGCGAGAAGTGGGTCATAATAAGCGTGTTTGCACCTGGAGAAGAGAGGAATGCAGAGGAGAGAGAGAGATTTTGGGAGATGTTAAGTGAATGTATAGGAGCCTTTGAACAAAGTGAGAGAGTAATTGTGGTAGGGGACCTGAATGCTAAAGTAGGAGAAACTTTTAGAGAGGGTGTGGTAGGTAAGTTTGGGGTGCCAGGTGTAAATGATAATGGGAGCCCTTTGATTGAACTTTGTATAGAAAGGGGTTTAGTTATAGGTAATACATATTTTAAGAAAAAGAGGATAAATAAGTATACACGATATGATGTAGGGCGAAATGACAGTAGTTTGTTGGATTATTTATTGGTAGATAAAAGACTGTTGAGTAGACTTCAGGATGTACATGTTTATAGAGGGGCCACAGATATATCAGATCACTTTCTAGTTGTAGCTACACTGAGAGTAAAAGGTAGATGGGATACAAGGAGAATAGAAGCATCAGGGAAGAGAGAGGTGAAGGTTTATAAACTAAAAGAGGAGGCAGTTAGGGTAAGATATAAACAGCTATTGGAGGATAGATGGGCTAATGAGAGCATAGGCAATGGGGTCGAAGAGGTATGGGGTAGGTTTAAAAATGTAGTGTTAGAGTGTTCAGCAGAAGTTTGTGGTTACAGGAAAGTGGGTGCAGGAGGGAAGAGGAGTGATTGGTGGAATGATGATGTAAAGAGAGTAGTAAGGGAGAAAAAGTTAGCATATGAGAAGTTTTTACAAAGTAGAAGTGATGCAAGGAGGGAAGAGTATATGGAGAAAAAGAGAGAGGTTAAGAGAGTGGTGAAGCAATGTAAAAAGAGAGCAAATGAGAGAGTGGGTGAGATGTTATCAACAAATTTTGTTGAAAATAAGAAAAAGTTTTGGAGTGAGATTAACAAGTTAAGAAAGCCTAGAGAACAAATGGATTTGTCAGTTAAAAATAGGAGAGGAGAGTTATTAAATGGAGAGTTAGAGGTATTGGGAAGATGGAGGGAATATTTTGAGGAATTGTTAAATGTTGATGAAGATAGGGAAGCTGTGATTTCGTGTATAGGGCAAGGAGGAATAACATCTTGTAGGAGTGAGGAAGAGCCAGTTGTGAGTGTGGCGGAAGTTCGTGAGGCAGTAGGTAAAATGAAAGGGGGTAAGGCAGCCGGGATTGATGGGATAAAGATAGAAATGTTAAAAGCAGGTGGGGATATAGTTTTGGAGTGGTTGGTGCAATTATTTAATAAATGTATGGAAGAGGGTAAGGTACCTAGGGATTGGCAGAGAGCATGCATAGTTCCTTTGTATAAAGGCAAAGGGGATAAAAGAGAGTGCAAAAATTATAGGGGGATAAGTCTGTTGAGTGTACCTGGTAAAGTGTATGGTAGAGTTATAATTGAAAGAATTAAGAGTAAGACGGAGAATAGGATAGCAGATGAACAAGGAGGCTTTAGGAAAGGTAGGGGGTGTGTGGACCAGGTGTTTACAGTGAAACATATAAGTGAACAGTATTTAGATAAGGCTAAAGAGGTCTTTGTGGCATTTATGGATTTGGAAAAGGCGTATGACAGGGTGGATAGGGGGGCAATGTGGCAGATGTTGCAAGTGTATGGTGTAGGAGGTAGGTTACTGAAAGCAGTGAAGAGTTTTTACGAGGATAGTGAGGCTCAAGTTAGAGTATGTAGGAAAGAGGGAAATTTTTTCCCAGTAAAAGTAGGCCTTAGACAAGGATGTGTGATGTCACCGTGGTTGTTTAATATATTTATAGATGGGGTTGTAAGAGAAGTAAATGCGAGGGTCTTGGCAAGAGGCGTGGAGTTAAAAGATAAAGAATCACACACAAAGTGGGAGTTGTCACAGCTGCTCTTTGCTGATGACACTGTGCTCTTGGGAGATTCTGAAGAGAAGCTGCAGAGATTGGTGGATGAATTTGGTAGGGTGTGCAAAAGAAGAAAATTAAAGGTGAATACAGGAAAGAGTAAGGTTATGAGGATAACAAAAAGATTAGGTGATGAAAGATTGAATATCAGATTGGAGGGAGAGAGTATGGAGGAGGTGAACGTATTCAGATATTTGGGAGTGGACGTGTCAGCGGATGGGTCTATGAAAGATGAGGTGAATCATAGAATTGATGAGGGAAAAAGAGTGAGTGGTGCACTTAGGAGTCTGTGGAGACAAAGAACTTTGTCCTTGGAGGCAAAGAGGGGAATGTATGAGAGTATAGTTTTACCAACGCTCTTATATGGGTGTGAAGCGTGGGTGATGAATGTTGCAGCGAGGAGAAGGCTGGAGGCAGTGGAGATGTCATGTCTGAGGGCAATGTGTGGTGTGAATATAATGCAGAGAATTCGTAGTTTGGAAGTTAGGAGGAGGTGCGGGATTACCAAAACTGTTGTCCAGAGGGCTGAGGAAGGGTTGTTGAGGTGGTTCGGACATGTAGAGAGAATGGAGCGAAACAGAATGACTTCAAGAGTGTATCAGTCTGTAGTGGAAGGAAGGCGGGGTAGGGGTCGGCCTAGGAAGGGTTGGAGGGAGGGGGTAAAGGAGGTTTTTTGTGCGAGGGGCTTGGACTTCCAGCAGGCATGCGTGAGCGTGTTTGATATGAGTGAATGGAGACAAATGGTTTTTAATACTTGACGTGCTGTTGGAGTGTGAGCAAAGTAACATTTATGAAGGGATTCAGGGAAACCGGCAGGCCGGACTTGAGTCCTGGAGATGGGAAGTACAGTGCCTGCACTCTGAAGGAGGGGTGTTAATGTTGCAGTTTAAAAACTGTAGTGTAAAGCACCCTTCTGGCAAGACAGTGATGGAGTGAATGATGGTGAAAGTTTTTCTTTTTCGGGCCACCCTGCCTTGGTGGGAATCGGCCAGTGTGATAATAATAATAAAAATAAATGTAAATAAAGTGCTAAAAATATCTAACATAGATAGGACTCGTAAATGGTTTTAAATTGGAAAAATTCAGATTCAGGAAGGATATAGGTAAGCACTGGTTTGGTAATAGCGTTGTGGATGAGTGGAACAAACTCCCGAGTATCGTCATTGAAGCTAAGACGATGTGTAGTTTTAAAAATAGGTTGGATAAATACATGAGTGGGTGTGGGCGGGTGAGAGTTGGACCTGACTAGCTTGTGCTATTAGGTTGGATGCAGTGCTCTTCCCGTAAGTAACGTGACTGACCTGACTAGGTCAAGGCATTGGTTTAAGCTGGTGAGAGAATTGGTCCTGCCTCGCATAGGCCAGTAGGCCTGTTGCAGTGTTCTTTCTTTCATATGTTCTTATGTTTTGTTATTAGACCATTATTCGGACCTCACACACCCCGGTACCTTCTGAAGGTAATAATTCTTTGCCCGCCTCTGGTACCGTGGTTCCGCATGACTACTGAAACGTTTGAAATCCGCACGTCTTTGACCGTGCTTCCTGCTTCTACCACTACAGTGCTATGATTTTCAGATGGTCTGCCCACCACAGGACGGACCATCGTCGGTCCCACACCTAAACGGCTACGACCATTAACGGATGACACTGCTACGATTATCTCTCACTCTCCTAGAAAAGACCAACACGACACTTATTTCCTTTACACTCAACCTTTAAAGATACATAATGGACTAAATTCTTTACTCTACAACAGAAATTTCTCACTATCTTTCTTATCACTGTATCAACGCGGCACTCCTACACTAAGTTGGTTAAAATATTTCATTTTATGCTCTTAGGAGTGGTGCATGCATCATTATGGTACGAAATGCTGGCCAGCCAGTCTTACAATCTTTCCCTTCTTACCTCCATTGACGATACTCCGGTCATGATTCATAAACACATGTCTCTTAGTTCTTGCAGTGGTACCGTAGTTCTTCCACGTACCTTTGTTCAACATGTTTTCCAGACATGCGATGCTGACATTTTGGAACAACTTGAGCTGCAAGACCTCCTAACTCTTTAAGTGGACACTTGTGTACTACCTGCCCGTGGGTAGAGACGCTTTCCCTGCAGTATAGCTCAGTTAACTTTTGACTGCCAAGAACTTCCGTTCTCTGTATACATTGCGGAACACCGTTTACAGGTACAGGATTTGATTCCTACACCACAACAAGGTAGAAATTGCTGACGCTTCGGCCACCCAGGGAAATATTGCAAGTTCATGACAGAATGCCAGATCTGTGGTGCTGTTGACCATACCAGTACATCTTGCAGTGTACCTCCCTCTTGCCTTAATTGTAATGAGGCTCAGCCGTTGCCAAGTTTTCTTAAAGGAACGAGAAATTCGCTGTCTCAAAGAGAAAGAAAGTTTCTCTTACTCCATGGCAGTCTCCCATCTCCACCTCCAAGGGAGACTTCCACAGTTTCCTTATTCTTGAGTTACTAGGCGGCCCCCAACCTCGGTGGTACCAATTCCATTCTCAGACTATTTTGCTGTGATCTCTAGCCACCTTCGCATCTATTGGCAGCAACGTTGGTCTGAGTCGCTTCATTCTTATCGTCGATGTCGTCGTTGGGAGAATACGCTTTCCAGTCTTCGTATTGGGTACACAGGTCCCACTCATGGGTATCTCATGGAGAGCAGCCCAGTTCCACTGTGCAAATTGTCAGGTTTCAATTTCAGTTTGCCATATTCTGCTGGACTGTCCTGTTATACAAGCACCCAAAATTTACCTTAGACATCGGCATTGTTCTAACTTCCCTCCTAGCTGATGGCCCGATCTTTAGCACAGACTCCCTCTTTGACTTTTTGACAGCAACAAATTTATTATACAGCCTTTGCTTATACTTCCTTTAGAACTCGTCTCCACCCTTAAAATCTCTCCCTCCGTTATACGTCCCAGCCTTGCCAGTTTCAGATCAAGCATATTACACAGTTCACACACTCTACCCTGCAGTGCTTTATGATCCTGGTGGGTTTGGTGCTTAGTTTTGATTATAATAATTATAATAAAGAATTCCCCAAATACTGTACTGCCGAAGGAGAAATGCGATCTCTGACGAGCGAAGTATATGTAACAGCGTATCATAATCGACCGTTACAACAAAACCAGAGTCACCCCTGCACCCACCCAAGGGAATGTTAAGTCTTTTGGTATTCTCCATGTACTACGACCGAGACGGTTGGTATTCCCAACAGGTGAAAAATGCAGGAAGTGTGGAGAATACTGGTCGAATGTCACTAAATTTTCATGAGCACCTCTTACATAATGAGCAATCCGAGAATTTTGTATAGCATCCTTGCATAACATTGTGAACAATTAACTCTACAAACTCAACAGATATAAATCTATCGAGTTTGTAGTTTCATTACTTGAATTATATAAGGCATTCTTTTCATGTCTGATGAGAGAGGATTCCATTATGTTCCTTTCCATATAGGAACTAGTGGGTAGAGTGACTTGAGCTTCTCTCCACCCCGGCAGATGATTGTAAGTACTAATGTGATTAAAGATTGCCTTTGCCTCCTAAGCCTCCCTACCGAGTATCAATGTTGGGCTAATCTGTTTTCAAGTGGTTTACCTGTCTTCCTGATGTACAAAAGAGAGCATAGTGTGAATGGGACCTTGTAAACACTACCAACAATGTTGGAAGGTGTATTCCTAATCAACTTCCGCTTCACTGTCCAGATGTACTGGAAGACAATATTTATATTGAGCATGCAGGCTAGCAATATTCTTATAGTAAAGCAAAACCAGTATATTTATTCCAAGAACGTACTTTCCTAGGTTCAGTCCTGTAGAAAGAATTCGTTGCTGCCAACATCTTAAAATTCCTAGGATATCTCAGTTTAGCGGCTATGTTGAATATTTTATTAACCTCATCATCCAAATATTCCAGGCTATAAATACATAAGAAAGTCAGAAAGAAACAAACACTACAGCAGGCCTACTGGCCCATGCGAGGCAGGTCCAAGTCATCTCCCGGCAATGAGCCACCTAGTAAGGTCAGGACACAACAACTTCAGGAAGGAGCATGGCATCCGACCTATTAGCACAAGCTAGTCAGGTCCAACTCACACCCACACACACCCACTCATGTATTTATCTAACCTATTTTTAAAACTACACAACATCTTAGCTTCTATGACGGTACTCGAGAGTTTGTTCCACCAATCCACAACTCTATTACCAAACCAGAGCTTTCCTATACCCTTCCTGAATCTGAAATTTTCCATCTTAAAACCACTGCTTCGAATCCTGTCTAGGCTAGATAATTTTAGCTCTCTATTTACATTCCCTTCATTTATTTATTTATTCCTGTTTTCCATTTATACACTTCAATAATCCCCCCCTCCCCATTCTACGTCCTTTTAGAGAGTGCAGATTCATTCTCTCAGTCTATCCTCATATGGCAGATTTCTGATGCATGGGATTACCTTTGTCATCCTTCTTTGTACGTTTTCCAGTGCATTTATATCCATTCTGTAATACGGTGACCAGAACTGTGCAGCATAATCTAAATAAGGCCTAACTAAAGATATATAGAGTTGAAGAACTACCTGATGATTCCTATTATTTATGCTCCTTGATGCAAAGCCAAGGATTCTGTTCTCTTTACTATGAGGATGTATGCACTGTTGTTTTGGTTTTAGATTGTTGCTAACCAGAACACCCAAATCCTTTTCACAGATCTACATTATTTAGATCTGCCACTTTTCCGAACATTGCACCAGTCTATTCAAATCTTCCTGGAGTGCTCTAGTGTCCTCATTACAATGAATTAGGCGACCTATTTTGGTGTCATCAGCAAACTTACTTTTGTCACTATTTATTCCCTTATCAATGTTGTTTATATAAACTGTGAACAACAAAGGGCCCAACACTGACCACAATGGAAATAAGTCACTTTGACTTTGTGGGTTATCTCAAGTTCTCTTCAGATATGCTGCTATGTATGATAATCTATGTAACTGTATTTGTGTATACTTGAAACTTATTTTTTTATTTACACTGACCCCTGTGGAACACCACTGGTGATGCGCCCCCATTCTGATTTCTCCCCATTCAATCAAATTCTCTGTTGCCTGTCAACCACGCCTCTACCTAGGAAAAAAAATTCCTTTATTCAGTGTGCCCTAATTTTTCTCACTAGGCATTTCTGATGTGGAACCCTATAAAAGGGCCTTACTGAAGTCCATATACACAATATCATATTCATTACCATGATCTACCTCCTTAGATACCTTGGTGAAAAAAGTTAATAAATTCGTAAGGCAGGAACGCCCCTTTACAAAATCGTGTTGAGATTTAATCTATTTATGACTTTCAAGATGGCTACGAATTACCTCAGCAATTATTGATTCTAAATATCTTCCCACTATGGACGTAAGGCTTATTGGTCTATAGTTCGAAGCTAAGGACCTGTCACATGCTTTGTATATAGGTATTACATTTGCCATTTTCCATTTCTCTGCTGCTATGCCAGTTTGTAGTGATATGTTGAAAAGACTATCCAGGATTTAAGCTCCTCTTTACATTCCTTCAAAACCCTTGCAAACAGTTAATCACGGCTTGGAGATTTGTTCGGTTTTAAATTCTCTACTTGACCTAGGACCATGTCACTAGTTACCCTAATCATGCATAGTTTATCATCCTCTTCTACATAATTTATTATTTCTGAAATTTCGCTAGTACCTTCCTGCATAAAAGAGTTAAAAATTTCACACATTTTCTTATCACTGTCAGTGATCTGACCTGAGTTACTTTTGAGTGGGCCTATCATGTCCCTACTCTTACTTCAATATATCTGAAAGAAACCTTTAGATTAAGTCTTCGAATCCCTTGCCACATTAGCCTCATAATCTCTTTTAGCTTTTCATATTCCCTTTTCTATTTCTCTCTCTAACTGAATTTCTTGATTTCTTAACTGCCTTTCCCTCTTTTGATACGCTTTTATATACCTCTCTTTTGACCAATGAGATATTTAAATTTATTGTTTATTCATCTGGGATAATTTTTGATTGATCTAATTTCCCTACTTGCAACGTAAGTTGTCGAGGGAGCTAGAATTATGTTCTGAAAAGCGTCATATTGGCAACCAACACCACCTACCTGACACATAGTCAGGTCGTTTCAATTTAACCCACCCAGGTAATTTCTCAGTCCCATAAAATCGGCCAAGTGGAAGTCTGGTATAGATACTTGAGAGCAGTTATTTAGGTAATTCCATGATATATTGACACTAAGTGATTTGTGATTGCTTTCCCCAAGCTCATCATTACCCTCAAGATTATTAATTAGTGATTCCTTGTTGGCAAGAACCAAGTCTAGCAGATTGTTTCCACTAGTTGGTTCTGCCACAAGCTGTTTCAAAAAACAATCCTGACTCGTATCAAGAAAGTCACTAGACTCACGATTTCATGTCATATTGTTCTAATCAATTTGTCTATAGTTAAAATCTCCCATTAACACAACATTTTCATATCTAGATGCCTTATGAATTTCGTCCCATGACAGATTATTGCACTCCCTATCAAGGGTTGGGGGCCTATGAATCA
This sequence comes from Cherax quadricarinatus, assembly GCF_038502225.1. Classification (NCBI taxonomy): domain Eukaryota; kingdom Metazoa; phylum Arthropoda; class Malacostraca; order Decapoda; family Parastacidae; genus Cherax; species Cherax quadricarinatus. The sequence continues at coordinate 19,882,640 of NC_091356.1, read as the reverse complement.
CACCCAAAATTAACTTTTCACGATCCTCGAGAAACTGTAGCCAAACAGAATCTGTGTCCGATGCTTCTATTCTTTTATCTTGTCTAACACAACAATTTAAATTATCTCTGACATACATCGCCACTCCACCACAATTCCTGCTGACCCTATCAGTGTGGAAAAGTTTATAGCCTTGTATGTGGCATTCAGAAGGCATTTCTCTGTCTTTTGAAGTTGAACCAGGTTGCCGTTATAGCAATAATATTTATATTACCTGCACTTGCAAGTAATCTTAGCTCTCATGAACATTGTAAGGAAAACACTCCTTTTAATTAACTCTAGATTCATGACCGGAATAATAGTGAATGTATATGACACATTAGTTGACTTCCTATGCACTGTAAATTGAAATTTTCAGTCAACACGATGGATTAAAACATCTAGGAAAAGCAATTTGTCAACAACTTCATGCTTTGCTGTGAACTTGATTAAGGGTACTAAGTCACTAAGTCAAGGGAGGAACTCATCAATATTGCGATCTTTAGGCCACAAACACAGAACATCATAGACATATCTGAACCACTTGGCTTTGCTGCAGAGGATATCTTAATGATTCTAGTCTCGTTGAATTTCATTTACAAGTTGCTGAACAATGTACTAGGTGGATTTCTCATGGCGCCATGCCATATGTTTGAGCATAGTATTTACCTTCAAATACGAACCTGAAATCCATCACACGAAGCTTATTAAGTTCATCAAGCTTGTTCTTCATTGTTAAGATCCCTGTTTGTTATTGCATTGCATTAAGAACAACACCCGCAATCAATTCTCCCACTTCTCTCGACTGTTTCCTTTCTTGACTTTTGCCGTTACCTCCTACAAACGCTCACACCTTAGTATTTCTGTGACAGTGCCTAAGTGAACAGGTTTAAACGGAAATGTCTAATTCAGAACAGGATGGCCAGGATAGCTACAATATCTTATGATCAACTTCACAGGTTGGTGCTTAATAAAAGTAATGAATTAGTGCGACATTAAGTGAAGATTCTTTTCATGCAGATGAGGAGAGCCAGGACAGAATTCTTTACCAAGATTTCCCCCAGCTGGCATAACTACCTACTTGATTATATTTATGGTGAGCTGAGAATGAGGAGGAGGACTGAGCGCATTCATACTAGGAAACTAAATAATCTTATAGCACAGAGTGGTTTGACCACACATGCAAACCCAGGGTAATTATGTAGACCTAGCTAAGTCCATTTTGTATGCTGGAAAAACATGGTGACCTGACACCTGATGCGTATAATGTCTGTAAAGAGATGGTACATGGCACATTACTGAGTCCTGTGCTTCCCAGCTGCCATCTGCAATGTATCAAAGCATACAAGGACCTCAGTAACGGTCAGACTTCAAGCTTAGAACCCTCACGAACCGGTCATCTCTCACTTCAATAAACGACTTAAAACGTTATTGAAGGGGAATGACGAATTAACTAAATGTCTGCCATCAAGGTCAGTAACTCTACCGAATCTTTATGGATTAATTAAGACCCATAAACCAGAGAACCTAGCCCGTCCTGTTACAAGTTCAGTAGGCTCGGGTACATACAACCTATCCAAAATGGCTAGTTAAACTTTTAACTTCCATGGTCGGTAAGAATTCGGATGCTCACATTGAAAATTATGATGACATTACAGAGATCACGTTCCACTTTCGGAAGTGCCGTATATGGGAAATTCCACAGTATTAGTAAATATTCTTAGGCCCTGCATACAAATACAGTTACACAAGTTGATGTGATTACAGCTTACATAATAACGTATATGTGAGTTTTTTTTAGGATAGTCTAGGGAGGTTGGGTAGAGTGATTTATCAACACTGGAGTCCTAGTGTTAAGAAACTGCAATTGTTATGGAGAGGGAGAGGTATGTGGGTAGTTGGTAAATATGTAGAGATCTTTCTAGAGTCCTTTTTTTTGCTGGCACTTACATTTAGTGATACGGTTCAGGTTGCTTTTTACAACAGTTTGTGACAGAACCAACTAGAGGAAACAATCTGCTTGACATGGTTCTTGCCAACAATCACTAATTAATAATCTTGAGGTTAATGATGAGCTTGGGGAAAGTGATCACAAATCACTTAGTTTCAATATATCATGGAATTACCCAGATAACTGCAATGAAATCTCTGCCCCTGACTTTCGCTTTGCCGATTTCATGGGACTGAGAAATTATCTGGATGGGCTAAATTGGGATGACCTGACTATGGGTCAGGGAGGTGATCTTGGTTGCCAATATGAAGTTATTCAGAACATATTTCTAGCTGCCCAGACAACTTTTGTTCCGAGTAGGGAAATTAGATCTATCAAAAATGATCCCAAATGGATGAACAATAGACTAAAACATCTCATTGGTCAAAAGAGAGGCATATATAGGCATATCAAAAGAGAGGATGGGAAGTTAAAAAATCACTATATTCAATTAAAGAGAGAAATATAAAAAAGGAATAAAAAAAGCAAAAAGGGATTATGAGGCTAAGGTCGCAAGGGATTCGAGGACTAACCCAAAAGGGTTCTTTCAGGTATACAGAAGTAAGATTAGGGACAAGATTGGCCAACTTAAGAGTAACTCTGGTCAGATCACTGACAGTAATAAGGATATGTGTGAAATTTTCAATACTTACTTCCTCTCAGTTTTTACCCAGGAAAATACTAGCAAAATTCCTGTAATAATAGATTATGTAGAACAGGACGATAATAAACTGTGTACGATTGCGGTAACTAGTGACATGGTCCTCAGACAAATAGAGAAATTAAAACCTAACAAATCCCCAGGCCCTGATGAACTGTTTGCAAGGGTGTTAAAGGAATGTAAAGAGGAACATGGCATACCTTTGGCTAATCTTTTCAACATATCACTACAAACTGGCATAGTGCCTGATAAGTGGAAAATGGCAGATGTAATACCTATTTACAAGGCAGGTGATAGGTCCTTAGCTTCGAACTATAGACTAATAAGCCTTACCTCCATAGTCGAAAAATTTATGGAATCAATAATTGCCGAAGCAATTCGTAGCCATCTTGATAGGCATAAATTGATTAATGAATCTCAACACGGTTTTACAAAGGGGCGTTCCTGTCTTACGAATTTACTTTTTTCACTAAGGTGTTTGAAGAGGTAGAACATGGTAATGAATATGATATTGTATATATGGACTTCAGTAAGGCTTTAGATAGAGTTCCACATCAGAGGCTATTGAGGAAACTTAAGGCACACGGAATAGGAGGAGAATTTTTTTTCCAGGGTAGAGGCATGGCTTACAAATAGGCATCAGAGAGTTTGCATAAAAAGAGAGAAATCAGAATGCGGGCACGTCACAAGCGGTGTTCCACAGGGGTCAGTGTTGGGCCCATTGTTGTTCATATTTTACATAAACGACATAGATGTTGGGCCCCTATGCTGTTCACAATTTACATAAGCGAAATAGATGAGGGAATAAATAGCGACATAAGCAAATTTGCTGATGACACCAAAATAGCCCAGCCAATTCATTCTAATAAGGACACTAGAGCACTCCAGGATGATTTGAATAGACTGATGCAATGGTCGGAGAAGTGGCAGATGCAGTTTATTATAGACAAATGCAAAGCTCTAAATGTTGGACAGAAAAATAACCATGCCACATATAAACTAAATAATGTAGATCTTAATACTACTGATTGTGAAAAGGATTTAGGAGTTCTGGTTAGCAATAATCTAAAAACAAAGACAACAGTGCATTAGTGTTCGCAATAAACCTAACAGAATCCTTGGTTTCATATCTAGAAATAAGAACAACATAAGAACATAAGAACGAAGGAACACTGCAGAAGGCCTACTGGCCCATGCGAGGCAGGTCCAAGTCTCCTACCGGCTTAAGCCAATGCACCCAACCTAGTCAGGTCAGGCCACATTGACTTAAGGGAGGAACACGGCAACCGACCTGGTAGCACAAGCTATCAGGTCTAACTCACACCCACCCACATCTACTCATGTATTTATCCAACCTATTTTTAAAGCTACACAACGTTCTGGCCTCTGTAACGGTACTTGGGAGTTTGTTCCACTCATCCACAACTCTATTACCAAACCAGTACTTTCCTATATCCTTCCTGAATCTGAATTTTTCCAACTTAAAACCATTGCTGCGAGTTCTGTCTAGGCTAGATACTTTCAGCACACTATTTACATCCCCTTTATTTATTCCTGTCTTCCATTTATACACCTCAATCATATCCCCCCTAATTCTACGTCTTTCTAGAGAGTGCAGATTCAGGGCCCTTAGTCTATCCTCATAGGGAAGGTTTCTGATACATGGGATCAACTTTGTCATCCTCCTTTGTACATTTTCCAGAAAATTTGTATCCATTCTGTAATACGGTGACCAAAACTGTGCAGCATAATCTAAATGAGGCCTAACCAAGGATGTATAGAGTTGAAGAACAACCTGAGGACTCCTATTATTTATGCTTCTTGATATGAAGCCAAGGATTCTATTAGCTTTATTGCGAACACTTATGCACTGTTGTCTTGGTTTCAGATTACTGCTAACCAGAACTCCTAAATCTTTTTTCGCAATCCGTAATATTAAGATCTACATTATTTAGTTTATATGTGGCATGGTTATTGTCCTGTCCAACATTTAGAACTTTGCATTTGTCTATATTAAACTGCATCTGCCACTTCTCCGACCACTGCATCAGTCTATTCATATCTTCCTGGAGTGCTCGAATGTCCTCGTCAGAATGAATTCGACGGCCTATTTTGGTGTCATCGGCAAACTTGCCGATGTCGCTCTTTATGCCCTCATCTATGTCGTTTATGTAGATTGTGAACAGCAGGGGGCCCAACACTGACCCCTGTGGAACACCGCTCGTGACGCTTCCCCACTCTGATTTCTCCCCATTTATGCAAACTCTCTGCTGCCTGTTTGTCAACCATGCCTGAATCCAGGAAAAAATTTCTCCTCCTATTCCATGTGCTTTAATTTTCCTCAATAGTCTCTGATGTGGGACCCTGTCAAAAGCCTTATTGAAGTCCATATACACAATATCATATTCATTACCATGATCTACCATTTCAAATACCTTAGTGAAAAAAGTTAATAAATTCGTAAGGCAGGAACGCCCCTTTGTAAAACCATGCTGAGATTCGTTGATTAATTTATGCTTTTCAAGGTGGCTACCAACTGCCTCGGCAATTATTGATTCCATAAATTTTCCCACTATGGAGGTTAGGCTTATTGGTCTATAGTTCGAAGCTAAGGACCTGTCACCGGTTTTGAAAATAGGTATCACATTTGCCATTTTCCGCTTATCTGGCACCATGCCAGTTTGTAGTGATATGTTGAAAAGATTAGCCAAAGGTGTGCTAAGCTCCTCTTTACATTCCTTTAGAACCCTTGCATACAGTTCATCAGGGCCTGGGGATTTGTTAGGTTTTAATTTATCTATTTGCCTAAGGACCATGTCACTTGTGACCCTAACCGTGCACAGTTTATTATCGTCCTGTTCTACATAATTTATCATTACTGGAATATCGCTGGTATCCTCCTGTGTAAAAACTGAGAGGAAGTATGTGTTAAAAATTCTACACATTTCCTTATCACTGTCAGTGAGCTGACCCGAGGAACTTTTGAGTGGGCCTATCTTGTCCCTGATCTTACTTCTGTATACCTGAAAAAATCCTTTTGGGTTAGTCTTCGATTCTCTTGCAACTTTAACCTCATAATCTCTTTTTGCTTTTCTAACTCCCTTTTTTATTTCTCTCTTTAACTGAATATATCGATTTCTTAATTGCCCCTCTCCTCTTTTGATTTGCCTATATATGCCTCTCTTTTGACCAATCAGATATTTTAATCTATTGTTCATCCATTTAGGATCATTTTTGTTTGATCTGATTTCCCTATTTGGAACATAATTTGACTGAGCAGCTAGAACTATGCCCTGGAAAGCATCATATCGGCAACCATCACCACCTACCTGACCCTTAGTCAGGTCATTCCAGTTCAGCCCACCTAAGTAATTTTTCAGTCCTATGAAATCAGCCAAGCGAAAGTCAGGGACGGAGACTTGATTGCCATTATTAGGGGAATTCCATGATATATTAAAACTGAGTGATTTGTGATCACTTTCCCCAAGCTCATCATTAACCTCAAGATTATTAATTAGTGTTTCCCTACTGGCAAGAACCAAGTCAAGGAGGTTATTTCCCCTAGTTGGCTCTGTCACAAACTGTTTTAAAAACAATCCTGGATCGTATCAAGAAAGTCGCCTGACTCTAAATTTCCTGTCAAATTGCTCCAGTCAATCTGTCTATAGTTGAAATCTCCCATTAGCACAACATTTTCGTATGTAGATGCCTTGCGAATTTCGTCCCATAGAAGTTTACTGCACTCCCTATCAAGATTTGGGGCCCTGTAAATCACACCCAAAATTAGTTTTTCTCGGCCCTCGAGAAGCTGTAACCAAACAGATTCAGTGGCTGACGCTTCTAATTTAATATCTTGTCTAACACAACAATTTAAATTGTCTCTGACATACATCGCTACTCCACCACCTTTCCTGTTGACCCTGTCAGTGTGGAATAATTTATAGCCTTGTATGTGACATTCAGAGGGCATCTCTCTATCTTTCAGATTGAGCCAGGTCTCTGTTATAGCAATAATATCTATGTTTCCTGCACTTGCAATTAATCTTAGCTCATCTATCTTATTTCTTACACTCCTGCTATTAGTATAGTAAACCTTAAGGGAGCTAGTCCCTTGCTGCCCTCTGCTGTCCCCCTTTGTTTGCTGACCTGATCTATTGTCTTTATTTATAACTTCATGCTGAATGCCTATTATACATTTACTGTTTCCAAACCAAGTGTTGCAACCTGCTTGTTTCCCACACACACCCATACCTCTATCTTCCATCAGTTTAAAATCATAGGCATTTCACCAATGGCCTTCTCAATCGGGTCTGCAAGTGCTACCACCCCTGCCCCAGAGAGATGTACCCCATCCCTTGCATACATATCATGTTTGCCATAAAAGTTGTTCCAGTTGTCAATGAATGGGATTGCAAGTTCCTTGCAGTATCTGTCTAGCCAGCAATTTACACCAATTGCCCTAGACAATATAAATAACAGCAGTCCTCAGGTTGTTCTTCAACTCTACATGTCCTTGGTTAGGCCTCATTTAGACTATGCTGCACAGTTCTGGTCACCGTATTACAGAACGGATATAAATCCACTGGAAAACATACAGAGGAAAATGACAAAGTTAATCCCATGTATCAAAAATCTTCCCTATAAGAATAGACTGAGGGCCCTGAACCTGCACTCTCTCGAAAGTCATACAATTAGGGAGGATATGGTCGAGGTGTATAAATGGAAAACACGAATATATAAAGGGGATGTAAATAGCGTTTAATAATATAGTTTTGGATGAGTGGAACAAACTCCCGAGTACAGTTATAGAGGCTATAACGTTGTGTTGTTTTTAAAATAGGTTAGATAAATACACGGGTTGGTGTGGGTGGGTGTGAGTTGGACCTGACTAGCTTGTGCTACTAGGTCTGATGCCTTGCTCCTTCCTTAAGTGGAAGTGATCTGACTACGTGGGTCATTGGGCTAATCGGGGGGAGGGGGTGAACATGAACCTGCTTCGCATGGGACAGTAGGCCTGTTGCCGTGTTCCTTCTTTCTTATGTTCTTATGATCTTATGAGTCAGTTTCATGGTCATAAAGAATAGTTTTGAAGTCACACTATAACACGATTCTTGGAGAGCAGCATCCCTTCTGACTAAATTGAAAGTGCTGGCAAAGTCCAATGTGATCAAGGCTTTTTTACCGGACATGTTGCTGATGTATACTCGGGCTGCGTGGGCAGCTGCTTCACAGCCTTGTTGAAAACCAAAACCGAGCTGAGTTGGTTTCAACATTGCAGCAGCCTCTTGACTCACCCTTCTTACTGCAGCCCCTTGACTCACCCTTCTTACTGCAGCCTTGGCGACTAGGCGCCGAAGGGTGTTGCCCACTGTAATGGGCCTGATTCCTCCATCCTTTTTCCGGAGGGCACATAGTGGGGCACCAAAGAAATTGGGTCTAATGGTCTCTGGGACACTGCCAGCCAGGTACACACTGGGAAATTTGGCGAGTTCAGACAGCAACCTCTCTGAAACATCGCCAAGTGTTGGATTGAGCATTTGTTTTAAGTGTTGAGGCCTTAAACCGGTGAAACCTCCTGCTAAGCCCTGTGGAAATGACAGCAGCTTTATACACATCAGCGTCCTGTAGTTAGCAGGTTGTAAATGAAAGTATGTAATGATCCACTAATGTTATGTAACTTTTTACGTCACTTGTCCTGTTCCCAGCGGCTGAAGCTTAGAGCTGGCCGTTAACTATCTTCCAGTATTTTTCCTCTTGCTATCTGCAAACTGAGATGCCTGCTCCACCCGACCGAATACGGGATGTGGTGTGGGTGGGGACTGGTGTGTGGTTGGCATCCTGTTTGCCTCTCTCAGAGACTGGCTGGTGCCTCCACACTACAATTCTTGCTACCATACTCTGAAAACTTACCCTGCTTCTCCTGTTGCCGCCTTTGCAGCATTGCACAGCTCCTGATGACGCACTGAGAAGTGTGAAAGTAATTGAGACAAAGATTTCCACCCCCGCGGCTTGTCTTGCATTGTTAAGGTAGCCTGTCTGCAATAGATTTGCAATATATATATATATATATATATATATATATATATATATATATATATATATATTGCAAATCTATCGCAGACAGGCTACCTTAACAATGCAAGACAAGCCGCGGGGGTGGAAATCTTTGTCTCAATTACTTTCACACTTCTCAGTGCGTCATCAGGAGCTGTGCAATGCTGCAAAGGCGGCAACAGGAGAAGCAGGGTAAGTTTTCAGAGTATGGTAGCGAGAATAAATAAATAAATAAATTGTAGTGTGGAGGCACCAGCCAGTCTCTGAGAGAGGCAAACAGGATGCCAACCACACACCAGTCCCCACCCACACCACACCCCATATATGGTCGGGACGAGTAGGTCTCTCAGCTTACAGATAGCAAGAGGAAAAATACTGGAAGATAGTTAACAGCCAGCTCTAAGCTTCAGCCGCTGGGAACAGGACAAGTGACGTAAAAAGTTACATAAGAGTAGTGGATCATTACATACTTTCATTTACAACCTGCTAACTAATGAAACAGAGGGAAAAGTCCCTCATTTGTCAACCAGAGTAGCAGAATTAGTACGATATGAAAAGAAGATGCTTTTTATAGAAATGAGGAGAGCCAAGACGGTTTTCTTTTACAAGATTCCCCAAGACTGGGAATACTACTTGGTTGATTATATTAATAGTGATCTTAGAAGAATCAGAGAGAACACCGAACGTATGCATATGAGAAAGTTTAATAACCTCATAGCACACATGCAGACCCCGAGTCTGTAATGAACTTGTCTAGCAAAGAATTAAGTAGTGATCAACAAGCAACACTAAGGTTGGGAATAAGCTTCGCTCCAACAGCTAAATATGTTAATAACGTGAACATCGAAAAATATTTTTGCGTGCTAGAATAACATGGTGACCTGACGCCCGATACATTTAATATATGTAAAGGGAAGGTATTTGGGACTTTACTCCGTCTTTTGGTCCCCAGTTGCCCATTAGGATTCACTAAAGCATACAAGGAGCTCGGTAACGATCAAACCTTGTATCTCTCGAGAGGTGATAAATCCAATATTGCTGTTATTTTAGATAAAGCTGAACACTTAGGTAAAATAAACTATCTATTGAGTGACAATGAAACTTACGAACCGCTTGTTAAGAACCCCATTGACCAGGTCAATAGCCATTCCAATAAGCGTCTTAAAACGTTACTGAAGAGAAATGAACTAATTATACACTTGTCAGCGAGGTCTGCAACTCTACCTTATCTTTATGGGTTGATCAAGACTCATAAATCATGGAACTTATTTTAAGTTCAGTAAGCTGATCAGTATATAACATATCTAAATGGTTGGTTAACCTTATAGCTCCGATGGTTGGTACGATCTCGGGGGCCCATATTAAAAACAATGTTGACCTTACTGAGAGGCTCCAGAAATTAAATGTTTCACACTCAGAGTTACTGAGAGGAGCCAATATATCTGAAATACAAAGGGAGGCACTGGTCAGAGAAATAGCAAATATCGAACTCATGCTTAAGGACTCTTACAGGAGACAAGATTCTCAGGAAGAACTGAAGCCTTAAAGGAAACTGAAAAAAAAAACTTCTTCTCTTATGCCAAATCTAAGGGGAAAATCAACATCCGTAATGAACCCTTGCTTAGGCCAGATGGGACATCAACCAAATCTTCAAATAGTCCACTCAGAACAATATGAAGTCCAATGAAGAGAGATTTCAACTACTCAAATATGGGAAACTTGAGGAAATTAAGACATTTTCAACAGAGCTAAAAAGTAATGTGAAGGACCTGGGAATGGTAATGTCAGAGGATCTCATCTTCAAAGACTTCAACAGTGTATCTACCACATCTGCTAGAAAATGATAGGATGGATAATGAGAACCTTCATAACTAGGGATGCCAAACCCATGACAGTTCTCTTCAGATCGCTTGTTCTCTCTAGGCTGGAATACTGCTGTACACTAACTGACCCTTTCAAAACATGCATAAACGATAAAGCACCTAAATTACTGGGAACTGTTGAAGTCCCTTGATTTGTATTCCCTGGAATGCAGGCGAAATGCATAATATACGATTGGAAAATCCTAGAGGGATTAGTACCAAACTTGCGCACTAAAATCACTCCCTATAAAAGTAAAAGACTCGGCAGGATATGCAACATTCCCCCAATGAAAAACAGGGGCGCCACAAATGCACTGAGAGACAAGACAGTAAGTGTCAGGGGCCCAAGACTGTTCAGCTGCCTCCCAGCATACATAAGGGGGATTACCAATAGACCCCTGACTCTCTTTAAGAAGGTACTGGACAGGCACCTTAAGTCAGTACCTGACCAACCGGGCTGTGGTTCGTACGTCAGTGTGCATGCGGCCAGCAGTAACAGCCTAGTTGATCAGGTCCTGATCCACCACTAGGCCTGATCTCAGACTTGGCCGCGGGGGCGTTGACCCCAGAAACCCTCTCCAGGTATACTTCAGGTATTAGGTTCAGAGTGATTTTTGCAAAATTATTGCATGCACATTTTCGCTTGCCTTATTCGGCAAGACAAAATCGCAAGTTTAACCTGTTGAGCACGACATATATATATATGGAGAGGCACGAATTCCTCTCCATAAATTGACTTTCTTACGACCTTCCACCTTGGCTGTTGGACTTCTAATACAGATGGATCAGAAGTAGCACTTCGGTACATGCTTCCGTTAGACACACTAATTGTAGCCAAACTGAATACCTTCTCCACACCCTAAGAGCTATCTGAAGCCACCTAGGGCATAAACTGATAATGGAATCTTAACACGGTTTTAAAAACATGCTTTCGTGCATTATGAATTTACTAATTTTTTTCATTAAAAGGATTTGAGGCTGAAGATCATAGTAATGAATATGATTTTCTGTATATGGACTTCATTATAGCCTTTGATAGCGTTCCACACATTACATAGTTGTGGAAAGTAGAGGCACGGGGAATAGGAGAGGAAATTGTCTCCTAGATAGCGGCGTGGTTGAAAGATAGCCAACAGAGTTTGCATAAATGGGGAGAAAACAGAGCGGGAACGCGTTGCAAGCGGTGTTCCACAGGGGTCAGTGATGGGCCATTTATTATTAAAAAATGTAAATAAACAAAAAAAAATTAATGAATATATAGCGACTTAGGTAAATTTGCCGTGTAAATTTGTAGTGTCCTGATGAGGACACTACATCACTGAAGATTTTGATAGTTCGACGCAGTGGTCGGAGGAGTGGCAGATGCAGTTTAACGTTGCTAAATATAATTCTCTAAGCCTGTCAAAAGTGAAAACTCATGACACTTTTAAACTGAATAATGTAGATTTCAATCTGAATGTGAAAAAGATTTAGGACTTCTGATTAGCGGTAAACTAAAACCTAAACAACAGTGCAAAAAGAGTTCGCAATAAAGCAGATAAAATTCCTGACTTCTTATGAAGAATAAATAGCAAGAGCCTTCTAGTTATACCTCAACTTTGTATATTGTTAGTAAGGCCTCATTCTGGTCACTGTATTGCAGAATGAACATAAAGCGCTGGAAAACGCAGTGTATCAACAGGACACTGAAGCTGCACTCCCTGGAAACTCGTAGAATTAGGGGTAATATGATCGAGTTGTATGAATGGAAGACAGGAATATATGATGGGGATATAAATAACATGTTTAAAGTATCTAACTCAAAATTTGTTTTTATTAAAGATATAGTACAGCACTGGGATGGTTATGTTGTGATTTATACCTCATCATTGGGGTATAAATCATGGATATATTTAAAAGTTAGACAAGTACATAAGTGTGCGTGGGTGGGTATGAGAGACCTGAATAGCATGGGCCAGTAGGCCTGCTGCAGTGCTATTTCTTTATGTCCACATGTCATTTTTAGAGCAACGTTTGGCAATAACCCAGGATTCCAAATGGCCTGTTAACCCGGGTGTAATGGGAGCAAAATAAACACAGCAGAAAAAGTTTACTTATATTATCCTTCACCAATTTAGAACAGCAATATGTACACTATGTACAGTGATAAGTATAGTGCACTCCACGGTAAGCAAAGCAGAAATAGAAGCCACAAGATAGCAGACCGTGCTTCAACCAGCTCTAGAATGGGAATGACAAGGGCAGACAGGAGAGCGGTACCCACATAACCTCTGCGATTGCCAAAACCATCTTATTGGCTAGAACCTGGTCACTAATTGAACGACGGGGCCCCATCAACTCTTAGCAACCTGGTTCGCTGGTTGGGGGAGATAGCCTGTAAATTAGGGTGTGTACATGCGCCGAATAAAGGTTACGTACTCTTTCCATGCCACACCCCCACCCCGAGAAGGCTCAGGATTAGGCTGCCACCTCCCAGTGGTAACCGTGCCGCCATGGCACAAAATAATGGGACCGCCTTTCCTCTCCACCATCCAACTCTTAGATAGAGCTCAGCTTTTCTTGTGACCAAAAGCCAAACCCTAAACTTAGAGTGAGACAGCAGTCAGACAGGCTAGCATAGGTCCAAGATGCAGGCGGACGGTAGCCCGCATCCCTTCACTAAAAAAAAAACCCCACACCAGGGGATAAAAAAAAAAGCGTGAAAAGGGGTTACCACAAATAACATCCTAACCTAAATAAAATATTATACTCTAGATAAAGAGTCTGCCAACATATTTTCTTTGCCGGCAATATATTTAATGGAAATATAGGGCTGCAGCCTTAGCGTCCAGCGCATAAGTCTTGTGTTGTGGTTCTTCATGGCTTGGAGATATACTAGAGGATTGTGATCACTGTAGACTGACCACCTGCGATGTCTGGCCCACAAACATCGAAATGCTCCAAAGCCAGTACCAGCGCGAGGGCTTCTTTTTCAATGGTAGAGTAAGCCCTCTGATGTGGCTGGAACTTGGCTGAAAAGTATGCTACAGGCTGCAACTCCTTGTTCCCAATTTGTAATAGTACTGCCCCAACCCCAGACTCGCAAGCATCAACCTGTAATGAAAAAGGTTTGGAGAATTCTGGAGACAAGAGAATGGGTGCAGTACACAATCTTTTTGCTTTATTAAAAGCAGTGTTACAGTCTGAGGTCCAATTAAAGGGAACTTTGTGACTGGTAAGAGAGGTAAGAGGGGCTACAATATCTGAGAAATTCTTACAGAATCTTCTGTAAAATCCTATCATGCCGAAGAAACGTTGAAGAGATTTCCTATCATGAGGAACTGGATAATCTTTAATAGAAAGAACTTTAGCAAGTTTAGGTGCAACTTTACCACTACCTACTTCATGGCCTAGAAAAGTGACAGTGGCCTGGCCAAAGGAAGATTTAGATAAATTAACTGTTAAATGGGAACTCTTAAAGGTCTCAAAAAGAGCCTTAAGTCTAAGTAGGTGTTGATCCCAAGTATCAGACACCACAACAATATCATCTAGGTACGCTGCCGTGCCTTCAAGTCCTTTAAAGCCTGATGGATAAGTTTCTGGAATGAAGAGGGGGAATTTTTCATTCCGAAGGGGGTAACTGTATTGATAATGACCTCCTGGAATTACGAAGGCAGAGATTTCCTTCGCCTTATCTGTCAAAGGTACCTGATAGTAGCCTTTAAGGAGCTCTAACTTGGACACAAAAGTAGCCTTACCCACAAAGTCAATTATGTCATCCAGACGAGGAAGAGGGTAAGCATCTGTAATTGTGACCTCTTTCACTTTACGGTAGTCGGTACACATACGAAACCCTCCACCAGCATTCTTCACAAGGATGCACGGTGAAGCCCATGGACTAGATGACTCCTCCACTAAACCATGCTTTAACAAAAATTCTACTTCCTGCTGAAGTAGCCTTTGCTTTTCAGGATTAGCTCTGTAGGGGGAGAGTTTAATTGGTTTAGAGTTTCCCACATCTACATCATGATAACCTAACGTACATTTTTCGGCACATCCGAAAAAATATTAGGATATGACTGTAGAAGCTCCGTTAAATTTGTTGCTTGCATTTCAGATAATCCCTCCATTAAAGGGCTAGGATCCTTGAGGACAGAATTTGAAAGTTTAATATTAATTTCAGAGATAGAGTGCAAAGAGTCAGAGTCGTCCTCAGAGGTAGAGGACAGAGTCATTACTGGGACTATCTGGTGTATGGAAGTACTTTAATTGATTAATGTGGTAAGTTTTAGTTTTTGAGGTCTTATCAATGGGAGCTACCACATAATTTACATCAGATAATCTACTTACAATCTGCATAGGTCCCGTAAATCTAGCTTTCAAGGTGTGGCCAGGTATAGGTTCCTGCACCAACACCTTGTCTCCTGGATGGAAGGAGCGGAATTGTGCACTTCTGTCATACCTCTGTTTCATCTTACTTTGAGCTGTCTTTAGGTTAGCCTTGGCTAACTGACGTGCCACCTGCAACCTTGAAGACGGGTTGTAGAGTGTTGAGCTAACGTCTTCTCCCATCCATCCTCCTTTGGGCACCCGAAGAGGACCTCATACATTCTGCCCAAAGATCAGCTCAAACTCTTGCACCGTCTCTCGTACTGAGAACAGCAACAAAGGTAGTGATTCATCCCAGTCTGTAGGAAAGTGCATGCAAAAAGTTCTCATCATTGTTTTTAATGTCTGATGGAATCTTTCCAAGGCGCCTTGGGACTGAGGATGATAAGCAGTGGATAAGTTGTGGATTATCCCTAACCTAGTTAATACTTCCCTAAATGCTTAGGCAGTAAAGTTAGTACCTTGATCACTTGGAATAGTTTTAGGAATGCCAAAACAAGAAATGAATTTTGTTAAAGCTTTGAGAATAGCTTTAGTATTAACACTACGCATGGGAATTGCTTCAGGGCATCTGGTTACTTTATCCATAATCGTAAATACTGATTTCCAGACTTTGACCTAGGTAGTGGACCTACACAATCTATAATTAAATCTGCAAAAGGTTCTCCATCAGCAGGTATAGGTTGGAGAGGTGCAGGTTTAATGGAATGTCCAGGTTTTCCAACTTGCTGACATTCTCGGCAACACCTAATATGATTCTTCACATCTTTAATTTTGGCCAATAAAATTCTTTTGTGATTCTATACAAGGTTTTTGTAATTCTTAAGTGACCTCCTAATGACGTGTTATGAGCTATATTTAATATTTGAGGTCTATACTTTGTTGGAACTACTAACCTGTTAAACAATTGCCGGCCCTCTATCTCCTTACCAGTCTCAGTGCAGATCAAATAATTGTTTTTAACTTCATACTTGACCGGATGACCCAAAGAGGATTTACCCATGGCTGCCTGAAAAGGGAATTTTAAAGAAGGGTCCTTTCGTTGTTCCTACCGGAAGGACAGTCCCTCGGGCATGGAAACAGACATCTGGCAATCCTGCAACCTGGGAATAGGAAGGCTTGATCGGGGTCTGTTCACTTGATTTACGAGGCTCCGGCCGGTGTGCCTCATAAAACAACGTGGCTATTCCGAGATCGGAGTCGTCCAAGGATAGGTCAACATTCTCTCCAGACAACCTTTGGGATGTTGCCCGAGTTATGGCCAACACCGGAGAAGAATTAATCATTATAGGTTCAGGACACGAACTAACAGTAGTAATGTTATTACCCAGTAATAACATGGCATCTTTCATGGGGAATCCTTTTGAGGCACCTACAGTC
Organism: Cherax quadricarinatus; assembly: GCF_038502225.1. Taxonomy (NCBI): domain Eukaryota; kingdom Metazoa; phylum Arthropoda; class Malacostraca; order Decapoda; family Parastacidae; genus Cherax; species Cherax quadricarinatus. The sequence continues at coordinate 19,866,307 of NC_091356.1, read as the reverse complement.
AAGTACCCAGTGTAATATTTGCACTGTACATAAATTTTATGCAAAGGAACAGAATATATAGCTCCTCCAAATGTTTCCAATAATACAGAGGAATTCAAAGAAGTATTCTCTGAAAGGGGTAATATTCCTTCTCTTACAAGTGAGCAATATGCTCCAGTATCTCTAAAGGTCTTTACTTTAGTTGTCTGAGTTTTCCTGAAGGGAAATTAGACTCTTGCAATAATAAGGGGCCATACCTTTTTCTACTTCTCTATGGGACATGTTACTAGGGATATTAGAGATTTTCCCAATGGGTTGGGGTTTATGGGGGCAGTTGGGACGGATGTGACCTACTTGATTACACATCAAGCAGACTACAGGCTTGCCCTTTACTCCCTGTTGACGTTGCAAATGGTGTCGTTCTGGCTGGCGTCTCTGGATACTGTTGTCGAGATGCACCATGAGTAGTTTGCCTCTCCGCAGGTGGACCATATGTTGAGAAGCGTGGCTCACCAGGTGACTTAGTTGGCTGACGTACAAGTTCTCCCTCCGGCTGGCACTTCATTCTCCAAGGTTGACGATCTCTGCTCATGCCTGGCTGTTGAAAAGAGACGGGACCGCTCGGACAAGGAGCGGTTAGTTTCGAAGGTATCAGCCAACCTGGCTGCCTCCAATACAGTGGTTAAGTCACGATCCTGCAGAAAGACTCGAACCTCTGGTCCCACAGACTCCAGCAGGTTATCAATCAGAATAAGCTGCACCAGCTCCTCAAAGGTAGAGACACCACTTGCTTTATACCAGCTGGTAAAAGGTTTGGTTTGCTGTCTCACAAAGTCCACTAGGGATTGACCAAGCTGCCGCCTGCTTAGTTTAAAATTTTTCTTGTATTTGGCTGGGATACATGTATATGCTCCCAACACTGTGGTCTTCACTACTTGATAATCAGAAAATTCAGCGTCATTTAATACTGACGTAAATTCCTGTGCCTTACCCAATAATGCTGTATGAACCAACGATGCCCAATGCTGTTCCGGCCACCCCAAGGCTCGAGCCTGATTTTCGAAGCTTTCGAAAAATTGCTCTGGTTCGGCCTCATTGAAGCGGGGAACAAACTGTACTGCTTTCTGTAAACTAAAAACTGCCTCCTTTCTCTTTCCCTATCATATTCTTCCCTTGCGAATGCGCTCTGTTCCCTAGTTTGCTCAAGATTGATTTTTGCCAGCTCAAGTGCCAACAACGCTGATTCACCCTGGACAACCCAGCTGCACCATACTGACCATTTTGCTCCGTAGGTGTATCATCTTCCTCCTGCGAGAACATAGGAGTTTTTGCCCTAGCTCCCGTAGAGGGAGGAGTCTGATGTGCCATCTCTTCTATAAGTTTGTCAGCAATCAGTGAACGCAGTTGCGCAGTTGAAAGAGTGCGTTTGTATTTAATGCCAATGGAAGGAGCAATTTGCCAACAACGCTGTAGGGACAATTTAGGTAGGTTATGCAAAGTATATGCCGACACCAGACGTCTGACTTCTACGCGGCATAAGTTATTCGCTATGCACAGTACGATTGCAGAATACCCCAACGTAACACAATTTGCAGAACACGCTTAGCTATGCACAGTAAGATTGCAGAATACGCATACAAGCAAAGCCGACTATAAAATTCTCCACACCGAACAGGCTAGTAACAACTGACACTCAAAATGTGTAAAGCAATTTGACAGCTACACTGTTCTAGAAGATTGACCGTAGCGAAGCGAGCACACCGAACCAGCTAGTAGCGAGCTGTTGAACGATCACACAATAGCAAGGCTGATCATAAAGCAACTGACACGCAAAATTTGTAAAGCAATGCCAGACAGCAAGCTGCACAATGTTCCTGCTACCAGCTTCACCCTAAGCTCAACCGTTTCTCTAAGTCCAGCTCTCGGACAGGCTACCCATAATACAACCCAGGATTCCAAATGGCCTGTTATCCCGGGTGTAATGGGAGCAAAATGGCATTCGTCTCTCGACCTGCGGGGAGAGAGGACGCTTCTACTGGTTCTCTTGCACGCCACCTGGTGAGGAAAACATAGTATTAGCACCAAGATGGCGGACCGACTGTACCGGCGCATAAATACTGTCTGCATTCAGCTGGTTAGAGGATCTTTAAGCAACGACACGATGAACGTTCTCCTGCCAAGCATTATCAGGGACTGTTATGGCATCCCCAATGAAGAGCTGTATGGTGTGGCATTGAATGGAATGTCAAGGGTCTTCGTGAAGTTCATGAGGGCTGACTTCTACTCTACCATCGTAGATGAATTTCAAGAACGACGGATGAGTATCAATTCGGCAGTGGAAGTATGCTTGCATGATGTGTCTAAGTATTTTACTTGGGTGAAGGTAAGGAATGTACCTTTTGAGGCAACAGCATACAGCCTACAAGATGTGTTCAGTGGTTATGGAACTGTACACTCGACGAGCATGGGAATGTGGAGGGACGGCCCTTATGAGGGGATGCCGGAAGGATCCTTCACACTGAAAATGACCCTGAGGAGACCGATACCATCATATGTTACATTGCATAACCATAGAACACAGGTTTTTGTACACTATGCGGGGCAGAGGAAGACGTGCCGTTTATGTGACTCTTATGAGCACATGGTGGCACAATGCCCCAGGAGACAGGGGCCTAGGCGTCAGGAGACAGCTTCTGTGGATACGCCATTAGAAGCCACGGATGTTATGACGGGTGAAGTGGAAAGCCGGGGTACAGGCCTATGGAGTGAGGAGGTCGACAGGGCAGAGGTGGTTTTGGAGACGTGTGTTACACTACCAGTGGAAACGGGGGGGGAGGGAATATCGCCGTCAGACAGGCCGTTAGATAATGCAGAGTCAGCTCAGGACGGGATTTTGGAGGCTGTGCTGAAGGATTTTTTGGAAGAGTCGGAGCATGGTGTGGAAAGTGATGTGAGGTCAGGTGATGACAAGGTGATGGATGAACAGAAGCAGGGTAAGGAAGACTTGAGTGAGGTTCGCAAGGAGAGCAATGTGGTGGTGGAGGTCCATCAAGAAGATGTGGTAGCAGAGGGTAGCTCCCGCAAGAGATCAGCGGGGGCATCAGACATGGACGAGGTCCTCACACCAGCGCAGAGGCCTGGGAAGAAGATGTGGGCAGCTGTGGTTGCAAAGGCAAGTCAGGGAGGAGGGGGGGGCAATGGGAAGCTAGGTGGGAAGGGACAGGGAGGGGTTGGAGGGCAGGAACGAGGGATTGATAGAGAAGAACCGAGACCTATGAAAGGAGGACCAAGTAAGCCTCAGCGGCACAGGGGTAAGCCGCCATTCTTGTAAAATTCAGGTGTGTAACTTTCAATGTAAACGGTCTTAAAAACGAGGTCAAGAGGGTATGGTTAGAGTGGGTTTTGAGGAGATTTAGTATTGATGTCTGTTTTTTGCAGGAACATAACCATAGGTTAGGATGTGAGTTGTTGTTGAAAGGTTATAGGTTGTTTACATGTGATGCTTTGAGGTTGAAAGGAGGTGTGGCTGTGGCGGTAAAGGAGACCAGTCCTTTGCGTATCCTGGGTTGGGAGGAGGGGGGGGGTGGGAGGGTTGTCAGGGTGGATGGGTTTTGGGGGGCCAGGAGGGTTAGTTTTGTAGGTGTGTACATGCCAGCAACTAGTAACACTAGAGTGAAGGTGGATTTTGTACGCGAGGTTCTGGTATATCACTTGAGAGGTTTACCTGCTTTTACGGTGATTGGTGGGGATTGGAATTGTGTCATTAGGAAGGGTGATGTGGTTCCGAGGGGGGCGGGTTGTGTTTTGGGGGTTCTGCGGGATGTTTTGCGAGATGTTGGAGTGGTAGATGTGGTGGGAAGTAGGGGATGTGGAGTGGAGCACACTTTTATTCGTAGGGGATATGAGGCACGGTTAGATAGGATTTATGTTAGGCAGGGCATAGGTGTGGAGAGGGTGAGGACTATCGATGTGGGTTTTTCTGATCATCGTGCTGTTATAGCAGATTTGAGGGTAGATGGCATAGTGAGGGTTTATGCAGGATATTGGAAATTAAATGTGAGGCTACTTAGGGAAGAGGGTGACCCTACGGGGTTTGAAGATTGGTGGAAATCCTTTTGGGAGACTAGGAATATGGAAATGGATTTGCTGGATTGGTGGGAAATGAGGGCTAAAGTTGAAATTGGGAATTTTTTTAAAGTACGGGGTAAGGAGATGGCTAGGTGGAGCTATGGCCTACAAAATTATCTTGAGGGTCAGTTAAATGACTGTTATGCAGAGGAACGTGTGGGGCGGAGTGAGGACATGGTACGTTTGCGAAATAGGTTGGCGGAAATTCACAATGAAAAATTTGAGGCAATTCGAGTTAGGGCAGGGTTGGAGGATGTCTTAAGGGGAGATAGGCCATCGGGTTTTGTATTAAGGAGGTTTAAGGAACGGCAGGCGAAGACCACCTTGGCGTATATTGAGGCAGGTACAGGGGGGGGTGGCTTTGAGGAGGGTCAAGGCCTATCCACCACGGAAAATATTAGTTTGTATGCAGATTTTTGGTTTAGGGAGAAGTGGAGGAGGGTTGGCAGGGGAGTGGGTGAGGGACGGTTTGGGGATGAAGGGTTTAATAGAGTATTAAGTGAGCAGGACAGTGACAGAATCGAGGGTAGTATTAATGTAGAGGAGGTGGAGGAGGCAGTTTTTGGGATGTGCCAGGGTAAAACCCCAGGCATAGACGGAATACCAAACGATTTTTATAGGTATCATTGGGGGAGTGTACGGCATTGTCTGGTGGGGGTTTTGAATTGTATGTTAAGTAGTGGGAGGATGGGGAAATCACAAAGAACGGGTGTCACGGTTTTAGTGCCCAAAAAGAAGGAATGCCGAGTTTTGAATGATTACCGTGCGATTACGTTAATGTGCTCGGATTACAAGATTTTTGCTAAGGTTTTGGGCAACAGAATGAGGAAAGTGTTGGGTTTAGTGTTACATAGGGGACAGTTGGGAATTCCGGGAAGAAGGATGAGGGATGGACATGGTTTGATTAGGGATTTTCTAGAGAGATGTACGGGAGGGGGAATACTAGGTTTAGATTGGGTGAATGCTTATGATTGCGTGGACAGAGATTTCTTAGGGGTTTGCTTAGAGAGGTTGGGGTTTCGGGAGGGGGTAGCGAGGTGGGTGAACACCCTGTATGATGGGGCAGAGGTGAGGGTACAGGTCAATGGGAGGTTGGGTGAAAGTGTACCAATGGAGAGAGGTTTGAGACAGGGCTGTCCGATGTCACAGCTGCTCTTTGCGTGTGTGCAGAATCCTTTTTATGAGTCTGTTGAGAGGGTAATGAACAGTCAGGAGATGGAAGGGGGGTGCAAAGGGGGCATCGTTGGGTATGTGGATGATACTACTGTTTTGCTAAGGGGTAAGGAGGAGTTAAGGAGGGTGGGTAGAGTGATTCAGATGTTTGGTATGAATACCGGAATGAGAGTTAATACGGTGAAATCAAGGTTACTAGAGGTCGGTAATTGGATAGGGGGGGGCTTGGGGATAGGGTTAGGATGGACAGTGGTTGACAGAATCAAGGTATGTGGGATATGGTATTTGGCGGAAGTGCAGGCATGCAGAAGGGTAAATTCGGAGTCTGTCACGGGTAAGGTTTTAAGTAGACTAGGAGGTTTAAGTGCGAGGGACTTAGCTTTACATCAGAGGGTAGTGGTGGTAAATTCACTTGTCTATAGCAAGGTATGGGGGGTGGCAGAGGTTTTTCCCTTAGAGGTACGAGATATTGTGGAAATGCAGAGGATTCATTCATTCATTAAAGATTGCCGGTACTTCCGGCCCGGGTCTTCTCCAGATGGTGACCCGGCGGTGGCCCCCGAGGCGGGGGTGTCGATCGTCTTCTTCATTCTTCTATCTTCTCTCTTGGGCCCTCCGGTTGGAGGGTAACTTCTTCTTCTATCTTGCACTGACTCCCCAAGTGGGGAGTGTCTTCTTTCTTTCTCGTCGGCAGGCATCGCAAGGTCAAGGGTCTTCAGGCACTTGTAGCCCCATCAAATGTTGGTAGTGTGGCATTGGTTCTAGGTGATTCAGACTTTTACCTAGAAAGCGGTACAGGCTCCATTGGATTTTTTTTTTTTTTTTTTTTTTTTTAAAGCGGGGGGGGAGAGGAGGTAGGGGAGTGAAAGAGGGAAGAGTAGGAGAGGTGATAGATGGAGCGTAGTGGCGACTCGTAGTTGTATGTGGCGGCGTCATCGAGGTGGTGGGTGGGCAGCCAGGATGGGGATGAGAGTTCCCAGGTCTTGGGTGGCGAGGTACACCAGCCGGGCTGCGGTGTCTTCTCGGTTCGGGTCCCCAGGCGCCATTGGGAAGTGCCTTCGTCGGAGTGACACCGTCGCTGGACAGTCGAGGAGGTAGTGCACTAGTGGACCTGGGACCATCTGGTTGCAATGGCAGCAGCGCTCCTCTCGCACGCGGTCAATGAGTCTTCTGGCAGTAGGGTAGCCAAGTCGCAGCCGGTGGACCCCAACCTGCAACTTCCTGTCTAGCCTCCGCATTCTCGGCGGGGGCTCCCCACGGGTCGCCCTGTCATACCAGATCCGGCTCCGCGATGTGCCTGGCCCTGGTAGCGGGCGCCTGGCTGCATCAGCTGCCCACAGATCCACCTGCCTTCGGCTGATAGCAATGGTGGTCACTGGCTGGGCCTCAAGGGTTGCCGACTTCGCCGCTCGATCTGCCGCATCATTCCCAGCTAGGTCGATGTGGCTCGGTATCCAGTTGATTGTTGCTTGCTGTCCCTGCTCCTTAAGTGTCTGCAGGTCCTTCCTGATGGCAGTAATTAGCCGGATGTTGTCCCTGGGCTCCCTGTGCATGACGGCCTGGATCGCCGCTCTGGAGTCCACATGAATGACTGGGGGTCGCCGATGATCCAGGAGTGCGTGTTGCAGGGCCCTCTGGATGGCATGGAGTTCTGCCTGGAGAATTGTGCAGTGATCTTGGAGACGCCATCCAGCCGTCAGAGTGGCATGGTGCACCCCGGCACCTGTGCGGCCAGCCTCTGGATCCCGGGAGCCATCGGTGTAATATACGGCGCACCCAGGGTGCTCTGCTGCTGCAATACTCACTGCAGCCCATTGCTGCAGCACGTGTTGTGGACAGTGACGCTTGCCAACTGGGAGGTCTTGGATGTGGATCACAACTGCTTCTGGTGCCCAGGGCGGGAGTACAGAGTACCCCGCCACAGGCCGGTCACAGCCCTTGTCGACTATAAGCGCCATGGGGAGGAGTTTGCTTGCTACATCAGCCGCTGACCACACCCACAGCCGGCCAGGAGACTCCCTGAGGTCTCCCTGTTGCCGTTCAAGGAGGTGTTGCAGCAGTCCCTCTCCACCAGGGAGTTGTACGTACTTGGCCACCCTCCTGGCTGCCACAAGGGCGATTCTGTCGCGTAGCGGCTGCAATTGAGCCTCATGATTCAGGGGCACAGTGTTCGTCCACCTCGGCGCCCCCAACATGATCCGAGCTGCAGTATTTTGGACGACGTTGAGTCTTTGAAGGTGCGTTGGGCGGGCATGGACAAGGGTAAGTGCCCCATAGTCGATGAGAGAGCGCACCGCCTGCACATAGAATAATCGGAGAATGTCACGGCTGGCCCCTGACCTAGGGCTGGCGAGGGCCCGCATGGCGGTGACCCGTTGCATGGTCCGCTCTCTGACGTACTCCGCCTGATTCCGAAAGGAGAGCCGATTGTCGATGTGCACTCCCAGGTACAGGTAGCTACTGACCCAGTCGAGATTGACTCCTGACATCTGCAGTCTCCCCTCCGGCACATTGGCATGCAGGATCATGGCCTTGGATTTTTCTGCTGAGACCTTGAGGCCGAGACGACGGCAGGCGGTGGAGAGGAGGTTAAGGTCACGTTGGGCTCTATGCATCAAACCACATCTCTCGGTGATGATGAGGGCAAGATCATCAGCGTAGCTGAGCAGCTGGGTGCCTAAAGAGAATGGCAGCTGCACCAGCTCATGCATCAGGACATTGAAGAGAGCGGGGCTGAGGACCCCTCCCTGTGGGGTGCCGTTTTCAAGGGGCCTGAGGGTGGACACTTGTCCCTGGAAACGCACTCGTGCACACCTGCCCTGCAGGTATGAAGAGATCCAGGCAAGGAGCCTTCCCTTCACGCCCCTGCCTGCTAGGAGGTCAAGGATGGCTGGTGCGCTGGCAAGCTCAAAGGCTTTCTCGAGGTCCAGGAAGACAACAATTTTGGGTCTCTTGTTTGACCCAATGCCTGCAAGGAGGGTGGTGATGCTCTCTGCTGTGCCCACTCCTCGTGTGAAGCCGTATATGTGACGGTGTTCCGGGCCAAGCTTCCACCGTAGTCGCTCAAGGATCATCCTCTCAGCCGTCTTGGACAGACAGCTGGTGAGAGAGATGGGCCTCATGCTTTCCGGGTCCCTGGGCTTGGGGATGGGCAGGACGATGGCCTCCTTCCACGCAGTGGGGAGTTGTCCAGCCCTCCAGGAGCAGTTGATGACCTCCAAGAGTGCATCATGTCCAGAGGGGCCCGCCCTTGCGATCATACTGTAGGTGATGCCATCCTGGCCGGGGGTGGTGTCGTGTGATGTCCTGAGGGCTGCCTTCAGCTCCCGGTCGCTGAAGTCTACATCGGTGTCGTCGTGTTCGCAGCATGCAGCCTGTAGCCTGGCAGTCCTGTCTGGGAGGAGGACAGCCTGGAGGTTCTGCACATCTTGTGGCAGGCGTGCTGTTGCTGCCCTGGAAGTGAAGAGGTCGACCAGCCTCTCTGCTTCACCAGCCGGGTCATGGTGAGCACGCGCTGTTCCTCTGCGTTTTCCGGTAGCTATACCTATTTTCGCCCAGATCTCAGACAGGGTAGTGGCATGGCCGAAGGAGGCACACCATTCGAACCACTTTGCCAGGCGGACTCTGTGGGAGATGTGGCGAGCGTGCCGCACCACCTCTCTCAGTAGCCGAAGGGTGTCAGCAGTAGGGTTGCGTCTGTGGAGCCTGCGGGCACAGTTGACACGGTGGTTCTGCTCCTTGACTGTCTCGTCGTAGAACCACCAGTCCCGCTTGATGGTACCTCCAGCCTTGGTAAGTGGGATGGCCACCTCAGCCGCATGGGTGACGGCAGCTTGGAGGTTCTGGGCAGCCGCATCAGGATTGTCAGAGAGGGAGGTCGTCTCCCACCATTGCTGTATGACATCCTGGAAGCACTGCCAGTCCGCCTTCTTGAAATTCCACCGTGGAGGCGGTGTGTATGGGATGTGCTGGGTGAGCGCCAGCGTGGTGACGATCGCGAAGTGGTCGCTGGTGAGAAGTGGGTGGAGTTCCCACCTCACTCCAGGCTGCAGTCTCCGAGAGAGGAGAGTGACATCCAGTCGGTTGCCGCCGTGGTGTGTCGGCTCCCCATTGTTGAGGAGGACGACGTCAGGAACATCATCGAGCACAGCCGCCAAGTGCCTGCCCGTCTCATTGGTATGGGAGACAGAGTGGAGAAGCTCATGATGGGCGTTGATGTCCCCCGCCACGAGCACGCCCTCGAGGCGAGATATGGACAGAGCTGCAACCTCCGAGAGGTCGAGAGTAAACCGTGCGCTCCGGTACACATTGTAAATAGTCAGTGGTCCAGATGGCAGTTGCAGCGTGACAGCTTGCACCTCCACCCCTTCACCGCAGTTGATAGGGTCAGTGACGATCGAGTGGGGGATGCAATTCCGCACATAGATTGCGGTGCCCCTGGCGGGGGGCCCACCACGCTGCAGGTATGCAGAGAACCCAGGGATGCGTGGCTGTGGGGCGGGTGGGGGCTTGACAAGGGTTTCTTGGAACAGAAACACATCTATCTCATCCCGGACTGCCGCCTGGATAGCTAGGTGGAGTTTCTGCCTCAGACCACAGATGTTCCACTGGAGAATTTTTAGGGACTGCCGGGCGACCCGTCGGACTCCATCTCCTCCTGTTCGGCCATGGTCCTCCGGAACATCCGTGCGTGTTCTACCATTTCCTCGGGCGTGAAGACCTGGGTGAGGTGATCTTTCAGGGCTGCTGAGTCGACCCTCTCCAGGAGAGCCATGCTGTACACGGTAGTCAGGAGCTCCTTGCAGACCTGCCTGTCCTTCATTGATGGGAGTAGCATGGATAGCACCTCTACCACAAGCTTGATTACGGTGACAATGTGAACCTGCGAGGTGCCCTCCCTCTGGGGGGACAGGGCTTCCTTGGCTGCGGCCTGAGGTTGTTGGCCCACTCCCGCGATTGTTGCTGCTGCTGACCCGCAGGTCGCGCAGGTCTCCGTGGTTCTCTGTGCCATCTGACTGGGTGCCGCGGCCTGTTTCCTGCTGCACTCGGGTGGGGACTGACTCGGACGGGAAGTCCCTTGCTGGTGTCCTGTCTGGTGCTGAGTAGCCGCAGCTCCTTGAGCAGCGTCCCTGAGCCGGGCTTGTTGTGTTCCTTTGTTCCGTTTCTGCTGAGGCTTCGAGACTTGCCCATGCCGTTGTTCCCCTTGCGGTGCAACTGGTCTCCTCTGTTGCTCCCCCAGTGCTGGGAACTCTCTGCTGTAGGGTGTGGCCGCCGCAGAGGGGCCTGTACTGGCTGCCGCGATTGGCCGGTGATGATAGTTCCATGGGTTGGGGCGTGGAGAGGGGGCATTGGTCGATGTCCCCACCTGTTGCTGTTGGGTGTTTACCGAGTTGGGCTGGGCTGTCGCCACAGGGGCCATCCGCTGTCGCACCTGTTGCCACCGCTGTACCATGACAGGACAGCCCTGGTTCCATGCGTGGTGTTTCTTGCCGCAGTTGGCGCACTTGGGTTCGGGGCGTGGGGTCTCGGGGGCGGGCTGCTTGAGCAATGCAATGCAATCCTTGGAGTCGTGCTGCTTGCTGCAGACTCCACACTTCTTCACATGTTGGCAGGTAGCCGCGATATGGTTGAAACCCTGGCAGTTGTAGCATTGTAGTGGGCCCTCTACATATGGCCGAATCTTGAACCGCCCCCACACCCCCAGTGCGATGTGGGATGGTAGGGGCCCTCGGTGGTGGATCAACATATTCCGTGTTGGAATCTTGTTGGTCCCGGTGGTCAGCCTCTCTGCCTTGACAATGTTGGTTGCATCGAGGAATCGCTCTGCTGGTATGGGTACAGGGACGTGGAGCACAACCCCCTTGTGCATCTTTTCTTGAGCCAGGAGCTCCCTTATCCTCGGATTCTCTGCAGCCATTGCCTTCAGTCGATCGTATGTGTCCTCGTCGCGCGGCTTCGCCACGATCTCTCCCCTGAGTGTGATGTCGCAGCTGAGCTTGATGGAAGGCATGGTCGCCTCCAGGTTCTTCACCATGTCGTAGTGAGGGATAATGAACTTGTTGAAGGCCACAGTTGGTTGCCTTGCAGCACGGTTCTGAGGTCTTGAGCGCCCCTGTTCCATCTCGTTCTCCTCTGTTGCCTGTGAGGCTTCGTCTGGGTTGGTTGTTCCTGGTGCCATCTGCTGAGGAGGAGGGTCCTGGGTCACTTCCATGGTCCCCATATGTTGGGGGGTGTCCACCTGCTGGGCCGGGCTTGGGTTGGCCTCGGCTGTCCTCATCGTCCCCTGGCCATCTGGGGAAGCAGCTGGGATCAGCTGAGGCGCTTCTGTGGCATCGCCCCTGCAATGCAGGTTGTCCTTGGGTTTCTTCGCTGGCCCTTCCACTTCCTCCACGTCGCCCTGACAGTCGTCGTCGCATGATGACATGGGCCGTTTGCCTCTTGGTTCCTGAGATGACATGGCCGTACAGCCACCCCAACGAGGCTCGTAGCTGTGTGCCACAGTTCCCAAGACCTATTAACAACGCAGCTGGGTTCACAGTGGTTCACAAGCGAGTATCACGTCACTCACTGGTATCGTATTGTGAAGACCTAGGTTACAAATGGATATTTTCCCAGAGCACTGAGCACACACATATGACTCACAATTGCACGAATGGCGAGGGCAATCAGGTGCTATGCGTAAACTAACACAGCACCAGGCACCTGGCGAGCTGTACCAGTGCACGAAGCACACTGGCTGGTCAGCGCCACGCCACAGCACACGTACGAATCACACGAATGCACGACAGATTCGCAATTGTGCGTAAACTAACACAAAACTCACTGCAGAATGTCTTGAAAGAAAAGCACTTAGTCACGAACGTTCCCGTGCGTAGCGATGGCGCGGCGCAGCACGCACGAACCCCAACGAATTATGTTGCCACGGTAGCACACGTATGACTGGCGTGGCTGTGCGTAAACTAACACAGAACACGCCAGACTCACTGCAGAATGTCTTGAAAGAACAGGACTTAATCACGAAAGTTCCTGTGCGTAACGGTGGCGCGGCGCAGCACGCACGAACGCCCACGAAAGCACACGAATTATGTTGCCACGGTAGCACACGTATGACTGGCGTGGCTGTGCGTAAACTAACACAGAACACGCCAGACTCACTGCAGAATGTCTTGAAAGAAAAGCACTTAGTCACGAAATTTCCTGTGAGAAACCATGCGTAAACTAACATGGACCTCACAGGGAACATCCCAGCATTCGTGCGTGCTCCCACGAATGCGTGGTCCACGCACGAAGGCGCGAACCGTGCGTAAACTAACACAGGTCGGCGAGAAGGAGTCACTCTGAACACTGAGCGATCCACTCTGAACACTCCAAAACCTCCGTATCGCGTTCTAAGGTCTATGACTGATATCAGCAGAGGGGTGCCGTGCACAACCGCACTCCACCGAGGTCAGGCAGCCCTGCATGAAGGTGAAGACGACGCTGGTACAGGTTCCCCTCCCCAACGGGGATCGCAGGGATAGAGTAGGGAAGACTTCACCCAGCTACAAGAGTGCAGAGGCCAACTGTCTGCCCAGGGGCAGGCAGCCAGCTACGCACCAAGTCCTGGAGCGGGATGAAGAATTCCTCTTCTCTTGCCTGTTCCAATGCCGAGTGTCGAGGTCTGATCCTCCCAACCAGGAGCAGGAGCAGGAGCAGGTACGTCTTGCCAGTGCAGAAGCCAGTCGAAGAGTCAAGTCTCGTCTGGTCTAATGCAGAGGAGGGTGCTGAAGTTTGTGTGGGGATTTGGGAGGGCATGGTTAAGTAAGGAGGTAGTTATGACGGATGTTCGGAGAGGGGGTTTAGGTTTGTTGCCTTTAGGACTGAGAGTAATGGCTGTATATATCAAGTGGAGGTATATGAGGGAAGGGGGTGTGAGGGGCGCTAAAGTAGGAAGAGTTATGGAGGAGGCACGTAAATGGTGGAGTGGGAAGGAATTGAGGGTTTGTGAAGATATGTTGAGATTTTTATTGACAGTGCAACAGGTGGATAAAATCAAAGTGAAACGGTTGGTGAGGGTAGTGAAAGGTCAAGGAATTATGCAAGGGGTAGCAGTGTATCCAACGTATGATTGGGGGGTTATTTGGAAAGATTTTAGTAAGCTTCGGATACCGGCTAGAGTAAGAGAATTAGTATATAGGTTTATCATGGGGATTCTGGCTTCCAAGGAGGTGTTACGTAGTATGGGGTTTGTGGAAGAGGCTTTTTGTCAGTTTTGTGGTGACGTTGAAACGGCGTTTCATGTGGTCTTTTTTTGTACCTCCTTGGAGGGGGTGAGATCATGGATGGGTGGGGTTATCAGACTGTTGGGGGGGGGGTCGTTTGCCGCTTTTAAGGGCTTTACTACTGGATGTAAGGGGAGTTCCTAGGGATGTTGGAAGGGCTATAATGTATATCATAGTGGATTATCTGGACATTTCATGGGGAATGAGGGGATTAAGGGGTGATATGAGGATAAAAGCGTTGGCGGCCAGATTCTATAGGACGAAGTGTAGGAATAAGTTGGTTTATGGGGCGTCTTGGGAAAAAAGTTTCCCGGAAGGTTATAGGAATCTCACTGTGGGTTCCCTTGGGCGGGGTCCCTGAGGATGGACAAAGGAGTGGTCTCCTTATGGGGGGATGTAAAGGGGGGGGGTGGTTTTTGGTTTATCTGGAACTGATGTAGTGTGTAAGAGGAAGGTAGTGAGAATTAGGTATGGATGGTAAGCCATGTTTCACGAGAATGTTTGTCATAGTGAGATATAAGTGTGGTTTCCAGGGTTACATTTCTAAGCCTGATGGTTATGTTCACTGGGTTTAAAATTTCCTTGAAAGCCAGGATACCGAGCCCTTAGGATCTCGTTTTTAAGTAATTAGATGGGCACGTTGGTATCAACACAAAATTTTTCTGAGATACGTGTCAGTTCTTTTGGGACTGGCACATTACAGCAGCCGTATTCTTATAACTACTCTAGTTTTATTTTAGTCTCGGGTTCTTTAAATAATTTACATAGCCTAGTATTGTACCGCTAATGTGGCATGTGGTGTATTATCTTGCATTTTGAGTGTGAACTTCACTATATGCAAGGTTTTGAATGTTTGTAATTCATGGTTAACATTAATATTTGATATCATATCGGTGGTGTATATTCTTCTACTTATTACAGTGTAGGTGTATATGAATGTAATGTTTCATATCTGTTTGAGTCTGTAAATTTTGTGTTTTTGTCTTGTTCATGCACTACCAACTTTTAGGTTTTGATGAGGTCAGGGTATGACCTTTCATTAGGATAATTCAATGTATGTTATTTAGAACGGGGACTGTACATACGGGGAGGGGGGGGGGGTAGAAGTGTCAGCTGTGTCTGCACTGGCAATAATGATTATTATAAAAGGAGGGTTTATAGGTTATGTATATGGTTGTGGGTTATGTATATGGTTGTAATATGGCCTTGATCTATGGTGTTCTTAAAATGTACCGGGATTGTGTACTAGAGGTTTTGTAATATCTAGTATGGTTTTTAATTTTATACTATAATCATTATTGTATTTGCTCTGTTTATAAAATTCTGTATTGTAAGGATGTGGAAGGTTGGGTTTTCAATATTGTGGTGTATGTGTTAGGTATGATGCTCCTGTTTAGCCAAGTACTTGTGACATGCAAGTAAACTATATGTATTTTTTCTGTATACCGATCTGAGTTGTATATTAATTTAATTTATATATATGTATGTGTGTGTGTGTATGTGTGTATATATATGTGTATATGTATGTATATATATATATATATATATGTATATGTGTATATATATGTATGTGTATGTATGTATTGTCATCAATACTAAGTACTTCTATAAAGTTACAGTGGATGTGGTTGGTTTATTGACTAGTTTGTAATGTTGGTGTTTAATTTCATGTTCGGAGAGGTATGAAGTTCACTGTATGTACCATTTATTTTATTTTTCACCGTGGTTTGTATTGTTAGTAATACAATGTATTATGTATATGCAGTTTTTTAAATAAAATATAAAAAAAAAAATGGGAGCAAAATAAACACAGCAGAAAAAGTTTAGACTTATATTATCCTTCACCAATTTAGAACAGCAATATGTACACTATGTACAGTGATAAGTATAGTGCACTCCACGGTAAGCAAAGCAGAAATAGAAGCCACAAGGTAGCAGACCGTGCTTCAACCAGCTCTAGAATGAGAATGACAAGGGCAGACAAGAGAGCGGTACCCACATAACCTCTGCGATTGCCAAAACCATCATCTTATTGGCTAGAACCTGGTCCCTAGTTGAACGACGGGGCCCCATCATCAACTGTTAGCAACCTGGTTCGCTGGTTGGGGGAGATAGCCTGTAAATGAGGGTGTGTACATGCGCCGAATAAAAGGTTACGTACTCTTTGCATGCCACATTTGGCAAGAATTTTATGCAGAGAATTCGGAGCTTTGAAATTAGAAGACATCATCTTTTGGGACTGTAGACTGATCTTCATTTAATTAATGCATTTCCTAATTTACAGTGAAGAAGCAATCTTATATTATATTGCTTTAATATTAAATGAGAAATTTTAATGTCTGGATGTTTTAGCAGTTATTTTTTTAGGCCATTTGATCTTTCAAGACGATAAGGAAGAGCAACTTTACTATTCTTTTTCAGAAAATTTCTTTATACCCTCTAACAAATTCTCATTCTATTTGTCTATGCTCGAGTTTTCATTTTTTGTATTTGTTAGTGCAGCTTTAAATGTTCTGAGTGAGTATGATGTTCTACAGTCACGATTTGCTTTACAATCCTTCTACTTGTACGTATTAAGTAGCCGAGTTGTCGGCATTATAATACTCATGATGGTGTTTGTCATTTACTGAGGTAGATTTATATCTTCTTTGTCTATTCCCTTGATCTATGAGCAAGTTATGAATGGTCGCAAGTAAATCATTTTTAAATTTATGTGTGTGCCAGTGGGCTCATAATTCTTGCAACATTGATCCAAACAGTGAGTGAAGTTATCTCTATTTAGCTCTGATTGCCAGTTATATCATCGAGATTAACAGTTGTAAGTCTTGTGAAGTGATCATATTAAAGATAAAAACTATGATTGAGGCAAGCATCGATTATAATACATTGAATCCTGAGAAGAGGTGTAATATGTCACCATAAGAGTATATCATACAAGTCGGGGAAACACTTCCTAATGGAGACAAAAATGCAGAGAAGTTTTTAAATCTATCCACTGAAGTTATTGATTATCTTGCTCATTACATGATATAACTTTTGTTCATGCAGTAGTGTGCAAACATTTTAGAGCAAACAAAGCTTTATCTATTGGTATTATGAACACAGGTATAGTGTGGCCTGTATACCTGGTCGCAAACAAAACTAAGTAATAGTATATGACTCCTATTTTCCCTCACCAAATTTCACTAATTATTCCACCACTGTACAATATGTACAGTGGTGGAATAATTAGTGAACAACACTGTGAAACAAGAAGGCAAAAGCAAAAGCCACAGAGTGCACCGTGCTCGACGAGCAGCCCAGACAAGTCTGTCAGTTCACTTGGCATAAGTGAACCACGTTACTTCAGCTTTGGCAGGCTTGTCTATGATTGGCCAGTGAACGATGCGTACCCTATAGATCGTTAAATCCTTAGCACCTGGTTTCCTGGTTAGGAGGCAGCCTATATGGGAGTTTGACATACCCTGAATAAAATATAACATATTCATCGTATGCCACAATTGGTCACTATTATTGTTCTGGGTATTATTGTCATTATTATTATTGTCACTATTATAATTTTTCTTATTATTCTTATTCTTATTATTTAAGAAATTTATAATGTGAATTACTTCCACCCTTTACCTCTCTGCAAGACATAGTCATTGTATAATATATATATCAGGTAACATCTGTAAATGATTTACTAATATTCCAGTTACTGTAAATATGTAAAGTAACTGAAGAATTGTATTAAATGGAGATTCTATCTGATTTTCTGTTGATCATAGTTTCAATAAGATTTCACTAGAATGTTGTATAGTATCTTGAAATATAGTTTTAATTAATTTTAATGTGTTAGGTTATTGTTCTAATAGTTATTCATTGTAATAATTATTACCAGTATTAACAATAGGAAGTAAATAAGTTTGAGCCATTGTTAAATGGTTTTTCAAAGAAGTTGTTTGTAGGGTACTTTGTAAGTTCGAAGATTGAAGGGAATGCGAGATTGAGGCGTTGGAACAAGGCGCACTTCATGGCTTTCTTCACTTCAGCAGCCTTTTCCATGTTTCCATATCGAATCCTGCTACAAACAGGTGAGTTTATAACTAGTGTAAATGTGAGAAGCTCTGACATTGACATATAGTTTTTTTTTTTTTTTGTGAAATAACCAATGGGAGAACATAACTTCCAGTCAGCTATTAAATGTGCATGTCTTGTACCTTGTATTATTTTTTTTTGTGAATCATTGTAAGAAATTACCTGTATGAGGTTTACAGGGTATTACCTGAATTATTACATGCAAGTAAATTGGGCAAGGTAAGTGGGACTTAGTCATAATAGGTCACAGAATTGTAACTCCCTTGATGCCCACTTATTAACCGCTCTCACGAAAGACTAGACCTGAATTAAATTAATAATTACAATATTAAAACCGCCTACTCTGGTAGATTAAACTGTGTGGACTGTATGTTTTAGTTGACTTGCTGGGTACACAAATAACTATTAGTACAACATATATAGTACAATGGTGTTATTAGAAAAGAAATTTATATTACAGTACACCATTTAATTACTGGATCATAATTATTATTTTTTTGGAAATACACCCAAACGCTACCACAACAGCCAGAGTTTACGAGGGCCAATGCAAAACTACTGTACATTATGGATAAGCATCACTTAGCTAAGGTGTACTCCTGGGAAGAATTGGAGTCCTCTATTTTTCCATTCTTGTTGCCAAATTGTAAGGGTTTTTCACACTATCCATATTCTTCAGTGGGAATGTATCAGCAATTTTTAAATTATTGATTGAGGCCGATATACACCCGCTGAACATCGAAGATGCCTGATTACATTGCAAAATTAATGGACCAGTGCTCATATGCTTTTTCAATATGGTGTCTGCTCGCAGCGTCACTCTCTGGCTGTTCTACAACCCCCCCCCTCCTCACTCGAAATTTCTTGAAGAGTCAAATCAACATTACAATTAATACACAGTTATTATGTTCGGACATGTAGAGAGAATGGAGCGAAACAGAATGACTTCAAGAGTGTATCAGTCTGTAGTGGAAGGAAGGCGGGGTAGGGGTCGGCCTAGGAAAGGTTGGAGAGAGGGGGTAAAGGAGGTTTTGTGTGCGAGGGGCTTGGACTTCCAGCAGGTATGCATGAGCGTGTTTGATAGGAGTGAATGGAGACAAATGGTTTTTAATACTTGACGTGCTGTTGGAGTGTGAGCAAAGTAACATTTATGAAGGGGTTCAGGGAAACCGGCAGGCCGGACTTGAGTCCTGGAAATGGGAAGTACAGTGCCTGCACTCTGAAGGAGGGGTGTTAATGTTGCAGTTTAAAAACTGTAGTGTAAAGCACCCTTCTGGCAAGACAGTGATGGAGTGAATGATGGTGAAAGTTTTTCTTTTTCGGGCCACCCTGCCTTGGTGGGAATCGGCCAGTGTGATAATAAAAAAAAATATATTATTCAAAATTACATATGCTGAATTTAGGAAAATTCAAAATTTTCCACATTATCATTGTATTAGTAACACATAATTATGAGAATTAAGTTAACTGGAGGACTAGTAACAATTTTATTTTTATTAACACATTGGCCATTTCCCACCAAGGCAGGGTGGTCCGAAAAAAAAACTTTCATCATTCACTCCATCATTGTCTTGCCAGAAGGGTGCTTTACACTACAGCTATAAAACTGTAGCATTAACAGCCCTCCTTCAGGGTGCAGACACTGTACTTCCCATCTCTAGTAATCAAGTCTGGCCTGCCGGTTTCCCTGAATCCCTTTATAAATGTTACCTTGTTCGTACTCCAACAGCACGTCAAATCCTAAAAATCATTTGTCTCCATTCGCTAACATCCTTATGCATGCTTGCTGGAAGTCCAACCCCTCACACACAGAACCTCCTTTACCACCTCTCTCCAACCTTTCCAAGGTCGACTCCTACCCCATCTACCCTCCACTACAGGTTTATACACTGTCAAAGCCATTCTGTTTCGTTCTATCCTGTCTACATGTCCAAACCACCTCAACAACCCCTTCCTCAGCCCTCTGGATACGTTTTGGTGATCTTGCACCTCCTCCAATTTCAAAACTACGAATTCTTTGCATTATATTCACACCACACATTGTTCTCAGACGTGACATCTCCACTGCCTCCAGCCTTCTCCTTGTTGCAACATTCACCACCCATTTTTCACATCCACATAAGAGCACTGAACTACACTCTCACACATTCCCTCTCTTTGCTTCCATGGACAACGTTCTTTGTCTCCACAGACTCCTAAGCGCACCACTCACCTTTTTCCTCTCATCAACTCTATGATTCACTTCATCTTTCATAGACCAATCTGCTGACACGTCCACTCCTAAATATTTGAATACATTCTCCTCCTCCATACTCTCTCCCTCCAATCTGATATCCAATCTTCCGTCACCTAATTTGCTTTATGCTTATCACCTTACTCTTTCCTATATTCACTTTTAATTTTCTTCTTTTACATACTTTACCCTAGTAACAATATAAGGTGTAAAAAGACATGTTTGCGAAACCATGTGACTAACTTATACTATTCTGTCTCTGTACTAGCCTATCTTGGTTTAACTATTTTAACATGTTTTCATTTTAATACCTTACTACATTTCTGTTTCTTATCAAAGATGTGGAGTGAAACTATTTCTCTAGTACCTTTTCTTCAACCTGTATCCTGCCCCAGTGTTGACCCTCTGTGTCTAACATATAACTTCCCTAGCCTATCTTTCATATTAAACAAATTCATTTAGTGTCTGTGACTTACACTTATTATATTTTGTTGTAATTTGTCTAATTCATCTAATACTAAGTAGTTTATGTGTGAGTGATGGCCTAACCTATCCTTATACCTATTTTGCTTTTTTGTAGAACTGTCTCTTTTTCTTATCATGTCTATCTTACTTATGCTAACCTGTGGCATGTATTATATGTATTTTCTTTGGTATCTGATAAATGTGTTAGCAGTTTCATTGTGTTTTCAATTTACCTTAGTAAAATGTATTATTTTTCTTTGCGTTAATAGTCTTTAATTCTTTTAAGTAAATTATTTTTGATATGTTCATTTTATTGTAGTTGAAAATTGTGTACTAGTGTTTTATCTATCATGTTCCCTTCCCCTTATTTTTGTAAGATCTCTTATTCCTTTTATTAGTAGTATCATTTGTTGTGAGTTTTGTAACTAAACTAGAAATACTGTTATAGGATTTACTATATTTACTAGAGCCAACCAAATTTAGTTCCTTTAAGAAATATGCAATACTACCAGAGATCAGACCAAGCCTGTAATCTGAAGACCTGAAGGGGAGAGGAACGTTCTGCGAGACTATCTGAAAAAAAACGAAAAAAATAGTGCATAATTATGGCATCATTTTGATGTAATCAGCTTGTTTCTAGCACATTTCTAGGTATCTTTTTCAATTTTTTTTTTGCTGCTAAGGTCATCAAGATGACAGGATGCCAATTCGGGTGTTTTTTTTTTTTTTACTACAGAAATTACGATTTCTATGATTGTTTCTATGCAAATATACTTGTTGGCATCTGCTGAGTCTGCTAGTGATCACTACGCACACCACCAGTACCTGTGACTTATGAGTCGCCGATCAGAGTGGAGTTATGATGGTGGGTGAAACGTGGCGCGCGGCCACCCTAGAGTTTCTACAAACTATATATATGTGTGAATAACTCAGGAATAAGCTATTGACTTTATTTTCTCTTTTTGCGAAGAGTTTTTATAGGAGCATCATGATTTTTTCACACGTTATTGAGGAATGGTTGTTCTATAATCAAAGAGAGGGGATTTGTGATATGTATTACCGTTTTGCTTTTATGAATTTTTTTCCCTAAAAAAAAAAATCAGCATTTTGTACAATGCAATCTATTGGCATTTCGGTCATATTCCTTCTAGGATGATTATCTATCTTTCTTGTGATGTCAACTGGAACATTGTACATCTTACCAAATTTGTTGAAAAAGGATTCTTGTAACACCTATAGAATATAACAATTTTATTTTTTTCTAACTATAAGGAAAAAAAGTGAAAAGGAACAAATTGTGGAGTTTCAAATGCTGCTTAATTCACAGGAAAAATTTCATTAAAATTAGAAAGAAAAAAAAAAGGCAAAAACGCTCCTCCCCCCCCCCCCCCAAGGTCTCCGTGTGCTTGCCTGAAGGCATATACATGTAAACTGCATCACTGAAACCTCCTATGGAGGGCCATAGGTTTTTGATGACTATGAAAATGGTCATGAGTTATCCTAGTATAATAAGATTTGACACTGTATTCATATTTTTAAATTATTTGGAAGTATCCATGTATAGATACATTTTTTTTATTTGGTATCAAATTTCAAATTCTATAATGAGTATTTGTTCATTAAATTGTAATTTTTTTTTTCTTATTATATTTCGTGAACCCACTGAACCATGTTTATAGGGTCAATTTCGGTGTAAACTGAGTTATGCATATTAAATATATCTTTACCCTGATAAGGTACCTACTGCTCAGTTTCCAGGCCACATTTTGTCCTACGAACCAGTACTAATCAGAACTAATACCTTACATGTTAACTTGCCTATATTATTCCTACTGGGTTTTTTGAACTCCAACCCAAATTCCTAATCTTTTCCATTGTAACTTTTGATTCTTTTACCTTTTCTACTACTAAAAGAACAAGGGGTGGCAGCATGTATTCCTATTTGAGATAATTGAGCCCTACCTCTCTTTTCTCACAAATTTTATTTCCTCTTTTTTTTTTCTATTTTATGTATATTTTACTTCACACCTGTGGAAACATAGGCAATATGGCATATTATGGTGCTCTGCCGACCCAAGGGTGGCAACTTTATTTCAAGGGGAAGGATGGTAAATTCATCCACATATTGAGGTGTAGTCATAGGTATGGCTGGCGGCAGACCAGTGGTACTATGTGTGATAGATGGGGTGACTAGGTCATCCACAACTGGTGAAGCAGAAGGGGCGTTAGATGTCACCAAAACAGTTTGCAGGGTGTGGGTGAACTGCCTTGCTCACACTTTCTAAAGGTGGGGCCAAATATATGGCAGAGGTAAGCTGCCTGACCTTATCATAGACTGTAATTATCCAAGTTATTTGAGTTCATTTTCTGTCCTGAAGTCAAACTTTAAACTCCATTTTTTACAGTCAATTCACAAGGAACTGTGTATTTTGCTGTGTACTACAATAAGACCAGATGCTGGCATTCTATTATTAGGAGGTAACCGATATCTTTAAAAAATCTTTAGAAAAACATTTAAAAAATGTACTTGCTTTCGTTTAGTAAAAACTCACTCCAGTGGAAGAAAATTTTCATAACATGATAATCATAGCTTCACTATCAGCAGCAACTCAAAAAAAATTCATTAAACTGAAGCTGACTAATCATTGCATGACTGATATGTCACCAACAGTTTGTTGTAATTTGTAAATTAATGTATGGATTAGAAATAAGTAGAAATTTAGTGTTTTCTTATGTACAAATTTGATGACGCAACAGTGTGTTAGCTTATGCAACAAGGCTACATACTACTTGGATATAGATATATCAGCAGAATCTCTTCAATAGTGAGACATCACATCGTTTATGCTGCACAGTTCTGATCTCAAGTCTAAAGATTAAATACAAATGCATTGGGGAACATACAGAGAAGAATAACAAAAGTAATCAATTGTGTAAATAATATATACGGGCATGGTCTAGGGAGATAGTGTTCTGATGATATATAACCAAGAACGAACTCGTAATAATTGATTCAAGGTAGATAAATTTAAATTTAGAAAGGATACATATAACTACAAGTATTGGTTTGGCAGATGAGATAATGATTAGAAAATACAACTAAATATAGGCTTCAAAGTTTAAATAAATAAGTGAAATAAGATGGGTTTATGAGAAACAACTTGTGAGAAACCACTTGTGAGGAACCACTTGTGAGAAATCACTTGTGAGGAACCACTTGCGAGAATCCACTAGTGAGAAACCACTAGTGAGAAACCACTTGTGATAAACCACTTGTGAGAAGCCACTTGTGAGAAGCCACTTGTGAGAAACCACTTGTGAAAAACCACTTGTGAAAAACCACTTGTGAGAAGCCACTTGTGAGAAGCCACTTGTGAGAAACCATTTGTGAGAAACCAATTGTGGGAAACCACTTGTGAGAAATCACTTGTGAGGAACCCTTGTGAGAAACCACTTGTGAGAAAGCACTTGTGAGAAACCACTTGTGAGAAAGCACTTGTGAGAAACCACTTGTGGGAAACCACTTGTGAGAAATCACTTGTGAGAAAGCACTTGTGAGAAACCACTTGTGAGAAAGCACTTGTGAGAAACCACTTGTGAGAAACCAATTGTGGGAAACCACTTGTGAGAAATCACTTGTGAGGAACCCTTGTGAGAAACCACTTGTGAGAAAGCACTTGTGAGAACCCACTTGTGAGAAAGCACTTGTGAGAAACCAATTGTAAGGAACCACTTGTGAGAAACCACTTGTGAGAAACCACTTGTGAGAAGCCACTTGTGAGAAATCTCTTGTGAGATACCACTTGAGGAACCACTTGTGAGAAACCACTTGTGAGAAACCACTTGTGAGAAACCACTTGCGAGAAACCATTTGTGAAAACCTGAGAAACCACTTGTGAGAAACAACTTGTGAGAAACCACTTGTGAGAAACCACTTGTGAGAAACTACTTGTGAGAAAGCACTTGTGAGAAAGCACTTGTTAGAAACCACTTGTGAGAAATCACTTGTAAGAAACCACTTGTAAGGAACCACTTGTGAGAAACCACTTTTAAGGAACCACTTGTAAGGAACCACTTGTGAGAAACTTGTGAGAAAGCACTTGTGAGAAAGCACTTGTTAGAAACCACTTGTGAGAAACCACTTGTAAGGAACCACTTGTAAGGAACCACTTGTAAGGAACCACTTGTAAGAAACCACTTGTGAGAAACCACTTGTAAGGAACCACTTGTAAGGAACCACTTGTGAGAAACCACTTGTGAGAAAGCACTTGTGAGAAAGCACTTGTTAGAAACCACTTGTGAGAAACCACTTGTAAGGAACCACTTGTAAGGAACCACTTGTGAGAAACCACTTGTAAGGAACCACTTGTAAGTAACCACTTGTAAGGAACCACTTGTGAGAAACCACTTGTGAAAAACCACTTGTGAGAAACCACTTGTGAAAAACCACTTGTAAGGAACCACTTGTGAGAAACCACTTGTGAGAAAGCACTTGTTAGAAACCACTTGTGAGAAACCACTTGTAAGGAACCACTTGTAAGGAACCACTTAAGAACATAAGAACATAAGAACGAAGGAACACTGCAGAAGGCCTACTGGCCCATGCGAGGCAGGTCCAAGTCTCCTACCGGCTTAAGCCAATGCACCCCACCTAGTCAGGTCAGGTCACCTACCTGTTAGCACAAGCTATCAGGTCTAACTCACACCCACCCACATCTACTCATGTATTTATCCAACCTATTTTTAAAGCTACACAACGTTCTGGCCTCTATAACGGTACTTGGGAGTTTGTTCCACTCATCCACAACTCTATTACCAAACCAGTACTTTCCTATATCCTTCCTGAATCTGAATTTTTCCAACTTAAAACCATTGCTGCGAGTCCTGTCTAGGCTAGATATTTTCAGCACACTATTTACATCCCCTTTATTTATTCCTGTCTTCCATTTATACACCTCAATCATATCCCCCCTAATTCTACGTCTTTCTAGAGAGTGCAGTTTCAGGGCCCTTAGTCTATCCTCATAGGGAAGGTTTCTGATACATGGGATCATCTTTGTCATCCTCCTTTGTACATTTTCCAGAGAATTTATATCCATTCTGTAATACGATGACCAAAACTGTGCAGCATAATCTAAATGAGGCCTAACCAAGGATGTATAGAGTTGAAGAACAACCTGAGGACTCCTATTATTTATGCTTCTTGATATGAAGCCAAGGATTCTATTAGCTTTATTGCAAACACTTATGCACTGTTGTCTTGGTTTCAGATTACTGCTAACCAGAACTCCTAAATCTTTTTCGCAATCCGTAATATTAAGATCTACATTATTTAGTTTATATGTGGCATGGTTATTGTACTGTCCAACATTTAGAACTTTGCATTTGTCTATATTAAACTGCATCTGCCACTTCTCCGACCACTGCATCAGTCTATTCAAATCTTCCTGGAGTGCTCGAATGTCCTCGTCAGAATGAATTCGACGGCCTATTTTGGTGTCATCGGCAAACTTGCCGATGTCGCTCTTTATGCCCTCATCTATGTCGTTTATGTAGATTGTGAACAGCAGAGGGCCCAACACTGACCCCTGTGGAACACCGCTCGTGACGCTTCCCCACTCTGATTTCTCCCCATTTATGCAAACTCTCTGCTGCCTATTTGTCAACCATGCCTCTATCCAGGAAAAAATTTCTCCTCCTATTCCATATGCTTTAATTTTCCTCAATAGTCTCTGATGTGGGACCCTGTCAAAAGCCTTACTGAAGTCCATATACACAATATCATATTCATTACCATGATCTACCTCCTCAAATACCTTAGTGAAAAAAGTTAATAAATTCGTAAGGCAGGAACGCCCCTTTGTAAAACCATGCTGAGATTCGTTGATTAATTTATGCTTTTCAAGGTGGCTACGAACTGCCTCGGCAATTATTGATTCCATAAATTTTCCCACTATGGAGGTTAGGCTTATTGGTCTATAGTTCGAAGCTAAGGACCTGTCACCTGTTTTGAAAATAAGTATCACATTTGCCATTTTCCACTTATCTGGCACCATGCCAGTTTGTAGTGATATGTTGAAAAGATTAGCCAAAGGTGTGCTAAGCTCCTCTTTACATTCCTTTAGAACCCTTGCATACAGTTCATCAGGGCCTGGGGATTTGTTAGGTTTTAATTTATCTATTTGCCTAAGGACCATGTCACTTGTGACCCTAATAGTGCACAGATTATTATCGTCCTGTTCTACATAATTTATCATTACTGGAATATCGCTGGTATCCTCCTGTGTAAAAACTGAGAGGAAGTATGTGTTAAAAATTCTACACATTTCCTTATCACTGTCCGTGAGCTGACCCGAGGAACTTTTGAGTGGGCCTATCTTGTCCCTGATCTTACTTCTGTATACCTGAAAGAATCCTTTTGGGTTAGTCTTCGATTCTCTTGCAACTTTAACCTCATAATCTCTTTTTGCTTTTCTAATTCCCTTTTTTATTTCTCTCTTTAACTGAATATATCGATTTCTTAATTGCCCCTCTCCTCTTTTGATTTGCCTATATATGCCTCTCTTTTGACCAATCAGATATTTTAATCTATTGTTCATCCATTTAGGATCATTTTTGTTTGATCTGATTTCCCTATTTGGAACATAATTTGACTGAGCAGCTAGAACTATGCCCTGGAAAGCATCATATCGGCAACCATCACCACCTACCTGACCCTTAGTCAGGTCATTCCATTTCAGCCCACCTAAGTAATTTTTCAGTCCTATGAAATCAGCCAAGCGAAAGTCAGGGACGGAGACTTGATTGCCATTATTAGGGGAATTCCATGACATATTAAAACTGAGTGATTTGTGATCACTCTCCCCAAGTTCATCATTAACCTCAAGATTATTAATTAGTGTTTCCCTACTGGCAAGAACCAAGTCAAGGAGGTTATTTCCCCTAGTAGGCTCTGTCACAAACTGTTTTAAAAAAACAATCCTGGATCGTATCAAGAAAGTCACCCGACTCTAAATTTCCTGTCAAATTGCTCCAGTCAATCTGTCTATAGTTGAAATCTCCCATTAGCACAACATTTTCGTATGTAGATGCCTTACGAATTTCGTCCCATAGAAGTTTACTGCACTCCCTATCAAGATTTGGGGCCCTGTAAATCACACCCAAAATTAGTTTTTCTCGGCCCTCGAGAAGCTGTAACCAAACAGATTCAGTGGCTGACGCTTCTAATTTAATATCTTGTCTAACACAACAATTTAAATTGTCTCTGACATACATCGCTACTCCACCACCTTTCCTGTTGACCCTGTCAGTGTGGAATAATTTATAGCCTTGTATGTGACATTCAGAGGGCATCTCTCTATCTTTCAGATTGAGCCAGGTCTCTGTTATAGCAATAATATCTATGTTTCCTGCACTTGCAATTAATCTTAGCTCATCTATCTTATTTCTAACACTCCTGCTATTAGTATAGTAAACCTTAAGGGAGCTAGTCCCTTGCTGCCCTCTGCTGTCCCCCTTTGTTTGCTGACCTGTTCTATTGTCTTTATTTATAACTTCATGCTGAATGCCTTTTACACATTTACTGTTTCCAACCCAAGTGTTGCAACCTGCTTGTTTCCCACACACACCCATACCTCTATCTTCCATCAGTTTAAAATCATAGGCATTTCACCAATGGCCTTCTCAATCGAGTCTGCAAGTGCTACCACCCCTGCCCCAGAGAGATGTACCCCATCCCTTGCATACATATCATGTTTGCCATAAAAGTTGTTCCAGTTGTCAATGAATGGGATTGCAAGTTCCTTGCAGTATTTGTCTAGCCAGCAATTTACACCAATTGCCCTAGACAACCATTCATTTCCTACTCCCCTTCTAGGCAAGATGCTACATATGATTGGGATCCCTCCCTTAGACTTAATGAAATCTATAGCTGACCTGTACTTATCTAGCAGCTCTTCTCTCCTACCCTTCCCAATATCATTTCCACCAGCACTGAGACAGATAATGGGCTTGTTCCCATTACCTGACATGATATTATCCAGCCTGTTGACAATGTCCCCAACACCAGCTCCAGGGAAGCACACTCTATCTCTCATCTTCTTATTCCTATTACAAAAAGCACGGTCAATATATCTTACCTGAGAGTCTCCAACCACAAGAATGCGCTTACCTTCATTAGCAGGGGCAGTAGTACCCTTCCCTTCACTGGCCACTGAAGTACATTCATCCTGGAGAACAGAGAAGCGATTTCCTACCTTCAGATCTTCACTCTTAACTTTCCTTACTCTGATGCGCCTCCCATTACTGTGAACAACTCGCCACTTGTAGCAGGTGCTGGGCTGCACCTCACTGCTGGTAGCCGTTGCTACCTCCCCAACTACAGCCTCCTCACAGTGAGAGACAGACTGCACCTCACTGCTAGAAGTCTCATTCCCCACAACTCCAGCCACCTCACACTCTCTCCCAGACCCATTGAGGTGGACCTTCAGCCTCCTAATCTCCTCCTGGAGAAGCAAGACCTCCTCCTTCAACTCTCCAACCTCAGTTTTTAAAACACTGCAGAAGCAAGCCATGCTTTGTAACCGTCCACGCTAATCCCCAAAGCAGCTCAGGGTCTGTGACCTCACGTGACGACTGACCACTGACGACTCTGACTGACCACTGACGACTCTGACTGACCACTTGTGAGAAACCACTTGTGAGAAACCACTTGTTGGAAACCACTTGTGGGAAACCACTTGTGAGAAATCACTTGTGAGAAGCCACTTGTGAGAAACGACTGTTTTTCCTGTTCACATGTCCTCGTGTACACAGACAGGTACCTTGTAATAATCAGTTGTAGACAAGTCATGAATTTATTTGCTTACTTTTAATACAGAACTGATATTTACATATTTGAAATAATTATAGAACTGAAAGAAGGTGAAAACTAATAATTGTATATAAAATGTAATATAAATTGCAACAAATAGCTGCAAACAGCACTTCATCAGAATGGAAATATAAATCCTGAAAGTGAAAATCGTTTCATTGACAAAAATATTATTTAAATATTAGTTGTGTTGTTCAGTAGTGGCAAATTCCTTATTTTTCACCACTAGCTAATAATAACTTATTCCAGTATGCGGCGACAACAGCGTAGGAAAATATATTCAATAATAAAATCTATATTTAAAGTAACCAAGAATCAATAGGCGACCACAAGATCAAATTCTCGGATGTCGCTTCATTTCATTTTTAAAATATTTTTCCAGATTATTTGAATTATTTAAAAACTCCATGTTAATGTGTCTCACCAATTTATCAGATCAAGCGTCCAGGCAGACAATAAAATCATATGAATGTTTCTCAACAGTTTATTAGTTCAATTGTCCAGGCCAACTCTCACACCAAATTAGCGTCTCTTGCCAATTTATCAGTGCCAGTGTCAAAATGTAAAAAAAGCCTATTAAAACTTTTTTTGCAAAATATTGAACTGTCGCATTTTTGTTAAGTGCTGATACAACGTCAGTTTTCGGTATTATATTGCAAATGGGTTTACAGATTTACTAGTCATTTTACGATTATAACTTTCAACAATATAGGCTACTTATTCAGACTCACTATTTTTTTTAGGTATTGCTTAACCACTGACTAGCAAGACTATAACCGTTTTCACTAATGCGTATTTTAACCTTTAATTTGTTCACTATTTAAAAAAAATCGCTGGCTGTGATGTGTGTATATATATTTTAACAGTGCAGTTGACCTGAGCTAGAGTGCATATTACGTCTTTTCTCCATTTGCAATTAGTGACTAAAAACGTTGCTAAGTGGATAGTGAATTTCCGGTAACCTTTAATATAGACTAAATATTGTATTATAGTTGTTGCCCATAGAAAGAAATAAGAGTTGAGCGTCAAATTATCATTAGGAAAAAACAAAAAAAAAATATTTTGTACTAAGATTGGTAAAATTTTCTTATACTGAGGAAAGTCAACTTACCAAGGCTAACTGTTGCTCTTTAGCACTAAACAACAATCTTGTAATATTTCAAGATGTCCAAGCACCAGAATGGCTGACAATTAAGGTGTAGAAGAAGTTCATGGTAGTCTATGTCACGTTTTCGTAGAATCCGTTTCTTCCTGGTAGGTTTCCATCAAGTGTTCGTAGTCTATATTACATAATGATGGTCTTCATCATGTCCTGGTGGTTTTTCTTATTGTTTCAGTATTAATAGTCAAGACTACACCTCACAGTCATGTCATTTCCCCTACTAACCAAATACTTGAACATTCAAATGGTATAAAATACCGACAGGTTGTTAGGTAAGACATATGCAACAGTTAGGTATCTTTATTTCGAAACGTTTCGCCTACACAGTAGGCTTCTTCAGTCGAGTAAAGAAAAGTTGATAGAAGCAGAAGATACTTGAAGACGATGTAATCAGTCCATCACCCTTGAAGTTTTGAGGTGGTCAGTCCCTCAGTCTGGAGAAGAGTATTGTTCCATAGTATGGAACAATACTACTTCAAGAGTGATGGACTGATTACATCTTCTTCAAGTCTCTTCTGCTTCTATCAACTTTTCTGTACTCGACTGAAGAAGCCTACTGTGTAGGCGAAACGTTTCGAAATAAAGATACCTAACTGTTGCATATGTGTCTTACCTAACAACCAAATACTTACCTATCTTGCTCCACGACAATTACATTATTTCTTAACTATATTACGAAAGAGTCTATAAGTCACTACCAGACCTCCCTAGGCTATCCTAGGAACTCACTGTACTTGTAAGCAGGGCTAAGCAGATATATTGATATTATTGTGGAAAATATTGTATATTTTCTGAAATATAGTGTATTTTTCCATCTAAATTAGTGAAATACATTGTAGTTAGTAAAAATTAATTTGAAAATAAGAAAGGAACCAGCGACGGGGTTAGCGTCGCTTGGTGAAGGGACGCCATGTTTTGAATTGGGCAAGACGAGAGCTAGTGAAACGGGAAGAATATTTTGTAGCTCTGGAGGTTAGATGTGGTCGAAACCCCTCAAATAGGAGCAGAAATTGTCGGAGTTACACTCCTACAGAATGTGAGACACCAACGACTGGGCAGGACTCCGAAATTAGATGTGAAAAGGGATAAGAATTACACCATCCCCCAGATAAGTAATGTCTTTATATGTTGAAATTCTGGCCAGTACTTTCTTCATATTTAGGCAAGGGGTTGTGGATGACACACCAAGTAATCTCCAGACAAAATTGGTAAGTGTCAGCAATATAAATTCCTCTTCTGATGTGTGTTTATGTAGTCATTAACTCAATTTAACATACAGTCCATATAATTTATATTAATAATTTTACCATAATTACTGATGTTTATTTCATATGAAGTTAATATAGGTCCAGAGTGACTTGTGGAAGTATGAGATTAGTGGGTACTCGAAGGGTGACATTTTCTGGCGACCTAGGATGTCTCAAAATTCCTACGTCTCTATAACACTTGATAAGAAATAATTATCTTTGTTACAGATTACTGGTATGTATCTTATGAGGTTCGTGCAGGTAATTTAATATTTCACAATTATTGAATTTCCCCATATACAGCAATGCCAAAGGTGGGTTGCGATTTCTGACGGGTGAAACGTATGGAACAGTTTATCACAATCTCTTACAATGAAGCCAGAGTAATTGAGCGGTAACATGCATAGTCTCCCCTGCACATACCTAAGAGAATGTTAAACCTCCTAATATTCTCTATGTACTGCGACCCAGACAGATAGGATAACCGATGAACAAAACGTGCAGGAAGGGTGCGGAGAACAGTGGTCTGACATCAAATACTCACAAGGACTCGTTACATAGTAGGCAATCCGGGGATTTTGTATGGCATTCCTGCTTGAGATTGTGCACACTTGATTCTACTAAATAACTGTCGAGATTGTATGTTCCATTGCTTGAATTATATAAGGCATTCCTATCATGTTTAATAAGCGAAGATTCAGTTATGTTCCTTTCCAAAATGGAACTATCAGTAACCTGAGCTGCTGCCCAACCCGGTAGATGATTGCAAGTATTAACGTGATTAAAAACTGCATTTGTCTCCTGAGTCGTCCTTACCGAGTAATGATGCTGGGCTAATCGATTTCAAGTGGTTTACCCGTCTGCCCGACGTAAAAAAGAGCATAGTGGGCATGGAACCTTGTCAACACCACGAACAACGTTGGATGGTGCATTCTTATTCAACTGCTTCGCTGTCCCACTGTTCATGAAGACAATATATACATTGAGCATTTTCAATGCATCACACAGGCTGGCCATATTCTCTTTGTAAGGCATGACCAGTATATTTTTCCTGGAATGTACTTCTCTAGGTTTAGTCTTGTAGAAATTCTTGACTGCCAATAGTTCTTTCTCGACAAAATCCCTGGTATATCTTAGTTTCATGGTTATCTTATCTTATTAATTTCATCATCAAAATATTCTGGGCTTCAAATATGTAAAGCTCTCAAGAACCTTGTAAGATTATTTATCTGTTATCTTGTATGATTATTTATCTGTTAATCATTCGTTATGTTTAATTATTTAATTATGTAGAAATAATAATTAAGTACATGTTTATACAACGTCATGCATAAATATTTGATATTGTCTATCAGTATTTCTCGTAAATAGCAAATAACATTATATACTTCAAAATTTGAAATACCGGTTCATTATACCACGTTTATATAGATGTCATTATCCTAACGTTGATATAACAAAGTAACTTTAAAAATTAACGTATAGTTGTAATAATGTCATTTCAGTATTAGCATAATTTTGCTGATTAATTATATTTTTCAAAGTAGTCTGAAGATAGTTTTCATGATTTCCGCAGATTCTCTAAGGGAGTTTTGCATCATTTAGCAAATAGTGATCTGATAACACTGTGCCCAAAAATCAGCAGCTATTTAAGGGAAGTAATTATGTGGATATTTGTACATTGTTGGTAATTCTATACGACTTAATTATCTAAATACAACATTTGTACAATTGAAAATTCAGGTGATAATAAGGCAGTGTACAAGTAATATATACATGAGTAATTAGTGAAGCCTGAATTAAACGTGGGTGAATCTCGTGTTTAAATTTGGGACGAAATACTCTATGAACACTGCTCATCTACGTATCCTATCTGTTATAAGCCTTTTCAATGAATATAGGAAATTTGAAGCGGTTCAGATAGATCCAAGCATAATCTCCAATTGAGCTGAACGGGAAAACAACATGAGGGAGCACGGTGATTTTTTTTATCCAGTAAGTCCAGGGTAGCAGGTATTACTATTAAAATATAATAAATTTCTAGGTATTTACGTCTTATGACTGTTAGTCTTTTAATGTACCAAGATTCTATTAGACTGGGTAACAGTGGCGTTAGGCAGTGCTAAACTACCAAGAAAATCGTAGTGTTCGGTTACGTGATTTAATTAATCTAGCATCCTTCCATTCTAAAAAGATAAAAAAAATATAATGATTAAAGGTTTATTTGCAAAAGTTACAATGTGTAATTTATAGGCCTGAGCTTGCTACCATCTGCAGCTCATAAGACTGCCATCCCCACGAGCCCCTTTGGGGAGGGGCAGATGGTAGACCAGAGGCCTAGCTTCTCCCTACGAGCCCCGTGAGGGCGGGGAATATGGCTAGGGTTGGGGACACCTGGTCCCAAAGATGAGGAGGTGCTTGTATCTCCTCCCATGGGAGACTTAAGTCTCGAGACACTCCCCAGATAGGGAGCCAAGGCCGGGTCACCACTACTTAGAAAAGACCCGGGCCGGGAGAATACCGGCGAATAAAAAAAAAAAATGTGTAATTACAATGTTGTTTTGCTAAGTACAAAGAATGCCACTATCATGCTGGGGCATTTCTTCAATCTTTCACAAAATCTTGGTAGGTATATATATATATATATATATATATATATATATATATATATATATATATATATATATATATATATATATATATATATAATATATATATATATATATATATATATATATATATATATATATATATATATATATATATATATATATATCTAGTTATTGAAGTTTGAAGATACATGAAATGTTATGCAGGGTTCTGCATGACATTGTAATGTTGTTATGCAGGGTTCTGCATGACATTGTAAGGTATATACAGTAGAGAAGGGTGTCATAATAGTAGGAATGTTATAATTGTAAAGCATAATTTTATAATTCATAATGTGCTTTTGGGGGTACTGTAAAGTAGGTTAAACTATAATTATCAAGAAATCCTGCTAGGTATTTATTTTCCAATTGTGTTTAGGTACGTGGGGTAAGCGTGGCTGGGGGCAGTCACGTGGAGTCAGCATGGTGTGAAGGCTGGCGTCGGAGATGCTGTGTATTTAAGAACATAAGAACATAGCAATGGCAATGGGGCATAGGCAATGGGGTCGAAGAGGTGTGGGGTAGGATTAAAAATGTAGTAGAGTGTTCAGCAGAAGTTTGTGGTTACAGGAAAGTGGGTGCAGGAGGGAAGAGGAGCGATTGGTGGAATGATGATGTAAAGAGAGTAGTAAGGGAGAAAAAGTTAGCATATGAGAAGTTTTTACAAAGTAGAAGTGATGCAAGGAGGGAAGAGTATATGGAGAAAAAGAGAGAGGTTAAGAGAGTGGTGAAGCAATGTAAAAAGAGAGCAAATGAGAGAGTGGTGAGATGTTATCAACAAATTTTGTTGAAAATAAGAAGAAGTTTTGGAGTGAGATTAATAAGTTAAGAAAGCCTAGAGAACAAATGGATTTGTCAGTTAAAAATAGGAGAGGAGAGTTATTAAATGGAGAGTTAGAGGTATTGGGAAGATGGAGGGAATATTTTGAGGAATTGTTAAATGTTGATGAAGATAGGGAAGCTGTGATTTCGTGTATAGGGCAAGGAGGAATAACATCTTGTAGGAGTGAGGAAGAGCCAGTTGTGAGTGTGGCGGAAGTTCGTGAGGCAGTAGGTAAAATGAAAGGGGGTAAGGCAGCCGGGATTGATGGGATAAAGATAGAAATGTTAAAAGCAGGTGGGGATATAGTTTTGGAGTGGTTGGTGCAATTATTTAATAAATGTATGGAAGAGGGTAAGGTACCTAGGGATTGGCAGAGAGCATGCATAGTTCCTTTGTATAAAGGCAAAGGGGATAAAAGAGAGTGCAAAAATTATAGGGGGATAAGTCTGTTGAGTGTACCTGGTAAAGTGTATGGTAGAGTTATAATTGAAAGAATTAAGAGTAAGACGGAGAATAGGATAGCAGATGAACAAGGAGGCTTTAGGAAAGGTAGGGGGTGTGTGGACCAGGTGTTTACAGTGAAACATATAAGTGAACAGTATTTAGATAAGGCTAAAGAGGTCTTTGTGGCATTTATGGATTTGGAAAAGGCGTATGACAGAGTGGATAGGGGGGCAATGTGGCAGATGTTGCAAGTGTATGGTGTAGGAGGTAGGTTACTGAAAGCAGTGAAGAGTATTTACGAGGATAGTGAGGCTCAAGTTAGAGTATGTAGGAAAGAGGGAAATTTTTTCCCAGTAAAAGTAGGCCTTAGACAAGGATGTGTGATGTCACCGTGGTTGTTTAATATATTTATAGATGGGGTTGTAAGAGAAGTAAATGCAAGGGTCTTGGCAAGAGGCGTGGAGTTAAAAGATAAAGAATCACACACAAAGTGGGAGTTGTCACAGCTGCTCTTTGCTGATGACACTGTGCTCTTGGGAGATTCTGAAGAGAAGTTGCAGAGATTGGTGGATGAATTTGGTAGGGTGTGCAAAAGAAGAAAATTAAAGGTGAATACAGGAAAGAGTAAGGTTATGAGGATAACAAAAAGATTAGGTGATGAAAGATTGAATATCAGATTGGAGGGAGAGAGTATGGAGGAGGTGAACGTATTCAGATATTTGGGAGTGGACGTGTCAGCGGATGGGTCTATGAAAGATGAGGTGAATCATAGAATTGATGAGGGAAAAAGAGTGAGTGGTGCACTTAGGAGTCTGTGGAGACAAAGAACTTTGTCCTTGGAGGCAAAGAGGGGAATGTATGAGAGTATAGTTTTACCAACGCTCTTATATGGGTGTGAAGCGTGGGTGATGAATGTTGCAGCGAGGAGAAGGCTGCAGGCAGTGGAGATGTCATGTCTGAGGGCAATGTGTGGTGTGAATATAATGCAGAGAATTCGTAGTTTGGAAGTTAGGAGGAGGTGCGGGATTACCAAAACTGTTGTCCAGAGGGCTGAGGAAGGGTTGTTGAGGTGGTTCGGACATGTAGAGAGAATGGAGCGAAACAGAATGACTTCAAGAGTGTATCAGTCTGTAGTGGAAGGAAGGCGGGGTAGTGGTCGGCCTAGGAAAGGTTGGAGGGAGGGGGTAAAGGAGGTTTTGTGTGCGAGGGGCTTGGACTTCCAGCAGGCATGCATGAGCGTGTTTGATAGGAGTGAATGGAGACAAATGGTTTTTAATACTTGACGTGCTGTTGGAGTGTGAGCAAAGTAACATTTATGAAGGGATTCAGGGAAACCGGCAGGCCGGACTTGAGTCCTGGAGATGGAAAGTACAGTGCCTGCACTCTGAAGGAGGGGTGTTAATGTTGCAGTTTAAAAACTGTAGTGTAAAGCACCCTTCTGGCAAGACAGTGATGGAGTGAATGATGGTGAAAGTTTTTCTTTTTCGGGCCACCCTGACTTGGTGGGAATCGGCCAGTGTGATAATAATAAAAAAAAAAAAATAATAAGAACATAAGAAAGAAGAAATACTGCAACAGGCCTGCTGACCCATGCGGAGCAGGTCCATGTCCCCCCAACGGATTAGACCAACGACCCCCCCCCCGGATAAGCCCAATGACCCATCCAGTCTGATCATCTCCACTCAAGGATGGAGCACTGCACCAGACCCAGCAGCACAAGCTAGTCAGGTCCAACTCACACCCACCCACACCCACTCATGTATTTATCTAACCTATTTTTAAAAGTACACAACGTTTTAGCCTCAATAACTGTACTGGGGAGTTTGTTCCACTCATCCACAACTCTATTACCAAACCAGTGCTTTCCTATATCCTTTCTGAATCTGAATTTTTCCAACCTGAAACTATTGCTGCGAGTCCTGTCTTGGCTGCAAATTTTCAGCACGCTATTTACATCCCCTTTATTCATTCCTGATTTCCATTTATACACCTCGATCATATCCTCCCCATTTCTACGCCTTTCGAGAGAGTGCAGATTCAGGGCCCTCAGTCTATCCTCATAGGGAAGATTTCTGATACATGGGATCATCTTTGTCATCCTCCTCTGTACGTTTTCCAGAGCATTTATATCCATTCTGTAATACGGTGACCAGAACTGAGCAGCATAGTCCAAATGAGGCCTAACCAAGGATATATAGAGTTGAAGAATAACCTGAGGACTTCTATTATTTATACTTCTAGATATGAAGCCAAGAATTCTGTTAGCTTTATTGCAAACACTAATGCACTGTTGTCTTGGTTTTAGATTACTGCTAACCAGAACTCCTAAATCACTTTCGCAATCAGTGGTATTAAGATCTACATTATTTAGTTTATATGTGGCATGGTTATTTAACTGTCCAACATTTAGAACTTTGCATTTGTCAATATTAAACTGCATCTGCCACTTCTCCGACCATTGCATCAGTCTATTCAAATCATGGATGAGAATGAGGTAATCAGTCCCTCAACCTTGAGTTGATGTGGTCAGTCCATCAATCTTGAATAGAATACGGCATACGAGCGGAGAAGCAGCTTATAAACCGTATGGCAGGAGAGGTGCAGCAGTCGTAGGTGGTGTCACATTTGTCCAATGTGGAAGTAGGTCGTGCCCAAGGGTTAGGCAAGCAAAGAATTCTCAAGTATTAAGATCCCAAGAAGTTGACGGACTGACTACATCGACTCAAGGTTGAGGGACTGATTACCTCATTCTCCTCCTGTTCTTTAAGTTTATCCTTTGTATGGACTGATGAAGCCACTGTGTGGCGAAACGTTTCCTCAATAAAGATACCCAAGAGTTGCAGATGTGTCTAATTTAACAACGTCTCGGTTCTTTGAACCATTCATCTACAATCCTGTCAGACACTGTAACTTCTTGGGATCTTAATACTTGGGAATTCTTCGCTTGCCTAACCCTTGGGCACGACCTACTTCCACATTGGACAAATGTGACACCATCTACGACTGCTGCACCTCTCCTGCCATACGGTTTATAAGCTGCTTCTCCGCTCATATGCCGTATTCTATTCAAGATTGATGGACTGACCACATCTATTCAAATCATCCTGGAGTGCTCTATTGTCCTCATTAGAATGAATTGGACGGCCTATTTTGGTGTCATCAGCAAATTTGCTTATGTCGCTATTTATTCCCTCATCTATGTCGTTTATGTAAATTGTGAACAACAACGGGCCCAACACTGACCCCTGAGGAACACCGCTTGTGACGTGCCCCCATTCTGGTTTCTTCCCATTTATGCAAACTCTCTGCTGTCTATTTGTCTATTTCTCCTCCTATTCCGTGTGCCTTAAGTTTCCTCAATGGCCTCTGGTGTGGAACTCTATCGAAAGCCTTACTGAAGTCCATATACACAATATCATATTCATTACCA
Source organism: Cherax quadricarinatus (assembly GCF_038502225.1). Classification (NCBI taxonomy): domain Eukaryota; kingdom Metazoa; phylum Arthropoda; class Malacostraca; order Decapoda; family Parastacidae; genus Cherax; species Cherax quadricarinatus. The sequence continues at coordinate 19,827,362 of NC_091356.1, read as the reverse complement.
TGATCTACCTCCTCAAACACCTTAGTGAAAAAAGTTAGTAAATTCGTAAGACAGGAACGCCCTATTGTAAAACCGTGTTGAAATTCATTAATTAATCTGTGCCTGTCAAGATGGCTACGAATTGCTTCGGCAATTATTGATTCCATAAATTTTCCCACTATGGAGGTAAGGCTTCTTGGTCTATAGTTCGAAGCCAAGGACCTGTCACCTGCCTTGTAAATAGGTATTACATTTGTCATTTTCCATTTATCAGGCACTATGCCAGTTTGTAGTGATATGTATAAAGATTAGCCAAAGGTATGCTAAGTTCCTCTTTACATTCCTTTAACACCCTTGCAAACAGTTCATCAGGGCCTGGGGATTTGTTAGGTTTTAGTTTCTCTATTTGTCTGAGGACCATGTCACTAGTTACCGCAATTGTACATAGTTTATCATCCTGTTTCACATAATCTATTATTTCAGGAATATCGCTAGTATTTTCCTGGGTGAAAACTGAGAGGAAGTAGGTATTTAGAATTTCACACATATCCTTATCACTGTCAGTGATCTGACCAGAGTTACTCTTAAGTGAGCCAATCTTGTCCCTAATCTTACTTCTGTATACCTGAAATACCCTTTTGGGTTAGTCTTTGAATCCCTTGCGACCTTAGCCTCATAATCCCTTTTTGATTTTCTTATTCCTTTCTTTATTTCTCTCTTTAACTGAATATGTTGATTTCATAACTGCCCATCCCCTCTTTTGATTCGCTTATATATGCCTCTATTTTGACCTATGAGATGTTTTAATCTATTGTTCATCCATTTGGGATCATTTTTGTTAGATCTAATTTCCCTACTCGGAACAAAAGTTGTCTGGGCAGCTAGAACTATGCTCTGAAAAACGTCATATTGGCAACCAAGATCACCTACCTGACTCATAATCAGGACATCCCAATTTAGCCCACCCAGGTAATTTTTCAGTCCCATGAAGTCGGCCAAGCGAAAATCTGGGACATAGATTTGATTGCAGTTATCTGGGTAATTCCATGATATATTAAAACTAAGTGATGTGTGATCAATTTCCCCAAGCTCATCGTTAACCTCAGGATTATTAATTAGTGAATCTTTGTTGGCAAGAACCAAGTGAAGCAGATTGTTTCCTCTAGTTGGTTCGGTCAAAACCTGTTCTAAAAAGCAATCCTGAACCGCATCAAGAAAGTCACTTGACTCAAGATTTCCTGTCATATTGTTCCAATCAGTTTGTCTAAAGTTAAAATCTTCCATTATCACAACATTTTCATATCTAGATGCCTTATGAATTTCGTCCCATAACAGCTTACTGCCCTCCCTATCAAGGTTTGGGGCCTATAAATCACACCCAAAATTAATTTGTCATGTCCCTCGAGAAACTGTAGCCAAACAGATTCTGTGTTCGATGTTTCTAATCTTATATCATGTCTAAGACAACAATTTAAAATTTCTCTGACATACATCGCCACACCACCACCCTTCCTGCTGACCCTATCAGTGTGGAATAGTTTATAACCCTGTATGTTGCATTCAGAAGGCATTTCTCTATCTTTCAGGTTGAACCAGGTCTCTGCTATACCAATAATATCTATATTACCTGCACTTGCAAGTAATCTTAGCTCATCTATCTTATTTCTTAGACTCCTACTATTTGTATAATAAACCTTAAGGTAGCTAGTCACTCGTTGCCCTCTACTATCTCTCTTGTGTTTGTTGATCAATTGATTTGCCATTACTAGCAACTTTATTTTGAATATTGTCTTTTAAACATATCCCTGAGGTATCTCGGTAATAACTGCTGTTTTTAACCCAAATGTTGCAGCCTGATTGTTTCCCACAAACACCCATACCTCTATAATCTATCAGTTTAAATTCCTAGACAAGTCATCAATTACCCTCTTAATTAAACTGGCTAATGCAACCACTCCAGCTACAGAGAGATGAACCCCCTTGCATACATATCACGTTTGCCAAAGAATAGGTCCCAGTTATCAGTTATTTAAGCTAAGATTGTAGTTGTGTACTCCTTTTGTTTAGCTAACTCAAGCCTCAGGCTCTTTTGTGGCTTACCTGTATGTTCACCTAGGCTCTGACATAGTCAGGGTGCTGTGGGATGAGTGAGGAAATAAGCAGTGGGGTTGGCATTGGAGTAGTGACGGCCTGGTGCTGACTAGGCTGAGTGTTATGGTTACTGGACCGCCAGCCACCTGCTTCTTGTGCTTGCTATGTGGGCGTTTAGGATAGAAGATAGATGAAGGTGTTTCTAGAGTGTGTAAATAGTGTTATGTTGAATAAATAGATATATTTTCCTAACTAGGATTTTTGCCTAACCCACTGTTAACCAACCCATTGAAGTAACATACTGGTTTAGCGCTTTCTGTTTTGACTGGGATAACCCTGGGTGGCCTGTTTATGCTCGAGATGTGTGTAACTTTTACCTTTACCCTTAGACAAGGCTCTAGCCCCCAGCTGTCCCACTATTCTGCCTAACAAATGGTGTCTCACTAACATTAATTAATGAGGTCTCGACTCCCTGGTGTGGGGTTCACAAGATATGTTTGAAATCGAAGGATGAGATGTACCGCGATCTCCGCTTGACGTTCTTCCTGAAGAGTCATGAAAGTAATGGAATATTCTCACACTTTATGTGATAATTTAGTGTTTCATACAGTTGTACGAGATAGACCAATAGCCATTCTCTACATCGTGGCTCTGTTGACCTTCGTACACGTGTTCTACAATGTTCAGAGACTAGGAAATAAGGCCCGGTGGTTCTCTCTGACACAAAATGTTAGCACTTTCTAAAAAAATAATTATATAACTAAAATGGTCTGAACGAGATATTATAATTTGCAAGACGCTGAAACTTAATAATATAATAAATTCGTAACACGGTGAGTATAAGGAAATTATAACAACCATTATAAATAATAAAGAATTCGACAACTAAAACACACATATCAGCATTTATAAGGAAGGGGAATTATTTGGGTTTTCATAGTATCGAAAAAGATTGAGGTTATCTATAAGCGTCCAGAGCTGTATAGCCCTTGTGGCTTAGCGCTTCTTTTTGATTATAATAATAATAATATCTATAAGCGTAGCGACATACTGATTTGTTATCATTCATACACCACACTTATCATCCTTACCTAGCAAGTAAGATTTACAGCAAGGCAAGATCATGTTACTGCTTCCTGAACACGGTTAAAGTGCAATAATACAATTGTGTTTATATCTAATATTAAGCTGATACTAATTTATTAAAATATTAGTTGAGATAATTATTGGAGTTATTTCGATGTTTTCCTAAATATTTAAATTAGTTATTAAATTATTGCCAAATAAACGATGTATGACTTACTGAAGAAGCCACTGTATGAAGTTAATATTGTGTGACTACAAATTGACTAGTGTCTAAATGCATTTTATTAATGTTTTGAGTCCATGCTCAGCTAATATTAGAGCTCACACGAGTCTGGGATTATTATAATTAATTTATTCATGCCCTGTTATAATTTATTTATGGTGCTGTAATTTGGTAGAATATAAATGAAAATTATGTCTGATATTAGCCAAACTGTCGAATCTGCTAAAAGCAACTGCGGACCAATTAAGGTACAAAGATAGAGGTCACAGTTAAATCGTGAAACGTGTAAGTCATTTTTTGGAATTTCCAGTTTCCAGAGCAATCCAGTGTTGAGTGAAGCGTTGAAGAGAAAACATTAACGTATTATTATAATTTTATGATATGACTTTGATGACAATTACATACTAAGTTGTGAATTTAATTGGTGATAAGTGAGAGTCAGGTGTATCTGCAGTACTAAATAAACCTAGAACCCTTACTCATGGCAACAGATTTAATTTAACTGAATCCAGATAAAAGAATCGTTCACAACTTAAATAATATGCTCTAGAAGTGGCTCAGAAATAAGTCTTCGAAACATATTGTTAGTGCTTCTACAAAACTATACTTCAGTAACTTGGCACCTGAAGGGTTACACCTTGGCTGTGTCTCACGAACTCACTGTAGGGTCATCACAAAAAAATTTACAACGTAATTATTGTGAAAATATTTATTTTCTTCTGTTATTATATTGCTGGTGTTTTCGTTAATAGCTAAAACGAAAATATCTTTATTTATATTATATGAACTATATAGTTAGCCTATGTACGTAGGTAGAATGTAACAAGTACACCTCTCACTGTGCTCGTTGAGAGTTTTGATTGGCTGCTAACTCTGCGAACTTCTTTCATGGTTGCTGTGATTGTTAAGCCAACATGAGTCACCAGACGTTGGATCTGCAGAGCCTTCCTCGCTCTCTCGCTGCTCCTCATAGAGGAAAAAATCTTTATCTCTGCTCTCTAGGGGAATGCTGTTCTCCTCAGCTTATGTATAGATTCTGTTTTTTTTTGTAGTGTATGTCTCCGTTGGTAAGTTAGGACATGCATTTCGTTACTCTTTGCAACTCTGTTCACAGAGCATTATTCAGACTTAGTCATATTTGACGTTTTCGGAAGTTATATCATGAGACACTATCTCTTGCCCCTCATGAAGGGTACCTTAACGTTGGTGAGGGGCCCTTGATCTAAGGAATTGGATCTGTGCTCCAGTTCCCTCAATGAAGCCTGAATACCTTCCATATCCCCTCAGAAAACTATGTTTGGTGAGTCTACTGGATGGCTTATTGTTTATTCTTCTGAGGCTCAAAATATCTCCCTGTGTGTTCTAATTTAGTCCAAGCATCTTGTTGCAATCAGGAATTTCAGCTTCAGGGAAATCTTCTTTAATAAGCTCCCCTAATTGAACTGAATTAGTATTCCGCAACCTTAGAGCCATATTTGCTTCTCTCATTTCCATGTTAGCTTCTTTGTATAAGGATTTCAAATCCTCCTCTTCATTCACAGTACCTTGAATATTGTCCACATAAAAACTTTTATATAAGGTGTCATTGAAGGGCCTTTCAGATTTTGTCAGATGTGTATTTAGAGTAGTTTCTAGCAAGAATGGTGAGGATGTTGCACCAAACAAAACTGACTTGGAACGATATATATTCACAGGACTTTGAGAATCATGTGAATTTTCAGGCCACAAGAATCGAGTATAATCTCTGTCTATTTCTTGTTGGCCTACTCATAAGAAACCTTTGGAAATATCAGCCGTGTAGGCATATGGATTTGCGTGAAATTTCATAAGCACGTCTCCAAGCTTCTCAGTTAATGAGGGTCCGGTCATCAGACAGTCATTAAGACTTGCTACATTTTTACTAGCATTTGCGCTGCAATTATATACAATACGTAGTGGAGTGGTTCCAGAATCCTTTCTGACTCCATGGTGCGGGAGATAATGAACTTCTGTCTTCAACTTGTCTTCGACTTCCCCAATGAAGTAATTGTCCAACTGTTTTTGTATGATATCATATACAGTCAGGAGCTCTGGATTCTTCCGGAGTTCGTGTATTTGTGCTTTCATTTGTCCGAGAGCCATGTGATAATTGTTAGGCACATGTGGTGAATTTAATTTCCATGGTAACCTAACCCAATACTGTCCATCTTCATATTTGACAGTGTCCAAATATTGGTTATAACCAATATTTGGACAAGAGTCTGAGACTCTTGTGGACTTGGTTTATTTACATCAATACCTATCGCATATAAATCCCACAACTTACCAACTGGTTCATTAATTTCTTCCAGCAATGATAATTTTTGCTGTGGTACATGATCAGCGGTTATTCTCGTAACTAGTACATTCTCCACTGAATCAATATCAGTTTCTTTCCCGCTTTGAGAGGGAATGGGACCACATATCATGTGGCCTGCTGTTTTTAGCAAGTAATCATCATGTTTACTTAGTATATTTTGCACAAAACAGTGATAATAATCACTTCCAATTATTAAAACAATTGGACTGTGTCCATCTACATGTCTCTACATGTTGAGAAATGGTTTACCAGCTAAGGTTAAAGATTAAATATAGGGAGTACTTAGCTGATAAGACAGCTATCGTTCACACAGCCGCCCCTGCAGACGAGGTCTTGAGAAGCTGTCTCGTCCACTTCTTAACGGGCTGAAAAAGTATATTATGTTAATAAATTACCCCTAGGGGGTGTTATGTCAGCATATTTCATTCACTGATGGCTGATGGCACTTACTTTTGTGGACTCAATTTATTAGATAACTCAACTCGAGCTATCGGGAGAGCAGTTGCTTTAAACTTATTTCTCACATTTAATGCTGTTGCTTGTTGACTTCCTGATTCTGTGGAAGTCTTCTGCTGTTCAGCAAGGGTATGCATCATACAGCATTATGCTGTATGATGCATACCCTTGCATTAAAACACTTCCTCAGTGAGCATTTTTCTCCCTTGTGTTCCTTGTTGCACCTTTTCAGCTGATGAACACGTTGTTTACGTGCCTCCGTTGATGTGTATCGACTACAATACTGTGCCCAATGTGTTCCATCACAAAGTACACATTTTGGAGTACGTTTATGTGTGACAGTCTGTTTACTGTCTGTTGTATTCACAGCTTGATAAATGCCTATATGGGATTTCCCATTATGTGGTTTAGTGGGAGTAGGTATACTCTTTTTATTCTGAGTTGAAGGTTCATTATCCACGGGATTTGTGGATTTTTCATCTTGTCTCGTTGCTTGCATGCATGAAACTCTTGTTTGTAAACCATTGCTAATTTATTCACAAGTGAAATAGCGTTTATTGAACATAATATTTAATCGTTCAATAGTTTGTGGTGACAACTTATCCTGTACAATACCACTGATAAACCAATCACATTGCGTTAGGTCATATTTAGCACCCAGAGTTCTGAGACTATTGTCCAATGTGATTCTAAATGCCTGTAATCCTGAAAAACAATGTTTGGGTGGCTTCAAGCTTGATATTAAGACTGCATGTCTAACTCTGGCCTTGTCAGCGTCAAAGTAATTGTCTGCTAAGACACGTAAGGCTATTTGATAATTACCTTTAACCACAGGAAATGACTTAATCAGTTCATAGAATTCTCCCTTCACAAGACATTTAAGATAATTGAACTTAGCAATCTCATGTATGTCAGTTCGTGAATTTACTATGGATTGAAAACCACTAATGAATTCTTCATAATTATGATCTTGGAAAATAGGTAATGACAAAGTAGGTAAACTTGGTAATGGTACACTTGTTGTTGTTACAGGTGTAACAGGTGTTTGACCACTAGTTACAGTAGGACTCTGTGACAGAGACCTGGCCACGGTAGAGTGCGGTTGTGCTCTGCATCCCTCTGCTGTTTTTAGGCAAGCTCCCTTGTCAGTTACCTGGCTACAGTGGTGTGAAGTGGTGCTGTCGCGCCTCTGTTAACAATATAGGTGCACTGCGATTGTCAAAATGGTGGTTAGTCTGAGACGCCGGATAAATACTCTAGGCACTGAGCTACTTCGAGGAACGACAACGAATAGTTCTGCGAAAGTCTTATTGCCAAAGATCATCCAGGAGACGTATGGCATACAAGATGGTGACTTATATGGAGTAGCATTAAATGGAGGCCAAAGAATTTTCGTCAAACTGCTAACGGCAACGGTCTATGAATCATTGTTCACCCGGTTTCAGGACATGAGTCTTAATGTCACACCAGCTGTCAGTGTGAGAATGATAGATGTTTCACGGCATTATATGTGGATCAAGTTATGCAACGTTCCCTTTGAGGCGGACGAGGCGGATATCAGGAAAGTTTTTGAGACGTATGGAACGGTGCATTATGTTCAGCATGGTACATGGGTGGCAGGCGCCTATGCTGGTCTGCCAGAAGGTACTTTCAACCTCAAAATGACTTTGAGGCACCCCAATACCGTCTTATGTTTATCTACAAGAATTCAGGACGCAGGTTATGGTTATGTATCCAGGGCAACGACGTACGTGCCGCCTATGTGGTGAGTATGATCACATAGCGGCGACTTGTGACAAGCAAAGATGTGTGCCTGGACCTGTGGTGGACGTCGCAGCCCCTGCTTCAAAGGTGGCAGGTGAGGAATACACATCGGACGGAGGGCGTGGTGTCTTGTGGAGTGAAATAGTGGATCGGGCACACAGGACTGGCGGTGAGTTGGAGTCCCTCCCCCAGCTGCCTGATCAGGTGTCGCCTCCTGTGGATAAGGAGGAGCAGCAAGTACAGGAGAAGGTTCTTGAGATTGAGGAGGAATTGGTCGAGGTTTTGAAGACTTTGTCACCGCCTGAGATGATGGTGGATTGGAGTCGTCCGTAGAATCACTAAACCATTCTCAGGTGGAGGTGGAGGTTCATTGAGAGGCAACACCTGACCAAGACATGTGTAACGTGACTGTCATGAGAAAGAGGGCGGCTACATCACATTCTGATGACGTCCTAACGCCTGCACAAAGGCCTGGGAAACAGACTGAGGTGGAGTGTGAAGGTAGTGGTGTAGGTGGTGGTAGCCATGATAGGAGGCACCGGAAGAAGGGGAAGGGGGGAAGAGAGCACTCTGAAGGTGTCAAACATAAATTCAAGCTCTGGAGTTGTAAAGAGTGATGAGAGGAGGCAGGGGTGGAAACTTTAAAAGGCCTTAGGCGTATGACTGTAAATGTTAATGGGTTATGTAGCAGTATGAAGAGAGATTGGTTTCGTAATTTCCTGAATAAATCTAGAGTGGATGTTGTGTTCCTGCAGGAGCACAATTTTTAAGAGGGTAGGGTGTTGGAGGTGACAGGATTTCGAGTAGTTTCCCTGCCATCTCCCCGTCTAAAAGGTGGTGTGGGTATTTTAATAAGGGAGACGAGCCCATTTGTTTTTGCAGAGAAGAGAGGGGGGAGTGGGAGGGAGGGTGTTGCATGTGGATGGGTGGTGGATGAGTAAGCGTGTGTCTTTTGTGAGTGTGTATGCACCGGCGGAAAATAACATACAGGTAAAGGATGATTTTGTGTGTGAGGATCTTGTGTTTTTCTTAAGTGCACTGCCAGAGGTGGCAATAGTTGGTGGGAACTGGAATAGTGTAACCAGGGTGGCTGATGTGGACCCAAAAGGGGCTGGATATATGTCTGTGGCTCTTAGGGAATTAAGGGATGTCAGGTTACGTGATGCCTTTGGGGGGGGGGGCGGTGTGGGAGACTGAATATACGTTTGTTAGGAGTGGATATGCTGCAAGACTAGATAGAGTGTACCTTTCTCAGGGAGTGGATGTGAAATCTTTCAGTACTGTTGAGGCTACAATGTCAGATCATAGGGCAGTGGTGGTGGAGGTTGGGTGGGGGATGCTCGCAGACATATATAGAAGTTATTGGAAACTAAATATAAGTGTGTTAGGTGATGAGGAGGGGTTGGAGGGGTTTTCAGTCCTATGAAGGGAGCTTAGTGTGGAAGAACAGGGAGTGGATGACATTGTGACATGGTGGGATTGTGTTGCAAAGGAAAGGATTAGAAAGTTTTATGTTAGGGAAGGAAAACGTATTAATAATTTAAAATATGGACTGGATAGGTTAAGAGGTTGCTATGGGCGGGGGGTGGTTGGGAATAATTTATCTATGGATGAAATAGCTGAAATAAAGGGGAGGTTGAGGGTGTTGCAAAATGAAAGGTTTCAAGCTGTAAGGGTGCAGGAAGTGGTGGAAGAAGTGCTTTGGGGCGACAAGCCGTCTGCGTGTGTTTTGTGGCATCAAAAGCAAAGGCAGGCGGTGATGGCTATCCCATGTTTAGAGGTAACGGAGATGGTTGGGAATTATAGTGCAGGGCAGGAGATACGAACCACGAAGGGGATGTGTGCATATGCGGAGGCTTGGTACAAAGAGATCTGGACAAGTGGGGGGGGGGGGTGACGTGGCGTTAGACAAGGTGTGTACGTATGTAATGTGTAATTTAGGAAATTGCGATAGAAAGGCTTTAGGTGGGACTATTACGGCAGAGGAAATAGAGAATGTGTGAAGGGGAATGAGGAAGGGGAAAGCTCCGGGTATTGACGGTCTCCCAGTAGAACTTTATTTACAACATTGGACATTAATACGGGGATTTATAGTTAGGTTATTTAATCGTATGAAGGAGAAGGGTAAGTTGGGAGAGGAGCAGGCTACAGCAGTTGTAGTGTTGGTCCCGAAGGGCAAGGGGCAGCCCACCCTACGGGGGTACCGAGCCTTATCGCTGATGTGTGCAGACTATAAGGTTTTTGTAAAAAATTTAGGTAATAGGTTCAAATGTGTTGTGGGGAGGGTGGTGTCAAAATCTCAGTTTGGGTTGCCGGGAAGGTCGATGATTGAAGGACATGGGATACTGAGAAGTTTTGTGGAAGCTAAAGGGGGGGTGGAGGTTCAGCTTTGTTGGCTCTAGATTGCAGGGAGCATATGATAGAGTGGAAAGGGGAGCTTTGCAGGTTATACTTAGGAGACAGGGTTTTGGGAATGAAATAGTCGAGTGGGTAAATACGTTGTACAAGGGGGCGAAAATGAGGATACAGATTAATGGGTGTATGGGAAGGGAGATTGCAATGGGTAGAGGCCTTAGACAGGGATGCCCCATGTCCCAAATATTGTTTGCGTGTTTCCAGGACCCCTTTTATAGAATGGTTGACTGTAGCTTATGTACCCCAGGTGAGGGAAGTGTGGGGGGTGGGAGGGCCTGGCCGGGATTAATTGGATATGTTGACGACACCACGGTTCTCATTCGTGAAGGGATGTCAATGGGAGTGTTGGACAGGGTTGTGCAATTATTTGGAAGTGCCACGGGTATGCAGGTAAATAGTGCAAAGTCAAGGTACATGGAGTTGGGTTCTTGGGTAGGGGGGTGGGGGGAGATGTAATGTTGTTAAAGAATGGGCGGTGTCTTTACAGATTTGTGGTATTATTTATAGGGATGACATGGTTGCGGCGCGGGTGGAAAATTCAGATAGGTTATTGGAAAGGATTGTGGGGCGTATAGGTGTTCTGAGACCCCAGCACCTAACTCTTATACAGCGAGTGATAGTCGTAAACATTTTATTGTATAGTAAGGTTTGGCATGTTGCAGCTGTGTTCCCAATTACAGGGACAGCGATTGTGGGGATCCTAAGACGGGTGTACAAATTTTTATGGGGTTCACGTTGTGATTGGTTAAAGAGAGAAGTTGTAATGTTACCTGTAAGTCACGGTGGGTTGGGTTGATGGATTTGAGACGGAGGGCTAAATGTGTGTTTATTAAATGGGAAGTGTTGCGTGAGGGTGTGAATGCAGGGCAGTTGGGAAGGATACACGACAGGCTGGGTATGTGGTATCGAGGAATGGAGTTGAGGGAATGCGAAATCGTTTTGAGGGCTGTGATGTTGGTTAGGGAACTGAGAAAGGTTCGTATAAGGGATTTGTGTAGGTTGCTTGTAGGTAGGTGCATTGTCCCAGTTGAGGGTTTGTTCCCCATGTATGCATGGAAGAGTATTTGGTTTAGATTTAATAAGATGAAGTTAAACCCTCGGGCACGTGAGGTGATGTTTCGTTTTCAGCATGGGATCCTTCCGTCTGGAGCGATACTACGAAACAAACAGGTTGTAGAAGGTGGGGGGTGTGGAATCTGTGGAAGGGACGAGACTGCGTTCCATGTAGTTTACTTTTGTGAAGGGTTAGAGGAGGTCAGGTGCTGGTTAAGTAGGTAGGTACAGAGGGTGGGTGGCCGTGGGGTGTCGGTTCTGCGTGCTTTAAGTCTAGATATGGGTGGGTTAGACGAGGGTGTCTTAAGAGCTTTAGATTATATCATGGTAGATTATATATATATATGTCGTGGGTGATGAGGGGGAGAGGGGATAGTGAAGAACGGAGGAAGGTTCTTGCGGTAACGTTCTATCGTACGATGTGTCGTAACAGATTTGTATGGGAGGAGGTGGGATCAGGCTTTCTCAGAGGGGTATAGAATGCTAACGTTAGGAATTCTCGTAAATCTGTAAATGATAATGAGTGAGTGAAGGGGTTTTCATAGGTTGCGATGTAGTCAGGGGGTCACAGCGGGCTCGCCTCCTTGGGGGAAGGGGGGGGGGTCGTGAGAGTGTTGTGAATGTGGGTTTGGAATGGTTTCCTGGTTTTCATTGAGACATTATGGAATCCACCTTGTGGTTATCTTGCCAAGTGTGGATGTAGAGCTCAAGGTCTCGTTATGATCGATATAACACTTTTCAGGAATGTAGGTATAATATAGGCATTTTTTATGTATTATTTTGACATGTATCAGTCTTGTATGACACGATTCTTGAGTAATAAGTTCTTTGCGATATGAAGTGTGTTTTAGTTTGTATTTATGTTACGTGCTGGGTTTTTGCATGATGAGATATACTTATATACTGTTTTGCTTTGTGCATATAGTGCATCTGATTAATGTGAATTTGTGAAACATTTTGAGTGTGTGTGTGTGTGTCCCTTTCTATTGTACTGAGCCTTTGTCATGGGTCAGGCTTTATGTAAAACTTTATATATGTATGATTCGATTCTTTTTAAAGTTTATAATTATGGTCTGCACCCTGATACCAGTTTGGTGTCATTGCTAAGTTCTTAATGTAAGTTTTAGTCTGTATGGTAACAGACATATCTAGACAGTTTAGAGACGTAGTCCATTTGTGTCAGAGATTTTGTATATGGGTTTATTGTAACAGTAATGCGTCTTCAGTTTTTGAGTTCTAAACTGTATTCTTTTTATGTTTATTCGTATGTTGGTATATGTAAAGCTGTATTGTTAGGGATATGTATGTAGATGTTCTAGTAAGATTATGATGTTAGGTTTTGTTTTTTTGATTAATGCGAAGGAAGGGATTTAATTGATATAATTTCTTTGTAAATTTTCTTTTCTAGTGTATTGAGCCTTTGTCAGATGTCATGTTATATGTAAAATTTATATATATGTAAGGTTTTGAATCAAGAATGTGTATATATTTCAGTTCACGACCCTGTGACCGTATTTATTTTTAGCTACGTTCTTGCCGTAAGTTATTGTTGTATGTTTTGCAGCAATATCTTGCGAGCATATAGGTGCAATCCGTTTGTGTCAGTTAATTTGATTGAGATCCATACTGTTTCCTTTTATTTTTTATTTTTATGTTAAACTGTATTGGTTTTAAATAAAATATAAAAAAAATTGTTGATTACTAAATGTATCCAAAACATTTTTAATTTCATTCTCAGATGGATCTGATTCAAGAAATTCCTTTTCATAATCTGTATAGTCTGAATTAATTTCCAGACATTGTGTAAGTAATTCAAATTTGACCTCAAGATCATCAAAATCTACGTTTGCATCTTGAGTTAATCTTATACAGACTGAAATTAGATTTTCTAACTGTGTAATCTTAGTCTGTAAAGAATGAAACTTAGTTTTCAAACAAGCCATTTTAATGGTATACTGAAAATTCTAGCATCACACTTAGTGTTTAAAAAACACTGTACTGCTATAAACAGCTGAGTTTTTGTTATGCTTAAGTAGCAATAATCGAGTCAGACACTGCTGACCCACTAAGCTTAACCTCAGGGTCAATGACCATGAAGGGAACAGGGTACATATGGATGGTGTTTATGGCTTGAGTTTGCTGTATCAGCCTGACAACGATGATTCATCATAAATAACGTTATACACTTCATTCACTATTCACTATAAATGTCACTGTATAACTGTGAAATACATGTGTATATTTCTTACACATATATAAAGTCACTGTTAATATATATATATGAAAGCTTACACTTTATATATAGTTTCCTTTAATATAACAGGTATATCTATAAGAAACTTAAACACAATCTCGTCTCTTAATTTCTGTCTAAAACATTATAAACACGATGTGTATATACACTCAGACAAACTGACAGTCATCTGGCTTGTTGATGTAGTCAGCGTTTCTCGAGCTTGAGCAGTCGATGACGGGTGCCATCCCCCGTTTTCTTGTTGGGTGAGTCACCCAGCTCCCGTTTTCTTTGGGTGAACCCCGGGCGAGCGCCCGTTTTTTTTTTGGCTGCCCATTCTCTGTGATTGAGTCTGGAGGGACTCATTTATACTGATTTATATTGTAAAACACTAGTTTTACAGCTTTTTTCGAAGGACCTTGGCTCGTAGGTTATTTGTACACTGTAGTACAACATATCTGGACCACAGTGTGGTCTTTATCCGGTTCGAGCATGACCAAATTGTTGAGAAATGGTTTACCAGCTAAGGTTAAAGATTAAATATTGGGAGTACTTAGCTGATAAGACAGCTATCGTCCACACAGCCGCCCCTGCAGACAAGGTCTTGAGAAGCTGTCTCATCCACTTTTTAATGGGCTGAGAAAGTATATTATGTTAATAATAAATTACCCCTAGTGGGTGTTATGTCAACATATTTCATTCACTGATGGCTGATGGCACTTGTGTGGACTCAAAGGTCCACTTATCACTGGGGTTTATAAGTGACTAACTCGTAACTTAGACTCAACTGTGCAGTCAATAGTAGTACATCACGAGTTAGAACACTTACCTGGGTATATGCATCTGACCCATAGTTTTGCCCTGATATCCAATGAGTTGATTGAAGAATAGTGTTCTTTGAAGAATGTCACACTACACTCTGTTGGATCACAACACGTTGTTACACTGTTCATCAATAATTGTTCACACCATATCACTAAAGAAGCTGATCACACTTCTCTGTAAGTGTTTATCGTGTTTTGTGAGACACTTTGTTCACACTAATGCACGGATCAGTGTTCTCTGTTGATTATCCTGGCGTCAGTGTGACTCTGAGTAGAGTCAAAAGTAATCTGACCTCACAGCATCCTATGCCGCTCCAATGCCCCTCGAACATAAAGGAAAAGTTGACCTAGTACTTTTGCTTCCTTGCCACTTCCTCCATGAAGCAAAGCAGAATGTTTGATTCTTGCTGTCTTAAGCATAGACAACAATGTACACTATCTTTACCATGGTAATAAAGTGGGAGCAGGATTTTCCTTAATTGTCCTGCTAAGGTAAGAGATGGGCTGTCTTTTATTAAACTACACTTTGCAACACTGGAGTCTTGCAAGAAGCGTCGGTCGCTTGACCACGTCGCATACTCGTATTGCATCTGGGATCAATTACTTGCTGTAGCAGTAAACAAGATGCTTGCCCCTTCTGAGAGGGCTGGGCCCCTCAGGGTTGAAAGGGGCTAAAAGGGGCTGAAGGGGGCTAATACCCCCCTCCTGGAGAAAATTTCTTCACACTACAGGCTAGCTTGACCTTGCCTGCCTTTAGTGTTGTAACTGTTTCTTTTAATCCCTGGATCTGCACAGACTTAGGCATATCATCTACTACCGCAGCTTCTGTCTTTTTCCTATTTCCTAGACTAACAGTGAATTTGGCTAGGTTATATGTCTTTACCAGAACTCTGGAAAAATCCAGCTACATCTGTGTTTTGGTACAGGGTTATTTATTCAGTTTCTGTAACACTGTTCTTCTTATGAAGGATCTTTGTGAGACTTGATCAAATAGTGTTAGCACATTTTTCTGTAATTTATAAGATAACTCAATTCGAGCAATTGGGAGACCAGTTAAATGCTGCTGTTTGGCGATTTCCGGTTTTTGTGGAAGTCAGCTGTTGGTCAGCACAAGTGCTTGGGCATAAAGCTGTATTTAAAACACTTATTTAGTGAGTAATTTACCTCTCTTGTGTTCACCTAAACACTTAGTGCACTGTTTTAGCTGTTGAGCACGCTGTTTCTGTGCCTCCACTGTTGTGTATTGAATACAATACTGTGCCCAGTGTGATCCATTACAAAGTACACATGTTGGAGTACGTTTATGTGTGACAGTCTTTTCGCTGTCAGTTGCTTTCACAGCTTGATAAGTGCCTACATGGGATTTCCCATTCGGTGATTTAGTGGGAGTAGGTATACTCTTTTATTCTGAGTTGAAGGTTTGGAATCCACAATAGAATTTGTAGGTTTATCATGTCTTGTAGCTTACATGCAAAAAACCATATCCTGTAAAACTTTGCTAATTTCTCTACAAGAGAAATAGCATTCGTTGAACATATTTGATCGTTCAATGGATTGTGGTGACAACTTATCCTGTATTATCCCACTGAAAACCAATCACTTTGATTTATGTCATGTTTAGTCTCTAGAGATCTGAGACTGTTGTCTAGTGTAATTCTAAATTCCTGTAAATCTGAAAAATAATGTCTTGGTGGCTTCATGCTTGAGATTTTGACTGCATGTCTCACACTGGCTTTGTCAGCATCATGGTAATTGTCTCCTTAGACTCTTAAAGCTTGTTGTTAATTATCTTTAGCCACCTTTTACAAGACATTTGGCTATGTCATCAATATCAGTTCTGCTATGTACCTGGGACTGAAATTCACTAATAAACTCATAATCATGACCTTCAAATATAGGTAATGAGAGATTAGGAAAACTAGGTAGTTGTATGCCAGTTGTTGCAGGTGTGAAAGGTGTCTGACCACTAACTACAGCAGGTCTTTGTGAAAGAATTTTGTGGCAGGTACAATGTGCTTCTGCCCACCTTTCTTGATCACTAAATGTAACCAAAACATTTGAATATCATCCTGGGATGGATTTGACTCAAGAAGTGCACTCTCATATTTCACATAATTTGAATTAATGATCTTCAGACGCTTAATAAGTGGAACCAGTTTTGCTTCTAAAACGTTTTCTAGAGAGGCATCTGTGCTAACTCACCATTCTCTTTGACTGAGTACTCGCAGTAACAGTTATTCGAAGGACCATAAGTTCTTTACTACTTGTAAACTTATTTACAAATTCCTGGATCACCATGTGGCCACTATCCGTTTCATAGAAGCACCAAACTTGTGGAGAACTGGTTAGGTAAGTACACTTTCCTGCATGAAGCAACAAATATCAGTCATTACTTATCTGTAACAGCACAATGTTCAGCAGCCTCCACCTGACCATCTCTTCAGGGTGCCGTTCCAGTTACCACCGGGGCTGTGGATTAATAAGTGTACTAGACAACAATTTGCCCCAAAGGAGTGTGTATCTCACCATTTCACTAGGTCTGAAATGCTTAGTTGTACGTTGTTTGGGTGAAATCACAGATACAAGATGGCTTGGAATAGGACAACCCAAAGTACCTTGTGTCTGCCTAAAATGGCATTTTTTTTAATCGGCTTTACAAGTGAGATTAATACTTACCTTGCTTGTTTAACGTGAGCTCATGGCATTGTCAGTGCCATTTAAGGCCGATATCGGTGACTTGACTGAGAGCTTGAGTGTCTTGGGGAATGTTGCACTGTTCGCCACTATCTTGGAAACGTTCATTGCAATCACTTGCAATGCTGGTTGCACTTCACCTTTCAATTCCATCACATGCTCATAGTTTCGTGGTATTATCCAATGCAGGATGAATACGGATATGCATTAAGACTACGTTATTAGTTCTACCTCCATAGTGGGAAAATTTATGGAATCCATAATTGCCGAAGCAATTCGTAGCCATCTTGATAGGCACAGATTGATTAATGAATCTCAACACGATTTTGCAAAGGGACATTCCTGTCTTACGAATTTACTAACATTTTTCTCTAATGTGTTTGAGGAGGTAGATCATGGTAATGAATATGATATTGTGTATATGGACTTCAGTAAGGCTTTCGATAGAGTTCCACATCAGAGGCTATTGACGAAACTTAAGGCACACGGAATAGGAGGAGAACTTTTTTCCTGGGTAGAGGCATGGCTGACATAAATGTGGAGAAATCAGAATTGGGGCACATCACAAGCGGTGTTCCTCAGGGGCCAGTGTTGGGCCCGTTGTTGTTCACAATTTACATAAACGACATAGATGAGGGAATAAATAGCGACATAAACAAATTTGCTGATGACACCAAAATAGGCCGTCCAATTCATTCTAATGAGGACACTAGAGCACTCCAGGATGATTTGAATAGACTGATGCATTGGTCGGAGAAGTGGCAGATGCAGTTTAATATAGATAAATGCAAAGTTCTAAATGTTGGACAGGAAAATAACCATGCCACATATAAAGTAAATAACGTAGATCTTAATACTACTGATTGCGAAAAGGATTCAGGAGTTCTGGTTAGCAGGAATCTAAAACCAAGACAACAGTGCATTAGTGTTCGCAATAAAGCTAACAGAATTCTTGGCTTCATATCTAGAAGTATAAATAATAGAAGTCCTCAGGTTGTTCTTCAACTCTATATATCCTTGGTTAGGCCTTATTTAGACTATGCTGCTCAGTTCTGGTCACCGTATCACAGAATGGATATAAATGTTCTGGAAAACGTACAGAGGAGGATGACAAAGTTGATCCCATGTATCAGAAATCTTCTCTATGAGGATAGACTGAGGGCCCTGAATCTGCACTCTCTAGATAGGCGTAAAATTAGGGAAGATATGATCGAGGTGTATGAATGGAAAAGAGGAATTAATAAAGGGGATGTGAATAGCGTGCTGAAAATTTCCAGCCAACACAGGACTCGCAGCAATGGTTTCAAGTTGGAAAAATTCAGATTCAGGAAGGATATAGGAAAGCCCTGGTTTGGTAATTGAGTTGTGGATGAGTGGAACACACTCCCGAGTACAGTTATTGAGGCTAAAACGTTGTGTAGTTTTAAAAATAGGTTAAATAAATACATGAGTGGGTGGGGGTGGGTGTGAGTTTGACCGGACTAGCTTGTGCTGCTAGGTCTGGTGCCGTGCTCCTTCCTTGAGTGGAGGTGACCAGGCTGGGTGGGTCATTGGACCAATCCGGGAGGGGCATGGGACATGTACCTGCTCTGCATGGGTCAGTAGGCCTGTTGCAGTGTTCCTTCTTTCGTATGTTCTGATGTTCTTATCACGAATTTCCTGACTCGTATAAGGGAACTAGTCTAACTTTCATAGTTTCCTGAGATTGTTAGAATGAGCAAGAGTCAAGAATGCACTGGTCACTACCGTTCCTTTGTCTTTTAACGATAAGGAGGCAACGCCCTCATGACACGTCTCTCGCCCATTCCTTAAAGCAATCTGAGGCCCGCCCGCCCCATCACCCTTCTCTTCGTCCCCACAGAGGATATGCTGAACTTGGCTTTATTTCTCTTCCTTGCTACACATTGCAAGAGTATTCAATACAAGAAGGTAGCTATAGGCAAAAATTCATAATAGTCCCAGCATGTAGATAAAGTTGGTGCAGGGTTTTCCTTAATTTTCCTGCTATGGAGAAAGAGTAATTACTCTCGTTTAACTCACTTGTGGAGAAATTTTCTCCAGGAGGGGGGTATCAGCCCCCTTCAGCCCTTTTCAGCCCCTTCAGCCCTTTCAGCCCTGAGGGGCCACTCAGAGGGGGCGAGCGTCTTGTTTACTGCTAGAGTGAGTAATTGATCACAGATGCTATGCCACGTAATCAAGTGACCTCTGCTCCTTGCAGCAGTGTTGCAAAGTGTATTTTTATAAGAGACAATACATTCTTACTTTAGCAGGACAATTAAGGAAAATCCTGCTCCCACTTTATTACCATAGTAAAGATAGTGTACATTGTTGTCTATGATTAAGACAGCAAGAAACAAACATTCTGCTTTGCTTCATCGAGGAGGTGACAAGGATGCAAGGTACTAGGTCAGCGTTTTTTTTTGTGTATTAGGGCAGTGACTGCATGGAGCGCTGTGGCGTCTGGCAGACTATCTTTGACTCTTGGGAGAGTGACACTGACGCCAGGATACTGATCTGTGCGTTAGTGTGAATAAAGTGTCTCACAAAACACAATAAACACTTAAGAGAAGTGTGATCAGCTTCTCTTGTGATACATTGTGAACAATAAAGACAAATCTTGTGGAACATAGTGTACCAGTGTGCGTTTCCTAGACAATGGAAGACGTGGACATCCAAGGACACTTCAGCTTCTATCAAGTCACCGATACCTGTCGAAGGTGTTGAGAACACCATAGCTCACGTTACAAAGAGCAAGGTATGTTACGAATTTCTTGTAGATCGGGGGATTGCGCAATTCTTGAGTCACAAGGAGTTTGTAATCAACCTATAATCGGCACTAAGGTGTGGACTTTTGAGTCCAAACAAGTAGGTATTTCGTCAGCCATCATCGAATGAAATATGCTGACATAACACCCCCTAGGGGTAATTTATACTTACAAATTGTATCTCTTGACAGCCCACTGTTGTGATGGTTTCGACAGCTTCTAGACCTCGTCTGCAGGGGCAGCTGTGCAAACTCTGTTGAGAATTTTGGCCTTACCTGCTGTGTTTATTATAACTATATATAATGGACACTTAGCTGATAAATGACAGCAAATCGTCTACACAGCCGCCCCTGCAGACGAGGTCTAGAAGCTGTCGAAACCATCACAACAGTGGGCTGTCAAGAGATACAATTTGTAAGTATAAATTACCCCTAGGGGGTGTTATGTCAGCATATTTCATTCGATGATGGCTAACGAAATACCTACTTGTTTGGACTCAAAAGTCCACACCTTACTGCCTACATCTTTATTTGCACGTGCGCTGCAATTATATACAACACGTAGTGGAGTGGTTTCAGAATCTTTCCTGACTCCATGGTGCGGGAGATAATGAGCGTTTGTCTTCAACTTATCTTTGACTATTTCCTCAATGAATTTATTGTCCAACTGTTCTTGTATGATATTATCATAGACAGTCAGTAACTCTGGTTTCTTCCTGAGCTCATGTATTTGTGCTTTCATCTGTCCGAAAGCCATGCGATAATTGCTAGGCAGATGTGGTGGATTTAATTTCCATGGTAACCTAACCCAATACTGTTCATCTTTATATTTGACAGTGTCCAAATATTGGTTATAAGTCTGAGACTCTTGTGGGCTTGGTTTATTTACATCAATACCTATCGCATCTAGATCCCACAACTTATCAACTGGTTCATTCATTTCTTCCAGTAATGATAAATTTTGCTGTGGTACATGATCAGCGGTTATTCTCGTAACTAGTACATTTTCCACTGAATCAATATCAGCTTCTTTCCCACTTTGAGAGGGAATGGGACCACATATCATGTGGCCTCCTGCTGTTTTCAGCAAGTGAACATCATGTTTACTTACTATATTTTGCACAAAACAGTGATAATAATCACTTCCAATGATTAAATCAAATGGACTAATTGTGTCCGTCTGTATGTCAGGACAGGCTAACTTGACCTTAGCTGCTTTCAGTGCTGCAACTGTTTCTTTTAATCCCTGGATCTGCACAGACTTAGGCAAATCATCTATTACCACAGCTTCTACTGTCTTTTTCCTGTTTCCTAGACCAACAGTGATTTTGGCTAGGTCATATGTCTGTTTACAAGAATTATGGAAAAAACCAGCTATATCTAACTGTATTTTGGCATAGGGTTGTTTATTCAGTTTCTGCAACACTGTTCTTCTTATGAAGGACCTTTGTGAGCCTTGATCAAATAGTGTTAGCACATTGGTTTTGTGTAATTTATTAGATAACTCAACTCGAGCTATCGGGAGAGCAGTTGCTTTAAACTTATCTCTCACATTTAATGCTGTTGCTTGTTGACTTCCTGATTCTGTGGAAGTCTGCTGCTGTTCAGCAAAAGTATTTGGGCATAATGCTGTATGATGCATACCCTTGCATTTAAAACACTTCTTCAGTGAGCATTTTCCTCCCTTGTGTTCACCTAAACACTTGATGCATCTTTTCAGCTGATGAACACGTTGTTTACGTGCCTCCATTGATGTGTATTGAATACAATACTGTGTCCAATGTGTTCCTTCACAAAGTACACATTTTGGAGTACGTTTATGTATGACAGTCTGTTTACTGTCTATTGTATTCACAGCTTGATAAATGCCTATATGGGATTTCCCATTATGTGGTTTAGTGGGAGTAGGTATACTCTTTTTATACTGAGTTGAAGGTTTATTATCCACTGGATTTGTGGATTTTTCATCTTGTCTCGTTGCTTGCATGCATGAAACTATTGTTTGTAAACCATTGCTAATTTCTTCACAAGTGAAATAGCGTTTATTGAACATAATATTTAATCGTTCAATAGTTTGTGGTGACAACTTATCTTGTACAATACCACTGATAAACCAATCACATTGTCTTAGGTCATATTTAGCATCTAGAGATCTGAGACTATTGTCTAATGTAATTCTAAATGCCTGTAAGTCTGAAAAACAATGTTTGGGTGGCTTCAAGCTTGATATTAAGACTGCATGTCTAACTCTAGCCTTGTCAGCATCGAAGTAATTGTCTGCTAAGACACGTAAGGCTATTTGATAATTGCCTTTGACCACCGGAAATGACTTAATCAGTTCATAGGGTTCTCCCTTCACAAGACATTTAAGGTAATTGAACTTGCCAATCTCATCTATGTCAGTTCGTGAATTTACTATGGATTGAAAACCACTAATGAATTCTTCATAATTATGACCTTGGAAAATAGGTAATGACAATGTAGGTAAGCTTGGTAATGGGACACTTGTTGTTGTTACAGGTGTAACAGGTGGTTGCCCACTTGTTATAGTAGGTCTCTGTGACAGAGTTTTATGGCAGATAGCCTGTACTCCTGTCCACCTTAATTGTTGATCACTAAAAGTATCCAAAACATTTTTAATTTCATCCTCAGATGGATCTGATTCAAGAAATTTATTTTCATAATGTGTATAGTCTGAATTAATTATTTCCATGCGTTGTGTAAATAATTCAAACTTGACCTCAAGATCATCAAAATCTATGTTTGTATCTTGAGTTAATCCTATACAGACTGAAATTAGATTTTCTAATTGTGTAATCTTAGTCTGTAAAGACTGAAACTGAGTTTTCAAACAAGCCATTTTAATGGTATACTGAAAATTCTAGCACCACACTTAGAGTGTTTATAAAACACTGTACTGCTATAGACAGCTGAGTTTTTGTTATGCTTAAGTCAGCAATAATCGAGTCAGACACTACTGACCCACTAAGCTTAACCTCAGGGTCAATGACCATGAAGGGTACAGGGTACATGTGTCTGGTGTTTATGCTTAGAGTTTTGCTGTGTCAGCCTGCCCATGATGATTAATCGTAAATAACGATGTTATACACTTCATTCACTATACACTATAAATGTCACTGTATAACTGTAAATCACACGTGAATATTACTTACACATATATAAATTTCACTGTTAATATATATTTGAAAGCTTACACTTTATATATAAGTTCCTTTAATATAACAGGTAGATCTATAAGAAACAAACTTTAACACAATCTTGTCTCTTAATTTCTGTCTATAAACATTATAAACACTGTGTATATATATACACTCAGACAAACAACATCACTTGGGTTGTCTTAATCAGCAATTTCTCGAGATTGGAGCAGTGGGTGCAGGGTGTGGGTGAGTCACCCAGCTCCCGTTTTCTTTGGGTGTCCGCTGGGTGAGCGCCCATTTTCTTTTGGGTGAATGCTGGGTGAGTGCCCGTTTTCTTTTGGCTGCCCATTCTCTGTGATTGAGTCTGGAGGGACTCATTTATACTGATTTATATTGTAAAACACTAGTTTTACATCTTTTTTCGAAGGACCTTGGCTCATAGGTTATTTGTACACTGTAGTACAACATATTTGGACCACAGTGTGGTCTTGATCCGGTTCGAAGGACCAAACTCTGTTGAGAATTTTGGCCTTACCTGCTGTGTTTATTATAACTATATATAATGAACACTTAGCTGATAAATGACAGCAAATCGTCTACACAGCCGCCCCTGCAGACGAGGTCTAGAAGCTGTCGAAACCATCACAACAGTGGGCTGTCAAGAGATACAATTTGTAAGTATAAATTACCCCTAGGGGGTGTTATGTCAGCATATTTCATTCGATGATGGCTGACGAAATACCTACTTGTTTGGACTCAAAAGTCCACACCTTACTGCCGATTATAGGTTGATTACAAACTCCTTGTGACTCAAGAATTGCGCAATCCCCCGATCTACAAGAAATTCGTAACATACCTTGCTCTTTGTAACGTGAGCTATGGTGTTCTCAACACCTTCGACAGGTATCGGTGACTTAATAGAAGCTGAAGTGTCCTTGGATGTCCACGTCTTCCATTGTCTAGGAAACGCACACTGGTACACTATGTTCCACAAGATTTGTCTTTATTGTTCACAATGTATCACAAGAGAAGCTGATCACACTTCTCTTAAGTGTTTATTGTGTTTTGTGAGACACTTTATTCACACTAACGCACAGGTCAGTATCCTGGCGTCAGTGTCACTCTCCCAAGAGTCAAAGATAGTCTGCCAGACGCCACAGCGCTCCATGCAGTCACTGCCCTAATACAAAAAAAAAAAAAACGCTGACCTAGTACCTTGCATCCTTGTCACCTCCTCGATGAAGCAAAGCAGAATGTTTGTTTCTTGCTGTCTTAATCATAGACAACAATGTACACTATCTTTACTATGGTAATAAAGTGGGAGCAGGATTTTCCTTAATTGTCCTGCTAAAGTAAGAATGTATTGTCTCTTATAAAAATACACTTTGCAACACTGCTGCAAGGAGCAGAGGTCACTTGATTACGTGGCATAGCATCTGTGATCAATTACTCACTCTAGCAGTAAACAAGACGCTCGCCCCCTCTGAGTGGCCCCTCAGGGCTGAAAGGGCTGAAGGGGCTGAAAAGGGCTGAAGGGGGCTGATACCCCCCTCCTGGAGAAAATTTCTCCACATCACTCTTTGTATTTACAACAAGTCTAGCAAGGAGATGAAAGCGTGTCTTGTGATGCTACAGTACGAACATGTGTGTTTAATCAGTTTGTATTCGAGGAAGGAAGAATCCACTAGCCCCTTCTGGGAGGGCTAGATCTCTCAGAGGCCTGAGGAGGCTGAGAGGACTGAGAGATATTCCCTTTACTGGGGAATTTTTTCCACAGTCTATGTCTCCGATCCCAAGTTCAACTCTCAACCTAGTCACTGCCATAGTAGGGAATTAGGAATTGCTGAACTCAGTTTCAGTAATAAAGGATTTTTGTGGCTTTTGTTTAGGATTTGCCACTGCTCCCCAGTTAGGGTCACTTCGTTTTCCTTGATTCCCTGCCTGACGCTGTGCTGTTCACAGCTGCTTCGAACATTATTGCTGTTCCAGAAAGCTGTTTGACTACCTCTGTGGTTCAGAAGTTATCTTATCCATGGACTTGTTTCTGTCAGTCATATTCTAAGTTCAGTTTAAAAGACCACATACCGAACACACACACACAGATATATACTTATATACCTATTAGTCTTGTACTTAGGAGTTCATCTCGTCATAGCAACATACTAGATGTTGCATGCAGTATTTTATCAAAAGTACCCATAGCACCATGTGTAACATATGCAAGTATAATAAGCTATATTCCGAGAACTGTGTAGGAACCTCTCTCCTTAATGATTCATGTTACATTGATTGTGAATATTACCTCCTGGACATTCCATAGTCCAGCCATTCCTCGAGTTTCTCGATGAAGTCTAGGATTACTATATTCATGACTCACGAAATCGTAATGACACGATTGCAACCAAGCCATACCACGGGCGAGGATAGAACCCGCGATCAGAGAGTCTTAAAAATATACCTAGTTGGACGAATCTTATTGTGGCTTGCTGGTCCAGTGGCTAACGCGACGGTCTGGAGTTTTGAGACTCTCTGATCGCGGGTTCTATCCCCGCCCGTGGTATGGTTTGTTTACTATATTCATGTGTAGAAACAGTAGTGTGAGTCATACTATCTGCACTCTGTGATAATGTCCCAGTAAGGCGAGAAGGGTGAGCAAAAACTTAGTCACTCGACTCAGATGCTTCTGCATTAGCTCTGTCATCTAAGTCATAAATTTGGGGCATTTTCTCTGAGACACGAGGTTCTTTACAGAATCTGATACTGAATCAGGAAACTGCATAATAATAATAAAAAATACTTTTTTAATAAGCCGGTCATATCCCACAAAAAATGAGGTTTCTAGGCTCTTGCTCCCAACATTTTAGTCGCTTTTTATGACACGTATGACTTTTGGGGGAAGAATTATTTTCCACTTCCTCATGAAGATAAGAGGAAATACAGAAGAACAATACATATTAAGAAAATAGAAGAAAACCCAGACGGATAAATATATATGCATGTACATGCATGCGTAGTGTGACCTAAGTGTAAGTAGACATACCAAGATATACCTGTTACCCCACGTGTTTATGAGACAAACAAAAAAAAAAAACAGCAATCAAACCATCATGTAGAGTAATTACAGGTTTCCATTTCACACTCACTTTACAGGACGGTAGAGCATCCCTGGGTGGATGCTGTCTACCAACCTACTAACACAAAACAACATATCCTTAATTAATTCTCTATGATATTTTACACCCAGGTATTTCCCTACTTGCCAACATGTCTGGACTTTTAGTAAAAAGCCTGCAAAAAATTCTAGGGACTGTGAACGGTGATTAATATAATACATTATGTATTACTGTGTTACTGTGTAAAATTGTAAGATAAAGAAATGTATATCCGTGAATATATATTTATTAGTTTTGGGATGTGCAAGTCTCAGAGTAGATCCGCACTCTGGGCTGGAATTTACCTTGTCAATTCATATATTCCTTAATTTATTGTAGAGGATAATTGTAACTTTTAAGCAAATATTATAATTCAAGAAAAGGAAAAAGAAGGAAGAAAAACAATTGAAAAAAAGAAGAGAAACAAATGAAGAACAAAGAAAAAGAAGTAGAAGAAAAAAAAATTAAAACAGAAGTTGGGAAAGAAACAAAAAATAAAAAAAAGAAGGAAGAGGAAAACAAGTGGAAAAAGAAAATTAAGGAGAAGAGCAAGAAGAGGAGAAAGAATAGAGAAAATTAAAAAATTAAGAAGAGCTCGAAGATGAGCAAGAAGAATGTGAGGGAAAAGTTCATTAGATAAGAATGGACGTATGAATGAGTGGTGATGATAGTATAAATGGACGAATGCTTGTTCAGTAGGAGTGTGTATCATCACCATCCTCTCACTCTACCCAGTGGGTGTTAACATGTGAAGCTCCTGGGGAGTGTGTATCGTCACCATCCTCTCACTCCACCCGGTGGGTGTTAACATGTGAAGCTCCTGGGGAGTGTGTATCGTCACCATCCTCTCACTCCACCCGGTGGGTGTTAACATGTGAAGCTCCTGGGGAGTGTGTATCGTCACCATCCTCTCATTCCACCCGGTGGGTGTTAACATGTGACCCTCCTGAGGAGTGTGTATCGTCACCATCATCTCACTCCACCCAGTGGGCATTAACATGGGATCCTCCTGGGTATTGTGTATCATCACCATCCTCTCACTCTACCCAGTGGGTGTTAACATGTGAAGCTCCTGGGGAGTGTGTATCGTCACCATCCTCTCACTCCACCCGGTGGGTGTTAACATGTGAAGCTCCTGGGGAGTGTGTATCGTCACCATCCTCTCACTCCACCCGGTGGGTGTTAACATGTGAAGCTCCTGGGGAGTGTGTATCGTCACCATCCTCTCATTCCACCCGGTGGGTGTTAACATGTGACCCTCCTGAGGAGTGTGTATCGTCACCATCATCTCACTTCACCCGGTGGGCGTTAACATGGGACCCTCCTGGAAAGTGTGTGTCAGGTAATGGGAATAAGCCCATTATCTGTCTTAGTGATGGGGGTAATGACACTGGGAAGGGCAGAAGACAGGAGCTGCTGGATAAGTACAGGTCAGCCATAGAAGTAGTCAGATCTAAGGGAGGGATTCCAGTCATATGTAGCATCTTGCCTATAAAGGGAGTGGGCAAAGAATGGCTGTCGAGGGCAATTGGTAGAAATTGCTGGCTAGACAGGTACTACAAGGATCTTGCAATCCTATTCATTGATAACTGGGACAAATTCTACGGCAAACGTGATATGAATACAAGGGATGGGGTTCATGTCTCTGGGGGCTGGAGTGGTTGCATTAGCCAATTCGGTTGAGGGGGTAATTGATGATTTCCCTAGGACGTTAAACTGATGGAATATAGAGGTATGGGTGTTTGTGGGAAACAATCAGGCTGCAGTATTAGGGTTGAAAACAGCAGATATTACCAGGATACCTCAGGGATATATTTAAAAGACAATGTTCAAAATAAAGTTGCTAGTAAAGACAAATAAATTGATCAACAAACAAAGAGATAGCAGAGGGCAACGAGTGACTAGCTCCCTTAAGGTTTACAATACAAATAGTAGGAGTCTAAGAAATAAGATAGATGAGCTAAGATTACTTGAAAGTGCAGATAATATGGATATTATTGGTATAACAGAGACCTGGTTCAATCTGAAAGATAGAGAAATGCCTTCTGAATGCAACATTCACAGTTATAAACTATTCCACGCTGATAGGGTCAACAAGAAGTGTGGTGGAGTGGTAATGTACGTCAGAGATAATTTAAATTGTCTTATACATGATATAAGAATAGAAACAGCGGACACAGAATCTGTTTGGCTACAGTTTCTCAAGGGTCGTGACAAATTAGTTTTGGGTGTGATTTATAGGCCCCGAAACCTTGATATGGAGTGTAGTAAGCTGCTATGGGAGATTTTAACTTTAGACAAATTGATTGGAACAATAAGACAGGATATCTTTTTAAAACAGTTTCTGACAGAACCAATTAGAGGAAACAATCTGTTAGACTTAGTTCTTGCCAGCAAAGGATCACTAATTAATAATCTTGAAGTTAATGATGAACTTGGTGAAAGTGATCACAAATCACTTAGTTTCAATATATCATGGAATTACGCAGAAAATTGCAATCAAATCTCTGTCCCTGACTTTTGGTTGGTCGATTTCATGGGACTGAGAAATTACCTGGATGGGCTAAATTGGGATGTCCTGACTATGGGTCAGGTAGGTGATCTTGGTTGCCAATATGACGTTTTTCAGAACATAGTTCTAGCTGCCCAGACAACTTTTGTTCCGAGTAGGGAAATTAGATCTAACAAAAATGGTCCCAAATGGATGAACAATAGATTAAAACATCTTATTGGTCAAGAGGCATATATAGGCATTGAATATCAATATATTCAATTAAAGAGAAATAAAAAAATGAATAAGAAAAGCAAAAAGGGAGTATGAGGGTAAGGTCGCAAGTGATTCGAAAACTAACCCAAAAGGGTTCTTTCAGATATACAGAAGTAAGATTAGAGACAATATAGGCCCACGTAAGAGTAACTTAAGTCAGATCACTGACAGTGATGAGTGTATGTGTGAAATTTTCAATACTTACTTCCTTACAGTTTTTACCCAGGAAAATACTAGCAAAATTCCTGAAATAATAGATTATGTAGAACAGGATGATAAACTATGCATGAGTGCTTTAACTAATGACATAGTCCTCAGACAAATAGAGAAATTAAAACCTAACAAATCCCCAGGCCCTGATGAACTGTTTGCAAGGGTCTTAAAGGAATGTAAAGAGGAACTTAGCATACCTTTGGCTAATCTTTTCAACATATATCTACAAACTGGCATAGTGCCTGATAAGTGGAAAATGGCAGGTGACAGGTCCTTAACTTCGAACTATAGACCAATAAGCCTTGCTTCCATAGTGGGAAAATTTATGGAACCAATAATTGCCGAAGCAATTCGTAGCCATCTTGATAGGCATAAATTGATTAATGAATCTCAGGACGGTTTTACAAAGGGGCGTTCCTGTATTACGAATTTACTAACTTTTTTCACTAAGGTGTTTGAAAAGGTTGATTGTGGTAATGAATATGATATTGTGTATCATAGAGTTCCACTTCAGAGGCTATTGAGGAAACTTAAAGCACACGGAATAGGAGGAGAAATTTTTTCCTTGGTATTGGCATGGCTGGCAAATAGGCAGCAGAGTGTTTGTATAAATGGGGAGTGATCAGAATGAGGTTACGTCACAAACGGTGTTCCACAGGGGTCAGTGTTGGGCCTGTTGTTGTTCACAATTTACATAAACTACATAGATGAGGGAATAAATAGCGACATAAGCAAATTTGCTGATGACTCCAAAATAGGCCGGCCAATTTATTCTAATGAGGACATTACAGCACTCCAGGATGATTTGAATAGACTGATGTAATGGTCGAAGAAGTGGCAGATGCAGTTTAATATAGACAAATGCAAAGTTCTAAATGTTGGACAGAAAAATAACCATGCCACATATAAACGAAATAATGTAGACCTTAATATTGCGGATTGCGAGAAGGATTTAGGAGTTCTGGTTAGCAATAGTCTTAAACCAAGACAACAGTGTATTAGTGTTTGCAGTAAAGCTAACAGAATCCTTGGCTTCATATCTAGACGAATAAATAATGGAAGTCCTCAGGTTGTTCTTCAACTCTATATATCCTTGGTTAGGCCTCATTTAGATTTTGCTGCACAGTTCTGGTCACAGTATTACAGAATGAATATAAATGCACTGGGAAACGTACAGAGGAGGATGACAAAGTTGATCTCATGTATCAGAAATCTTCCCTAAGAGGATAGACTGAGGGCCCTGAATCTACACTCTCTAGATAGGCGTAAAATTAGGTAAGATATGATCGAGGTGTATGAGTGGAAAACAGGAATAAATAAAGGGGATTTAAATAACGTGCTGAAAATTTCCAGCCAACACAGGACTCGCAGCAATGGTTTCAAGTTGGAAAAATTCAGATTCAGGAACGATATAGGAAAGCACTGGTTTGGTAACAGAGTTGTGGATGAGTGGAACAAACTCCTGAGTACAGTTATAGAGGCTTAAACGTTGTGTAGTTTTAAAAATATGTTACTTAAGTAGATGAGTGGGTGTGGGTGGGTGTGAGTTAGACCTGACTAGCTTGTGCTACTAGTTTCCTAAGATTCTTTGGCGCAAAATTAAAATTTTTTACATTAACAATAATTAAAAAATATTTCTTTAAAAATATTAGAGAAAATTTCAGAAAGAACTTAATTTTAAATAAGTTCTTACTAATTGACGAGTTTTATATATTCGGCACGACATATATATATGTATAAATGTCGTGCCGGATAGGTAAATCTTACGATTTAGGCTTACATAGCAACGTTCTTCTTGCCGATTAAGGTAAGTGAAAATTTGTGTATAGAGTAATTTCGCAAAAAAAAATTTGAAACCAATGAAAAAAAATATTTTTCATTCTGTTTGCTTATTATTAAACTTTTTGTAAACTTATCTAAAATATATTTATTTAGCTTTGGCTAAATTAAATTGCGCTTGTTATAATAAGGTTAGGTTAAGTTTTCTAAGGTTCTTTTGGTACAAAATAATTAATTTTTACATTAATATAAATGAAGAAAATACATCTTTAAACGTACAAAACGCTGTATGATCCTACTCGGTTAAACGCTTTCTTTGATTAGAATAATAATTTAAACGTATAAAAGAAAATTTTAGAAAGGTTTTAATTTTAAATGAGTTCTTGCTAATTGACCAGGTTTACCTACTAGGCACGTAGGTAAAACTCATAATAGAGTTTTAACTACGTGGCGAATAGGTAAAACTGATCGATTAGCAAGAATTCATTTAAAATTAAATCCTTTCTAAAATTTTCATTCATTATTTTTCATTATTATTATTTATTATTGCTTCAGTTAGGTAAGGGTCATGGTTGATTGTTTATAATTTACATAATTATCATTTTTCATAATTTTAATAAAATTATTTTTGTCTGTTATTATTGATTTCCCTTTAATTAATATGAAGTGCCCTTTCTAATACCCTGTGAGAGGGACTGAAATGGGCGTTATATCTTCACAAAGAACAAGAAGAAAATTTTGGGGAAGAGAAAGAAGAGGAAAAAGAAGAAAAATTGAAGAGGAGGAGTTAGAAAAGAAAACAGAAGAAAGAAAAAGAAAAAATCAATGAAACAAGGAAAAAAGGGAAGAAAATTAAGAAGAGCAAGAAGAAAAGTAAAAGATGAAGAATAAGAAGAAAATTAAAAGGAGCAAGAAGAGGAGAAAGAATAAGAGGAAAGAAAAAAAAGTGAGAGAAAAGCGGAAAAAATCCAAAAAGGGAGTGGAGGCTCGAGAGAGCCAAGTTGAGGACACCAGCGATATGGTCAGGTAAAAATGAGTCTCCTGAGTTCCTTCCTGAAACGAAGCCGGAATCAAGATTCGTAGGTTAATGTTGAACATAAGAGCAAGTTAGGTATGACAGCGTCTGTGAAGACCGGGAAACTATAAGGTAATTTCAAATTAAGAATAACTTATTGGGTGGCTGTAGTTTTGACATGACAGATTAATTTGCTTTAGAGCCCAGTAAATTTGTTAAATGTAAGTAGCCACTTTCACTATTGAAGTAATTTAGGAAGAAAGAGAAGAAATCCGAACTATTATGCTACGAACTGTACAGTAATTCGAGGAATTAGAAGATTATTTTCTTGAGAATGATTGTATTATGTTTAATATATAAAAATATCTAGGGAAATGGGTTAAAGTTATAACAAAGTTTTCAGCATAAGTGAAAGCTGAGTTTATGAAATTAGGAGAATATGTGTTAAGAATAAATAAACTAAGAAAGTTTAAATTTTTAAGACAAATTAACAAAGGTATTAATGTACCTAAGTTTATCACAGTGTGGAAGTTGTTAATTAGATTCCCATTCATCTAGTAATTCGATAGATCTAGCAAAATTTATAAGAACAGTAAGTATGTACTTAGAGAGACTCGAGTCGTGGAGGTGGAGAGGAAAAAAGTCACCTTCAGAATATTACAAA
This sequence comes from Cherax quadricarinatus, assembly GCF_038502225.1. Lineage (NCBI taxonomy): Eukaryota > Metazoa > Arthropoda > Malacostraca > Decapoda > Parastacidae > Cherax > Cherax quadricarinatus. Next base: position 19,794,691 of record NC_091356.1, on the reverse strand, counting down.
TCTTGCAGGTAAGATGCAATTTTCTGTGAGTCTTAAAATATTCTAAAATATTCCATATTAAGTTTCCCAAGAACAGAGGATATGGAAAAGAAGATAACCGCTTCCAAATTTTGTGAGCTGTCTTTCCAGAAACCAACTTCCCAGAAGACAACTCACGAAAGTATTTAGTATCCAGAAAAAAAGAATATTACCAATATGTAGGTAAATAATCAAAATTATGTACTTATGAAAGGAACATTTTGGTATACCTAAATCATTGTCAGGTCACAACCTGGGTGAGAAAAGAACTGACCTGAAGACAATAGGGAGTGCAAGAAGAGGGGAGTCGTAGTAGCAGTAGTAGTGATAGTAGTAGGAGTACTAACATCAATAGTAACAGAGACTAATAGATGTAGTAGCAGTAGTAGTATATCTTCAACGTTTCTGTGTTATGGTCTTCCTAAACTCACATAAATGGTAATTTTTTTGCTTCATCATTTTCTCTAGCGGTTCTGACCTTTCATCCTCTTGCCTCCTGACTGGACAAAAACTCTCACATCTTTTGCTGCTACTCTTTCTCCTCCTCTTTCAGTGGCAAGATTTAACAGAACGTATTCTGCCACATCCGATTTGCAAGATACTAAGCCTTGACGTTGAGTCTCTCTTTACTAATATTCATGATGATGTTCTCAGTTTACGTAGGATGAAGACCAACGAAAGACTACATCTCCCTGTACCCACTTTCTTTCTTCATCTTATTTGACTTTGCACTTTAATTCTCTGTCATGTCAAAGCTCCAATCTGACCTCTTAAGTTATATTTCAGATTACGACTTTCGAATATCTCTGTTTGAGCAGTCTTCATGAGCTAAATTGTCACATACTTGTACCATTTCATGAATTAATTCCCTGATGAATTTATAATTATTTTTGCTGAATTACGACAAATATATATGTTTATGTTATAAATTAATTGGATGAAAGCACAAAAGAATAATTATTATCACTAAAATTGCGTTTTTTTTAATAATAATATTCTTTAGGGAACAGGACAAGTGTCTCCTCACACGGGACCTAATTATATAACTGACCTGTATTAATAATTAAATAACAGTTTCTAACATAAATTATTTAAAACAAACTTACTCTTATAATTATTCACGCCTATTTATCTGAATATATAACAATAATTTTACATGAAATCTGAAATGAAGATATATATATATATATATATATATATATATATATATATATATATATATATATATATATATATATATATATACGGCCAGTGTGTTAAAAGAAGAAATATATATATATAAGGAATTTGCAAGGGCAGGCGATATATACACAAACACTGATCTCTGGCTGAAGGAGACTCGAACCTACGAACCGTGGCACAAGGTACGCAGTGCTATACCAATCTACCCACAATCTACCCGGTTGTTAGTTATCTTACACCTGCTGCCCCTCCTTACCTAGCAGCAATGATGTGGGTGTTAGTTGCTTTACATTGCTACCTCTGAGCACCTAGCAGTAAGAAGGCACCTGGGTGTTAATCATCTTATACCTACTGTCACTATTCACCTAGCAGTAAGTAGGTACATGGATATTAGTCATCTTCAGACTATGCTCCTGTTTCCGTAGCAGTAAGTAGTTACTTGGGTGATAGTCACCTTACATCTGCCACTATGCATCTAGCAATATTTAAGAACCTAACTGAATCATCTTTCACTCCCTGCCACTGTTCACTTAGCAGTAAACATATTATCAAAGCTTATTCTTTAGAGATAAAAGTTAAAAGATAAAGAATCACACACAAAGTGGGAGTTGTCACAGCTGCTCTTTGCTGATGACACTGTGCTCTTGGGAGATTCTGAAGAGAAGTTGCAGAGATTGGTGGATGAATTTGGTAGGGTGTGCAAAAGAAGAAAATTAAAGGTGAATACAGGAAAGAGTAAGGTTATGAGGATAACAAAAAGATTAGGTGATGAAAGATTGAATATCAGATTGGAGGGAGAGAGTATGGAGGAGGTGAATGTATTCAGATATTTGGGAGTGGACGTATCAGCGGATGGGTCTATGAAAGATGAGGTGAATCATAGAATTGATGAGGGGAAAAGAGTGAGTGGTGCACTTAGGAGTCTGTGGAGACAAAGAACTTTGTCCTTGGAGGCAAAGAGGGGAATGTATGAGAGTATAGTTTTACCAACGCTCTTATATGGGTGTGAAGCATGGGTGATGAATGTTGCAGCGAGGAGAAGGCTGGAGGCAGTGGAGATGTCATGTCTGAGGGCAATGTGTGGTGTGAATATAATGCAGAGAATTCGTAGTTTGGAAGTTAGGAGGAGGTGCGGGATTACCAAAACTGTTGTCCAGAGGGCTGAGGAAGGGTTGTTGAGGTGGTTCAGACATGTAGAGAGAATGGAGCGAAACAGAATGACTTCAAGAGTGTATCAGTCTGTAGTGGAAGGAAGGCGGGGTAGGGGTCGGCCTAGGAAAGGTTGGAGAGAGGGGGAAAAGGAGGTTTTGTGTGCGAGGGGCTTGGACTTCCAGCAGGCATGCGTAAGCGTGTTTGATAGGAGTGAATGGAGACAAATGGTTTTTAATACTTGACGTGCTGTTGGAGTGTGAGCAAAGTAACATTTATGAAGGGGTTCAGGGAAACCGGCAGGCCGGACTTGAGTCCTGGAGATGGGAAGTACAGTGCCTGCACTCTGAAGGAGGGGTGTTAATGTTGCAGTTTAAAAACTGTAGTGTAAAGCACCCTTCTGGCAAGACAGTGATGGAGTGAATGATTGTGAAAGTTTTTCTTTTTTGGGCCACCCTACCTTGGTGGGAATCGGCCAGTGTGATAAAAAAAAATATTCTTTGGTTAACACTGATAATGGGTTGGGCGAATATTTTTGTTAATGTGATTGGATTAGACAAGAAGTTTCCCAGTATAGGCCAATAGGCCTGCTGCAGTGTTCCTACATTCTTTTTTTCACCGTACACTTGCTGCCTTTGTTCACTTAGCAGTTATTATTATATTTATTATCTTTTGGACGAGGCTGATAAACTCAAAGCGATTATACAGCTCCCAGGGAATGGGATGCATTGAGGTTTGATTCAAGATAGAGAAGAACAAGTCCAATTCCAGGGATCAATAGCCTTACACTGGCTTCAGAGAACATCCATTAAGGGAGCAGTTGATAAACTAGACACATGTGCAACACTTGAGTATCTTTAATGAGGAAACGTTTCGCCACACACAGTGGCTTCATCAGTTTGAGGTAATCAATCTCTCAGCCTTAAGTCGATGTAATCAGTCCATCAATCTTGAAAAGACTACAGCTTATGTGCGAAGTTGCTTATATACTGTAGGCAGAAGAGGTGCAGCAGTTGTAGGTGGTATCACATTTGACGAAATTGGAAGTAGGTCATGCCCAAAGGTTAGGGAAGTGAAGAATTCCCTGTATTAAGAAGCCTGCTGGGGGATGCAAGGGTTTATGACGTGGTGGGGCGGGGTGGGTGGTAGTGGAGCACGTTCGTCTGCAGAGGCTACGTGGCCCACCTAGATAGACTTTATGTAACACAAGGAATTCGAGTTGGGTGTGTACAGACCTTTGATGTGGGGTTTTCAGACCACCATGCAGTGCTAGCAGATTTAGACTGCGATGGAATGATACAGATTTATCCAGGTTATTGGAAACTGAGTGTGTGGCTATTGGAGGGGGAGGGGGATGGGTCCACTTTTCAGGATTGGTGGAAGAATCTCTGGGAAACGCAGAGAGAAGGTGAATGTTTGTTGGAATAGTGGGAAACGTGCACCAAACCCGGGATAGCGAGTTATTATAGAAATCGGAATAAGGAGGAGGTGAGGTGGAGGAATGGGCTACAAAATTATCTGGAGGGGCAATTGAACGATTATTATGTGGGGGGCGGAAGTAGTAGGCATGAAGACATTGAACATCTCTATAATCAACTTGTGGAAAATACTGTATATATTTTCCAGAAATACAGTAGCTTCATGTAAATAGATGGCCATCCTGTATTTAATAAAATTTATGTTATCGAAAACAGGAAGTTGCACCTGCGCAGAAGGACACTCGCCATTGTTTTGAATTGAGTAACAGACATTAGTAATGGGAAGAATTTTTTGTGCTCTAGAGGTTAAATTTGGGCTGACACCTCTCAAATAGGATGTGAAATTGTTAGATGTGCATTCCTGCATAACTTGAGATATCAGGTGACTGGACAGGACAACTCCAGGAACCTCAGATAAGCTGTCTAATTTATGTTTAAATTCTGGCCAGTAAATTTTTCATAAATGTAGGCAAAAGGGGGGGAGTCCTGTACATACACCTTAATCTATAGCCAGATTGGTGAGTATTATTAAGATATTCTCTTTCTGTTATGTAAAGGTGTGTATATATAATCCTTTTTTAATTTTAATATACTGTCCACAAATTTATATATTTACCAGCATTCCTGGTGATCTATCTTTCATTTGTAATTAATAGGTCTAGAGCAACTTTTGTATATGACAGTGGTAGGAATCGAAGGGGGACATTTTTTGCGACCTAGTTGTCCCAAATTCCTACTTGTCTAACTGATAAATAATAAATATCTTTGTTCATTTACTGTTATGTACAAAATCATACATTCAGTTAAACCCAATTTTCCACATTTAATTTGCCCGTTGGTCCTTTTTGAACCAGAGGTAATTAGTGAAGTCATTAAGTAGTTAATTACTTAATAATTATATGTGAAATGACAGAAGGAGGTGGATGTTAAGTTCACAAATTTACTTAATGTGTAGTGGATTATAATAATTACAACATTAATTTTGATAAGCTAAGCTCAAGGGTGGCTAAAGATTATATTAATGTGTATAATATTAATTTTGCAAAGCCAAAGTGGCTAGGATTTATTTTAATGTATTTGTACAATATTAATTTGATAAGACAATTCTGGCCAAGATTTATATCAGTGTATGTGTAATTGATAAGTCAAGTGTAGCTAATTATATTAATGTGTATAATATTAATTTTGCTATGCCAAATTCTGGCAAAGATTTATTAATTTGTATAATATTAATTTTGATAAGCCAAGGCTGGCTAAAGGTTTGTATTAATGTACATTTAAAATTTATATAATTTTCTTACATGTAATTGCTAAGCTCAAGTAGCTAGGATTTATTCAAAGGTAAGTTGTATCAGTGTTGTAAGTTGTAATCAGTGTTATTAATTAAGTTGAATTAAGTTGAATCTTAATACATTGCATCATGGTTGAAAATGAGGAAATTAATGTAGAAGACAAACATATAGAATATAGAGCAAAAAAAGCATCACTGCAAGCCAGAAAGGGTCATGTAACCAAGGCATATAATAAATGTTTGGAATGAATGAATCAAGAAACTGTGAATACTGATGATTTAAAATTGAATTTAGATGCTTTGGGGAATAGATATGTTTCATACAAATTATATTACAACAAATATGAAGGAGATTTGTTAGTAAACTGTGTAGATGAGACTGAAGTAGATCTTATGATTAATCAGTATTATGAATTAGAAGAAAAGATTCTTTCTTGTAAAAGTCAGGCCTTGAATAAATTAAAATGTGTAAACCAGGCAGTTAATCAGTCTGCTCCAACAAATAAGATGTCTTTGCCAAAAACTCCCAGAATTATGTTTACCTGTATTTAATCCTGGTGAAAATTGGGAGGAATTTTGGTCAATTTTTAAAGCAGCTGTGCATGATAGAAGTGACCTAGCCTGTGTAAGCAAATTATTTTACCTCAATGGACAAGTAAGAGGAGATGCTCACATACTCATACAAGCCTTTCCCAATGTAGATGACTCTTACAAGGAAGCAGTTGACTTGTTGAAGGTCACTTATGGTAATATAGAACAAAGTAGGTTGGATCTAGTGAATATCATTGTTAATTTAAAATCTCCAGATCACACTTACAAAGGTTTACAGCAGTTTAGAGTTAAACTGGAGAGCACTCTCAAAACTTTAAGTAATAAATATAATCTGAAAGAATCAGACTGGTTATTGAGTGCCATAGTACAGAATAAATTAAGCTGTAAAACACTTGAATGGATCTCTAATAAATATCACAAGGGTTATTTTGGTCTGGAGGAAATAAGACTAGGTCTACAAGAATTAATTGTTCAGTTGCAGACCAGGAAACCAACTCATTTTAAAGATGCAACACATAATAACTCTGAGGTACCTGTCAAGTTTCACAATGGGAAAAATTATCTGAATGTTAATAATCAAATTTCATTTCCTAAAAATAGTTGCATAGGTGCATATCAAGTAGCAAGAACCAGAAATAATGATTCTCCACAAGGTAAGAAGAATAAGTGCCCTCCTAAGAGTAGCCCAGTTAATAAGAAACCAGTCAGAGAAAAGAGAGATTGTCTTTTCTGCAAGGGTACTCATTTTTCTAAGAATTGCAATGCATACAGTTCATGGAATGATAAAGTTGAAAGATTGGAGGAACTTGATAGTTGTATCAGGTGTTCAGGTAATCACAAAGTAAAGGATTGTCATGCCAAATTAAACAACTGTTATCAATGTCACAAAGGAAGACACCATATAGTCATGTGTAAGGGTCTATATGATAATGTTGATAATAATGATAAGGTTGACAATCCTGACAGAACAGTGGCTAATGTAAAAATTGCTGCAAATATTAAAAATGATGGTTTTGCTGAAGTAGCCTTACCTGTGTTACAGGTAAAAATTGATGATAAAAGGCATAAATCAAAAAATGTAAATGCATTATTGGACCAGGGATCCCAGCGTACTTTCATAAAACATAAATGTCTTGATGGTATGAAAGTACAGATGGGAGATCCCACAACTTTAAAATTATCTGGTTTTCTCTCGGATAAAAGGTCTCAATTGTATGACACTGTTTATGTAACTGTCAGGTTGGGCAATGAGAAAAAACGGGTTAATGCAGCAATTGTAGATAGACTTCCAGAGAAAATATCTACAGTAGGGCTTAGTAAAGCTACAGAAAGACTTTCACATAATGTAAATTTAGCACCTTCTGGTGTAAGTGATGATTCTGTAGGCCCAATAAATGTTTTGATAGGTAGTGACTATTATGCCTCCTTTGTAAAGGGTATGGTAAAGAAATGTGGTGTCACCCTTTTGAAGACTGCAGGAGGCCATGTAATGTATGGTAGGATTCCTCGTAATAATAATTCATGACTAGAGGAAACTACAAATATCATAACTGTGTGTCTTACTCATGAAATCGTACCTTATTATAATTCTTCCATAGAGGATGGTGTTGAGCCAGTACATAAATTGTGGGAATTAGACAGCATTGGAATAAATGTAAATGAAGAAAGTCCAGACGATTCTTTTACTCAGGAACAATACCTGAGAGATGTAAAATTTGAATCTGGACAATACTGGGTGCGACTTCCGTGGAGACTGAACCATCCAGAATTGCCCACTAATTACAGAATGGCATATGGAGAGTTAAAGGCTCAGCTCAGCGAACTGAGTAAGACACCAGAATTGTTAACTGCCTATAATGACTGTGAGGGAAAAGTTCAATAGATAGGAGTAGTGATATAGTAACGATAGTTTCATTGCCGGCTACTAGTTAAGGTAGGGTAAGTCAAGCTCCCGTTTTTCCCGCCTTTTTTCCCCCTCCCTGAAAGTGATAGTTTGACTGCCGGCTGCTTGTTAAGGTAGGGTCAGTCTAGCTCCGGCTATCCCTTCCCCTCCCTCTTCCCCCCCCCCCGAAAGGTGACGTGTGGGGCTCTGGTCAAACAGTAAATCACTCGACTCACAGCTCCCAATACTACTGTAAGTACATGCCTGCCTTGTATTCTAGTGGATTTATTGGTTAAAAGCTTCACTTTTGACCAATAATAAACTTAGTCCTTTCAGTCTTGCTCTTGATTGACTGTTGTAATAATCACCACGTCTTTTGAGTATTGTACTTGCCATGGAGAGTGATTCTTTAAGCAGTGGGTAACCTGTCTATCTTTTGAGCTTGGATGACAGTGAGGGTCACCTGTCAATCAACGAGAAGAATGGATGGAGAAGGACTAACGTCCAGGGACTTCCCCATTTTGGATCTAATTACCTGTGTACCTGTATGAAATTGCAGGACGTAACCCCACAGCATTGCAGCGGTAAAGAACCTGCTTTCCTGTCATCGGGATATTATACTCAAGGCCCTATCTACTGTGAAGAACTAGCCAGTGGGTCATAACCAACACCTGCGACCCCCCCCATCATCAGCAACGGCTACGATTTCAACAACACAGTGTCACCAACACCAGACACCCCTATACATATTAGCGTTGAATTCAGTTATCATTTATATTTTTCATTTTTCATTTTCTTTAATGTAGGATTAATATTTCATATTTAAGTGTTTTATATTTTATATTTTCTATATAATAAAGTGTTTGTTTGTTATTATTTCTTTTTCTATTCACTAATTTTCCTGAGGAGGAGCAAGCCTTGTTAATATATTATGTTATATTATATTATATTGTTTATATTATCCTTTGTACCTGTGTACCTGTCTACCATCTTACTATCATATTATAACCAAGACATTACCCTTATTTTTTTACTATTATTTTGTACTTTAATTGTGAATTATATTTTGTCAATTTAAATCTAGTTATACTCCTGATCTTGTCAACAACCTATACCAGACTCTAGTGCAATTGCAAGTACCATTTCAATTTGTATTTTTATATTATAAGTTTGTATTATAATTCCTACTCTAAGATTGTTTTCATATCTTAGTGACTCTATTGTGTGTGCAATTAGTGTATTTTTCAATTATATTATTGTTCAAGGCCCTTAACTATCTTTTGCTAACTAGTACCAACTACCTCATATATTTTTTTTTCTACTTTTTTTATTCTTTTGCTACCTTAATTTGCATATTTTATCTTGTCAATTTAAATCTAGTTATACTCTTATATAACAACTTATATAACACCTTAGTGCATTTACAATTGAGAGTCTTGTGCCTTTTTTTTATATTATTAGATTAAACTCGGTTGTACTATAGTCAATACCAAATTCATTATATTAGACCATATTGAAATTACTAGTGAGAGACTGGTGCTATTTTTAATTTGTATTGTTATATTATTAGATTAAATCTAGTTGTACTATAGCTCATTCTAGCTCAAAACATAGACTCTACAAAAGTCATTATATTAGACCTTAGTGCAATTATTTGATTACCACTTTATTGTTCACCACAACTTATATTAGTCCCTTTTATATTATAATTTTATATTATAATTCTAACTTTAAAGAATTACCTTTAAAGTACTACCTACTATCATATTCCCAAGCTCCATTATTTGATCATCACTTTATTTGTTCACCACAAATTATTTTAGTCCCTTCTATATTGTCTCCTTTATTTTAGCTTTAAAAAACTACCATAGCTCATTATTTTTACATTTGTTAAATAATTCAGGTGCTATTTTTTTTTAGCTTTAGAATATTTACTTTATTTTTTACTTAATTCTAACTATAGATTCACTACAAATCTTATGATTACAAGCATTGATCCTGATACCAACCTCTTATTTAATGACTTAAATGATTCAAACAGTTACTGTAATTACTACACAGCAGAACAATCAAAGGCACATCTTTAACTACAGTATCAGATCTTTAAGCAAGCATTATGATGACCTCATAGCATTACTAAATTCTTTACATGCCAATATGTCCATCATTACACTAACTGAAACCTGGCTAAAACCTGATACTACAGATGTCTATGCCATTCCTGGTTACACAGCCATACACAACTGTAGGCCAGACCAACAAGGGGGTGGCACTGCTATATACTACTCAGACCAACTAGAATGTATCACTAATACTTGCACAAGGGATGAACATGGGGAATATTTTTTATTTTTTTATTATCACACTGGCCGATTCCCACCAAGGCAGGGTGGCCCGAAAAAGAAAAACTTTCACCATCATTCACTCCATCACTGTCTTGCCAGAAGGGTGCTTTACACTACAGTTTTTAAACTGCAACATTAACACCCCTCCTTCAGAGTGCAGGCACTGTACTTCCCATCTCCAGGACTCAAGTCCGGCCTGCCAGTTTCCCTGAATCCCTTCATAAATGTTACTTTGCTCACACTCCAACAGCACGTCAAGTATTAAAAACCATTTGTCTCCATTCACTCCTATCAAACACGCTCACGCATGCCTGCTGGAAGTCCAAGCCCCTCGCACACAAAACCTCCTTTACCCCCTCCCTCCAACCCTTCCTAGGCCGACCCTTACCCCGCCTTCCTTCCACTACAGACTGATACACTCTTGAAGTTATTCTGTTTCGCTCCATTCTCTCTACATGTCCGAACCACCTCAAGAACCCTTCCTCAGCCCTCTGGACAACAGTTTTGGTAATCCTGCACCTCCTCCTAACTTCCAAACTACGAATTCTCTGCATTATATTCACACCACACATTGCCCTCAGACATGACATCTCCACTGCCTCCAGCCTTCTCCTCGCTGCAACATTCATCACCCATGCTTCACACCCATATAAGAGCGTTGGTAAAACTATACTCTCATACATTCCCCTCTTTGCCTCCAAGGACAAAGTTCTCTGTCTCCACAGACTCCTAAGTGCACCACTCACTCTTTTTCCCTCATCAATTCTATGATTCACCTCATCTTTCATAGACCCATCCGCTGACACGTCCACTCCCAAATATCTGAATACGTTCACCTCCTCCATACTCTCTCCCTCCAATCTGATATTCAATCTTTCATCACCTAATCTTTTTGTTATCCTCATAACCTTACTCTTTCCTGTATTCACCTTTAATTTTCTTCTTTTGCACACCCTACCAAATTCATCCACCAATCTCTGCAGCTTCTCTTCAGAATCTCCCAAGAGCACAGTGTCATCAGCAAAGAGCAGCTGTGACAACTCCCACCCTGTGTGTGATTCTTTATCTTTTAACTCCACGCCTCTTGCCAAGACCCTCGCATTTACTTCTCTTACAACCCCATCTATAAATATATTAAACAACCACGGTGACATCACACATCCTTGTCTAAGGCCTACTTTTACTGGGAAAAAATTTCCCTCTTTTCTACATACTCTAACTTGAGCCTCACTATCCTCGTAAAAACTCTTCACTGCTTTCAGTAACCTACCTCCTACACCATACACTTGCAACATCTGCCACATTGCCCCCCTATCCACCCTGTCATACGCCTTTTCCAAATCCATAAATGCCACAAAGACCTCTTTAGCCTTATCTAAATACTGTTCACTTATATGTTTCACTGTAAACACCTGGTCCACACACCCCCTACCTTTCCTAAAGCCTCCTTGTTCATCTGCTATCCTATTCTCCGTCTTACTCTTAATTCTTTCAATTATAACTCTACCATACACTTTACCAGGTACACTCAACAGACTTATCCCCCTATAATTTTTGCACTCTCTTTTATCCCCTTTGCCTTTATACAAAGGAACTATGCATGCTCTCTGCCAATCCCTAGGTACCTTACCCTCTAACATACATTTATTAAATAATTGCACCAACCACTCCAAAACTATATCCCCACCTGCTTTTAACATTTCTATCTTTATCCCATCAATCCCGGCTGCCTTACCCCCTTTCATTTTACCTACTGCCTCACGAACTTCCCCCACACTCACAACTGGCTCTTCCTCACTCCTACAAGATGTTATTCCTCCTTGCCCTATACACGAAATCACAGCTTCCCTATCTTCATCAACATTTAACAATTCCTCAAAATATTCCCTCCATCTTCCCAATACCTCTAACTCTCCATTTAATAACTCTCCTCTCCTATTTTTAACTGACAAATCCATTTGTTCTCTAGGCTTCCTAAACTTGTTAATCTCACTCCAAAACTTTTTCTTATTTTCAACAAAATTTGTTGATAACAGCTCACCCACTCTCTCATTTGCTCTCTTTTTACATTGCTTCACCACTCTCTTAACCTCTCTCTTTTTCTCCATATACTCTTCCCTCCTTGCATCACTTCTACTTTGTAAAAACTTCTTATATGCTAACTTTTTCTCCCTTACTACTCTCTTTACATCATCATTCCACCAATCGCTCCTCTTCCCTCCTGCACCCACTTTCCTGTAACCACAAACTTCTGCTGAACACTCTAACACTACATTTTTAAACCTACCCCATTCCTCTTCGACCCCATTGCCTATGCTCTCATTAGCCCATCTATCCTCCAATAGCTGTTTATATCTTACCCTAACTGCCTCCTCTTTTAGTTTATAAACCTTCACCTCTCTCTTCCCTGATGCTTCTATTCTCCTTGTATCCCATCTACCTTTTACTCTCAGTGTAGCTACAACTAGAAAGTGATCTGATATATCTGTGGCCCCTCGATAAACATGTACATCCTGAAGTCTACTCAACAGTCTTTTATCTACCAATACATAATCCAACAAACTACTGTCATTTCGCCCTACATCATATCGTGTATACTTATTTATCCTCTTTTTCTTAAAATATGTATTACCTATAACTAAACCCCTTTCTATACAAAGTTCAATCAAAGGGCTCCCATTATCATTTACACCTGGCACCCCAAACTTACCTACCACACCCTCTCTAAAAGTTTCTCCTACTTTAGCATTCAGGTCCCCTACCACAATTACTCTCTCACTTGGTTCAAAGGCTCCTATACATTCACTTAACATCTCCCAAAATCTCTCTCTCTCCTCTGCATTCCTCTCTTCTCCAGGTGCATACACGCTTATTATGACCCACTTCTCGCATCCAACCTTTACTTTAATCCACATAATTCTCGAATTTACACATTCATATTCTCTTTTCTCCTTCCATAACTGATCATTTAACATTACTGCTACCCCTTCCTTTGCTCTAACTCTCTCAGATACTCCAGATTTAATCCCATTTTTTTCCCCCCACTGAAAACTCTCCTACCCCCTTCAGCTTTGTTTCGCTTAGAGCCAGGACATCCAACTTCTTTTCATTCATAACATCAGCAATCATCTGTTTCTTGTCATCCGCACTACATCCACGCACATTTAAACAACCCAGTTTTATAAAGTTTTTCTTCTTCTCTTTTTTAGTAAATGTATACAGGAGAAGGGGTTACTAAATTCAAATCCAAATACCTACAAAAACCTCTCACAGTGATAAACATCTACAGAGTTCCACAATCAAACATTAGCCAATTTAGTCAAAACCTAGGAAGTATGATAACTGATGCACGCATGAACAAAGATCACTTACTACTCTCAGGTGACTTCAATATAATTCTCCTGCAAGACCAGGACCCACACGTTACTGAATTCACAAACACAATGAGTAACTGCATGTTGCTACCAACAGTAACAAAACCTACAAAAGTTACAGAATAGCGTTTCCCTACTTGACCACATCTGGACCAACACTATATCCCCTTTAAAATCAGGCATAATTACAGATAATACCACAGACCACTACCCTACTTTCCTCATAACAACTCTTGGTAAAATACCCCAAGACACTACTAAAGTCACCTTCAGACTTCACAATGAGGCAGCCATTAATAACTTCACAACAGCAGTAACAAACATTGACTGGCACACTGAGCTAGAAATCTATACAGATATTGACGAATGTTTTAATAATTTTCTAAAAAAGACCCAATACCTTTATAACAAGCACTGCCCTAAAAAAACTAAACAGATGACAGCTAAGAGACTGAACAGTCCCTGGCTAACACCCAGCATTCTCAAATCCATAAATACAAAACACCGATATGAAAAACAGTACAGAATGGGTCACATAACCAGACCAAACAAAACGTTACTCGTCAATCCTAACCAGCCTGATAAGAAGGGCAAAAAAATTGTATTACGAGAACAGATTATCCAGCTTACGAGGTGATATAAAAAAGACCTGGAAGACCCTATCAGAAATTCTGGGAACAAAAAAGATATCACGACATAGCGAAATAAAATTAGCAAAATCAGATGAACCCCAACTCCCACCAACAGAAACAGCAAACAGACTCAATGATTTCTTCTCCACTATAGGTCAAAACCTTGCCAATAAAATCCCAAGCTCAGATACCCCACCAAATGACTACCTCACTGGCAACTACCCGAACACACTGTTCCTAGCTCCGACTAACCCATACGAAGTCTCCCTTATTATCAACGCACTGAAAAACAAGGCAGGAGATTTAAATACCTTACCACCCTTTATATACAAAAAAGCGTCACAAGTACTATCACCAATCATTGCAACACTCTTTAACAAATCCATTGAATCCTCCACCTTCCCTACAGTTCTCAAAATAGCAAGGGTCACCCCGATCCATAAAGGAGGAGACCAAACTGAGTTGAATAACTATAGGCCAATATCCAATTTACACCCTCTCTCAAAAATCTTCGAAAAATTAATTCATAAACGAATCTACTCCTACCTCATCTCCCAAAACATTCTCTACCCCTGCGAATTTGGATTCGGGCCTAATAAAAATACTAATGATGCTATTATACACATGCTAGAACATATATACACTATTATACACATGCTAGAACATATATACACTGCAATAGAGAAAAAAGAAGTCCCACTGGGGATCTTCATTGACTTACGAAAAGCTTTTGATACAGTTGACCATGACTTGCTCCGCGTAAAATTGTCACACTATGGTATTAGAGGGCACTCCCTCAACTACCTCAAGTCTTACCTCAGCAACAGAAGCCAATATGTGTACGCAAATGGGGCAAGCTCTTCCGCACAACCAATTACAGTTGGTGTCCCACAGGGAAGTGTCCTTGGCCCTCTTCTCTTTCTCCTATACATAAATGACCTACCAAATGCTTCGCAATTACTTAAACCCAACCCACACTTTTTGCAGATGACACTACATACGTCTTCTCTCACCCGAGCCCAGTCACGCTAGCCAATATTGTAAACACCGAATTGCAGAAAATATCTACCTGGATGAGGACTAACAAACTTACACTAAACATTGACAAAACCTACTTCATTCAGTTTGGTAACAGAGCTACAGATGTACCTCTTAACATAACAATAAACGGATCACCTATCACAAAGCTAACAGAGGGAAAATTCCTAGGAATCCACCTCGATAATAGACTCAAATTTCATACACATGTACAACAAATTTCTAAGAAAATCTCCAAGACTGTAGGCATACTATAGAAGATACGGTACTATGTTCCACAGTCAGCCCTCCTGGCCCTTTATCACTCTTATTTACCCCTATCTCACCTATGGAATTTGCGCATGGGGATCAACAACAATTAACCATCTCAGACCACTAATTACCCAACAAAAGGCTGCAGTTAGAATGATAACAAATTCTCACTACAGGCAACACACTCCACCAATATTCAAAACACTCAACCTACTCACCATACAAAACATCCATACTCATTATTGCACCTATTACATATATAAACACTTAGCTCTGATATTAACCCTCCCCTCAAACATCTCCTTGCCAACCTCAACAGAACACATGACCATAACACAAGGCACAGATCACTCTTTGATGTTCCTCGTGTCCATCTCACGCTATGCAAAAACTCAATGCACATAAAAGGCCCTAAAATCTGGAATTCATTACCTGTAAATATAAAAGAAACACTACCTGTTTATAAATTCAAGTCTCTTCTCAAAGATCACTTACTCAAAACCAAATAAATACTGAATAACTGAACCTTATAAATTGTATATCCTATATGTTACTCACAATTATATCACACAAATGTTAAACCTAGGACCCAATCTAACTTCATTATTTTTTTAAATACACTACCTAACAGAATACTCCATTCGACTGAATGTACAGCAATGCAAGCAACCATATGACCTGTCTTTGTAATACTCATTTGTGCTTTATAGTTATCTGTTTACAATAATGTTTTATCACTGATTTCATCATTGCTTAGTTAATCTTAAGTTAATTTTAAGCCAGCCCATAATGCTATGCATATAAGTGGCTTTGGCATGCTGCTCTTAACTGTATTTTTTGTACCTCTGTTTGTATGCTTAAATTACTAAATAAATAAATAAATAAATACTGTCTGAAGTTGTTACAGGGCTGAGTAAGCCTTCACAAGTGGCGACCCTGCCAGGATCAACTCTACTGAATCAAGATTCAACTCCACCTCGAATCTACCATTGGAACTTCAACGCCGCATACCACAGACGGTTACCACCAGCCATGAGTAATCATTCTCTATGGTAGGACTACGGTACAGGTATTTAAAAGATTTGGTGATTGTTATAGTCTCAATTTATTGTAAGTCAAGTCAGGCAGGATATAATAGTTAATTCTGCCACCATTCTTGTGAGCTTGAAACATCTTGGAGGATTAGACTCTAGGGACCCGAGATTTTTCAGTGACGACTTGTTTCATTGAGCTCTTTATTATATCAAGGGAACTGTCATAGGACACTCTTGATTTGTTGGTGAGAAGATTGGATGGTCAAGTGACCCCATTCTACTTACTGTTTGCTCGAAGCTGGCAAAGAACCCTTCGTTTTAATTAATACATATAGTTTAGTTGAAGCAGGGATCGAGCCCTCTGGTTTATTTACAGTTTGAGCGGAGCAGGAATTGAACCCTCCATTTTCTTTAATACCCGTTTCATTTCCCCTGATAGTTTAAGTTATTCTTACAAGTATGGATGAATACCAGTTTTGGATGAATGCTGGAAGTAAGTTAGGAATAACGGAAAAATTTAGAATCTTTCATTAGTGCTAAGATCCAGGAAAGACTTGAAAGTGAGAGAATTGAGAGAGAAGAAAGACAGTTAGAAAGGGAAAGAGAAGAGAAAAAGGAGAGAGAGAGAATCGAAAGAGAAGACAAAAAGGAGCGTGATAGACTTGATCGTGAGGAGAGAGCAAGAGTACGTGAGGAACAGGTTAAATTAAGGGAACTTGAAGAGCAAAGGACAGAGAATATGAGTTAAGGGAGAGAGAAAAGGATCGCGAGCTCAAACAAACTCGCCTTGAATTAGAGAATAAGAAGTTAACTTTCTCACAACAGCAATTAGATGAAGGAGTAATGGAACAACGTGCAGCTAGTGCACATATTCCAACACCTAATTTACCTCCCTTCACAGAGGGGGAAGACATAACTTCTTACATTATCAGGTTTGAAAATACCGCTACCCTCTGTGAATGGCCTGCTGACACCTGGGCTACCAGGTTAAGAATGTTATTTTCTGCTACCGCTTTGAATATCTATGCAACTTTGTCGCAGGATATATGTGTAATTATAACCTACTGAAGAAGGCGATCCTTAAAGCATATCAAAAAACCACAAATTCTTACAGGAAAGATTTCAGGTATGCCACCTTACAGCCTGGCCAGAAATTTCAGCAGCTACAGGTAACACTCTTTCGTTTGTTCGACTTTTGGATAGAGAGTTCAGGAATTGATCACAGTTATGAATCTCTTAGAGACTTCATGGTTGCTGACCAGTTCCTGACAGCTCTTCCTCACCAGATACGAACATTCATCAGACAACGTAACCTGATTAAAGCTGAGGAAGTTGCTGAGGCTGCTGACCTGTATGCTGAGGCTCACAATTCCTGTAAAGACCTAAAGGGATCGAACCTTAAGGGCAAGGGTTCATCAGACCTTAAGAAATCAAAACCTCTAGTGGAAAGTAAAATGACTTCTTTTATTCCTTTTGTCATTTGTGTGGTGTTAAGGGACATAAACGTCCAGATTGTCCTAAGAAGGTCCAAAAAGTTGGAAGATGTTTTAAAGACTGTAATGACCAAGCACCCTTCTGTTCAGGAACAGTTAATGGACTTAATGTATCTACCATTTTACGAGACACTGGATGCACATGTATAGTCATTTCTGATAAGCTGTTCCCTAACCTTAAAGAAACTCATTCCTCTGCTATACTTTCAGACTACTTGGGCCGTACAGACACTTTTCCTACCATCCGTTGTTACATTAGGTCTAAATGGTTCACAGGTTGGTCTGAAGCCGTACTAGCTCCCATCACTTCTTGCTCCGTACTAATAGGTAATGTAAAAGGTGCCATTCTTCCTTCTGAGGTTGATCTTTCATCACCAAAGATGGATATAAGTGTTTCAGATCCACTTCCTGTAGAGTCGGAGAAGCCCCTCGAAAGTTCAGATGAGACAATGTCTCGTGAGATTCATGTGGGATTAAAAACCAGTGATGCTACTCTCGAAAGCGAGGTAGTAGGATCACCGGTTCACATGTTAGATGAAAGTGAAGTATCACCTCCGATACCATAAATGTCTTGACTAGGGCTCAGACCAAAGTCCATGCTTCCCCTACTGTCCATCCTTTGATTTTCCCTGACTTTAAGCCTTTAGACATATCGAAGGACTCCTTTCTCAATTTGCAACGTAATTCCCCTTCTCTTCAGAATTGCCATAATGTTGCTAAACAAAATCAAGTTATCCAAAGGAAAAACTTTTCTTATAAATTTGAATATATAAAAGGTATCTTGCACAAGTCAGTATTCAAATTAAATTCAGATGAGACAGACTATTCCATCTTAGTTGTTCCAAGTCAATGCAGAGAGACTGTTCTTAAAATGGCTCATGACCTGCCAGTGGCCGGACATTTCTCGCATCGTAAAACTTTAAATAAAATTAGGGAAACCTATTTTTGTCCTAAAATGACCTCAGATGTCACTACTTATTGTAGATCGTGTAAAGTTTGCCAACTGTCATCCTCCCGAGGTACCAGGCGAGTACCTATGGTCAAAATGCCAATCTTTACGGTACCATTTGAAAGAGTAGCTATTGACATCGTTGGTCCTTTATCTCCACTTTCATCTGCGGGACATAGATATATATTAACATTAGTTGATTATGCTTCGAGTTTCCCTGAAGCCGTTCCCTTAAAGACCATAACTACTACAGAGGTAGCTGGAGCCCTTTTGTCCATCTTCTCCAGATTGGGCATTCCTAGAGAAATTTTGTCTGACCGGGGGATACAATTCACATCTGACTTATTGCAACATCTATACCAACTTCTGGGAGTGAAGCCTCTCTTCGCCACACCCTATCATCCCAGCTGTAATGGGAGGATTGAGCGCCAGCATTCGATTCTCAAGTCCATTTTAAGGAAACTTTGCTCCCTTAAACCTAAGGAGTGGCATCGTTACCTACCCTGTGCTTTGTTTGCCATGAGGGAAGTTCCCAGTGACTCTTTGGGGTTTTCACCTTTTGAACTACTCTATGGTAGATAGGCCAGAGGCCCATTGTCCATCCTTCATGACTTATGGACTAATGAGGAGGTAAATGCTGAGGTTCAGTCTTCTTACCAGTTTCTCCTTGACCTTAGATCCAAACTTGAGGAGACCTCTGACATAGTTTCGAAAAACCTAAGCTTGTCAATGGACCAGTACAAAACCTATTTTGATTCCAAAAGCCAGAGGAGAAGTTTTAAAGTAGGAGATGAAGTTCTTGTACTTTTGCCTATCAAGTCAAATAAATTATTAGTAGCATGGAAAGGTCCATATAAAGTATTAAAAATTTGTGGGAAAGTTGACTACCTCATAGAAGTCAAGGGAAACCTAAGCTTTATCATATCAACATCCTTAAGAAATATTACAGAAGAAATTCGGCTAACTGCCTTAATAACTTTGACTTAGTTTTTCCACACGAACTTGATAAGACAACTGAAGAATGTAAAGTGTGCGTAAGTGACACCTCTAACTTAGACTATGATGAAGAACTACATGACTTGGTGACTTTTGACCACTCGGATGCTACCAACATTAATATTAATGAATCTTTGGATGACCATAAGAGACATGAGCTACTTCAATGTGTGAGTAACTTTTCAGACATCTTTACTGATATTCCAGGTGTTACCTCCACGGTAGTCCATAAGATTGACTTAGTGACGGACAATCCTATCAAACGAAAATTATACCCAGTTCCAGTTCACCTTAAGGATTTTGACCGAGAGGTCGACAAATTATTAAAACTAAAGTATCTTCATATTGTTCACCAGTAGTCATGGTTAAGAAGGAGGATAATTCATATAGACTTGCTATTGACTTCAGAGGCCTTAATGCTATAACTCGGTGGGATGCTGAGCCTATGCCTTAATAGATAGCGATCTACACAAATTTTATGACGCTTCCTTCTTTTCAGAGATTGATATTGCACAGGCATATCATCAAGTAATGTTAGATCCTTCTTCTAAGCAGTACACCGCTTTTCCTACACACCAAGGACTGATGCAATATAGAACTATGCCTTTCGGTTTGGTAACTGCCTGTGCTACCTACGTGACACTGATGAGAAAGGTCTTGGGTAATATGCCAAATGTTTCAGTTTATTTTGATAACATTTACGTAATGACATCTACGTGGGGCGAACATATCCAAACATTAACATCAGTTTTGCGTAGGTTACGCTCACATGGCCTCACTGCCAAACCGAAGAAATGCTTCCTTGGGTATAAAAAGATTAGATATCTTGGACTGATACTTTCTAACAACACTCTGCAGCCTCTCCCCAGTAAGATCAAAGCTTTATTAGAATTTAAATTCCCCAAAACCAAGAAGCTCATGCGAAGCTTTCTTGGTTCTGTAAATTTTTATGCACAGTTTTTCCCGAACCTTACTGATCTTACAGGCATCTTATCAGACTTCCTTAAAAAGTCTGTGAAGGAACCTCTTGAACTTTCCGACGTAGCTCGGGAAAAGTTTAATGAGATTAAAAGCATCTTTTCGAAAGACCATATACTTAAGATTCCTGATATTAATAAAACATTTTGTTTGAGAACTGATGCCTCCAGTACCGGCTTAGGTGCTGTGTTACTACAATACCATGATGGTACTCCTTTCCCTGTATGCTTCCTAAGCCGGAAACTCCTTTCTGCAGAAACAAGATACTCCACAATAGAAAAGGAATGTTTAGCCCATGTGTAGGGTATCTCTAAACTTAAATTTTATTTGCTGGGAAAAGAATTCATTTTAGAAACGGACCACAAACCTTTGATATACCTAGAAACTTTTAAGGGAACCAACAGTCGCCTCTTGAGGTGGACTTTGACACTCCAGGCTTTTAAGTTCCATATTGTGTATAACAATGATTTATCCAATTATTTCTCTGACTGGTTAAGTCATGACAGTCAGTAGAAGATTTGTTGCCTTACGCGACTTCCACATGTTAGAACTTTTTCCTTGCCTATTCTTCTTATACTCCTTGACTATAAGTCTTGGTATGGGGGAGTGTGAGGGAAAAGTTCAATAGATAGGAGTAGCGATATAGTAACGTTAGTTTCATTGCCGGCTACTAGTTAAGGTAGGGTAAGTCAAGCTCCCGTTTTTCCTGCCTTTTTTCCCCCTCCCTGAAAGTGATAGTTTGACTGCCGGCTGCTTGTTAAGGTAGGGTCAATCTAGCTCCCGCTATCCCTTCCCCTCCCTCTTCCCCCCCCCCCGAAAGGTGACGTGTGGTGCTCTGGTCAAACAGTAAATAACTCGACTCACAGCTCCCAACACTACTGTAAGTACATGCCTGCCTTGTATTCTAGTGGATTTATTGGTTAAAAGCTTCACTTTTGACCAATAATAAACTTAGTCCTTTCAGTCTTGCTCTTGGTTGACTGTTGTAATAATCACCACGTCTTTTGAGTATTGTACTTGCCATCTAGAGTGATTCTTTAAGCAGTGGGTAACCTGTCTATCTTTTGAGCTTGGATGACAGTGAGGGTCACTTGTCAATCAACGAGAAGAACGGATGGAGAAGGACTAACGTCCAGGGACTTCCCCATTTTGGATCTTATTACCTGTGCACCTGTATGAAATTGCAGGACGTAACCCCACAGCATTGCAGTGGTAAAGAACCTGCTTTCCTGTCATCGGGATATTATACTCAAGGCCCTATCTACTGTGAAAAACTACCCAGTGGATCGTAACCAACACCTGCGACCCCCCCCCCGTCATCAGCAACGGCTACGATTTCAACAACACAGTGTCACCAACACCAGACACCCCTATACATATTAGCATTGAATTCAGTTATCATTTATATTTTTCATTTTTCATTTTCTTTAATGTAGGATTAATATTTCATATTTGTTTTATATTTTATATTTTCTATATAATAAAGTGTTTATGTTTGTCTGTTATTATTTCTTTTTCTATTCACTAATTTTCCTGAGGAGGAGCCAGCCTTGGTAATACTGTCTGAAGTTGTTACAGGGCTGAGTAAGCCTTCACAATGACATAATTGCTGAGCAGTTAATTAACAAATTTATAGAAGATGTACCTCCTGAGCAAGCCAAAATTTATGGTCACTATTTGCCACATCACTGAGTGAAGAAGGATTCTAAGACCACTCCTCTGAGAATTGTGTTTAATTGTAGTGCCAGGAGTAACAAAAATGTACCTAGTTTAAATGACTGTTTGATGACAGGTCCATCGTTGACGGAAAAATTAGGAGATATCTTATTAAATTTCAGAGAGAAGAATTATGCCTTTACAGCTGACATAAGTAAAGCTTTCTTAAGAGTGGGTTTACAAGAGGCTGACAGGGATTGTACCCGCTTCTTATGGCTTGAGAATCGTAGTGACCCACTTAGCCCTCCGAAAACCTATCGCTTTAGGAGCGTATTATTTGGTGCTACATCCAGTCCGTTCCTACTTTAAGCGACGATAAATACACACCTTAAACGTATGGAAAGTCCATTAAGTAAAGTAATGAGCAAACAGTTTTATGTGGACAATTTCCTGGGTGTGACGTCAACTGAAGAGGAACTGTTAATGACTTATGGAGAGGCTAATAAAATAATGCAAAGTGCAAATATGCCCCTGAGGATATGGAATAGTAATTCGTCCAAATTAAAGGACAAAATAAGTAAAGATTACCCAGGAGATGAAGTGTCAAAATGTAGTAATGTATTGGGTTTAACTTGGGCTACTGAGAGATTTGTTAATGTTAAAACCTAATACTTACAGTATGCCCAATAAATTAACTGAAGTTTCCAAATGTTTTGATTCACTAGGTTTAGTGTCACCCCTTACTATAAGAGGGAAATTATTAATACAGGAAGCATGGAAACTTAAATGTGCTTGGGATGAAATTCTACCTGAGGAATTCATTAACAGGGGGGATGAATTAATTGGTGATTATGAAAAAATTCCAATGTTGGAGTTCCCACGCCAGGTGGCCAATCCAAATGGAAAAAATGTACTTCACATTTTTTGTGATGCTTCAAAATTGGCATATGGAGCAGTTGCTTACCTTCAATGTAATAGTGTTATTTCTCTTATGTCTAAGGCTAAAGTGTCTCCAATTAAATCATGTACTTTACCTCAGTTGGAATTAACAGCCATTTATGTAGGTGTTAAATTAGCTAAATATATAATAATACGTTGCAGGAGATAAATATTAGTGACACTGTAATTTGGTCTGATAATGAGGTATCCTTACAATGGATTCGTAATGAAAACAGTAAAATTGTGTACGTACAAAACAGAGTCGCTGAAATTAATCAGATACAAGAGAAGTATGATAGTTTGGGTCAGTATATGTTAACATTTAATCATATACCTGGTGAGGAGAATCCAGCTGATTTCTTGTCTCGAGGTTTACCTTATGCTAAATTTGTAAATGCTGTATCATGGTTTAAAGGACTGAGCTGGTTGGTAAATAAAGCTAATTGGCCTGTACAAAAGGCGTATATTGCTCCTGTTGAAGTTACTGTGACCACCGCTCCAAAAGTTTGTCCTTCATTAACCATTGATATAAATAGGTATTCTTCTTTACCCAAACTAATCAGTGTAACTAAGTTGGTGTTTATATTTCTAAACAAGATGAATATATCATATAAGCTTTCACATCCTCTTTAATATAGGATAAAGAGGGTACAAGAAGAAATCTATGGAAATGAGATTAAATTGATGATGGAAAGAAAAATTGTGAAAGGTTGCATAATAGAGAAATTGGGGCTGTATTTAGAGAACAATGTAATTAGGTGCAGAAGTAGGTTACAAAATGCTGAATTGGGTGATTATGCTAAACACCCTATCTTACTGCCCCAAACTCATCATCTAACAAATTTAATTGTTTTAAATGCCCATAAAAATGTAATGCATGGTGGGGTACAAGATCCCTTAAATTGTATTAGGGAAACCTTCTGGATTCCACAAGGACGGCAAAGCGTAAAAAGGGTGATTAAATCTTGTGTAATATGTCGCTGTGTGGATGCCAGATCCTATATGTTCCCAGGTCCTCCACAATTGCCAAATGAGCATGTACGATTATTGAAACCATTTGATGTGACAGGTGTAGACTATAGTGGTCCAATAATTTTAACAGGTACTTAAGATGGTGTTCCACTGAAAGTGTATGTTTGTTTGTTCACCTGTACTGCTACTAGGGCAGTTCATTTAGAAGTGGCACAGGACTTGTCTGCAGAACAGTTTATACAGCTGTTTCGAAAATTTGCAGCTAGGAGATCCTGTCCGAGGTTGAAGATTTCGGATAATGCCCAAAATTTTGTAGCAGGTGCTCAACATTTAATAGAGTTAAATAATAGTAATGATGTTCAATCTCTTAACCCAGCGAGGGTGTACCTGGAAATTTATTACTCCTAGAGCCTCTTGGCAGGGGGTCTGTACGAAAGACTGATAGGCACAGTGAAGCGGTGTCTCCGTAAAGTACTACACCGGAAGAAAATTAATTTGGAAGAATTCCGTGCAGTGTTAGTGGAGGCGGAGAATCGTATAAATAATAGGCCTCTCTCGTACATGAGTGATACACCTGATGCAGATGTATTAACACCTTCTCACCTAATATGTGGAAGGAAATTGGAAGCTGCCCCTGTCTATAGAGATAATTTGGAAGAAAGTGATGAAGATTACAATGATGCGGCAGTGTTGTGTGATAAATTTAAAATGTTAAATAAAGTAATTGATCATTGGTTTAATGTTTGGCATTAGGAATATCTTCTTATACTACATGAACACTTTTATGGTGCGACAGAGGCAGTAAATTGACAGAACATTCAAAAAGGTGACATTGTGTTGATTGATACTGAACAGCATCGAACATTTTGGCCTCTGGACAAAGTACTGACATTGTACCCAGATGCACAAGGTGTTGTCAGGAATGTCAAAGTGTTGTGTCGTGGCCAGGAAAGTTTATGCACAATTAATAAATTGATTCCCTTGGAATTAGGTGTTCAATCAAACGAAAATGAAAATATGAGGGAAAGTGACACGAGTGATATGGAAGATAACACAGACCAAGTGATGCCGGATGATGAAATCGTAGTAAGACCTACTAGGAGAACAGCCACTCAAGCCAGAACCGGCTGGAATCATGTCCTAAAGGAAGGAGTAATTTGAGTCGCTTAGCAATGACCTCCGGCCGGCTGCAGTGTGGAAAATACTGTACATATTTTCCAGAAATACAGTAGTTATATGTAAATAGATGGCCATACTGTATTTAATAAAATTTATATTATCGAAAACGGGAAGCTGCAC
Organism: Cherax quadricarinatus; assembly: GCF_038502225.1. Lineage (NCBI taxonomy): Eukaryota > Metazoa > Arthropoda > Malacostraca > Decapoda > Parastacidae > Cherax > Cherax quadricarinatus. The sequence continues at coordinate 19,769,182 of NC_091356.1, read as the reverse complement.
CTGCGCAGGACACTCACCACTGTTTGTTTTTAATTGAGTAACAGACATTAGTAATGGGAAGAATTTTTCGTGCTCTAGTGGTTAAATTTGGGCTGACACCTCTCAAATAGGAGGCAAAATTGTTGGATGTGCATTCCTGCATAACTTGAGATATCAGGTGACAGGACAGGACAACTCCAGGAACCTCAGATAAGCTGTCTAATTTATGTTTAAATTCTGGCCAGTAAATTTTTCATAAATGTAGGTAAAAGGGGGGGAGTCCTGTACATACACCTTAATCTCCAGTCAAATTGGTGAGTGTTATTAAGATATTCTCTTTCTGTTATGTAAATGTGTGTATATATAATCCTTTTTTAATTTTAATATACAGTCCACAAATTTATATATTTGCCAGCATTCCTGGTGATGTATCTTTCATTTATAATTAATAGGTCTAGAGCAACTTGTGGATGTGACAGTGGTAGGTATCGAAGGGAGACATTTTTTGCGACCTAGGTGTCCCAAATTCCTACTTGTCTAACTGATAAATAATAATTATCTTTGTTCATTTACTGTTATATACATAATGATACATTCAGTTAAATGCAATTTTCCACACAACTTGCCGAAATTCACAATGAGCGTTTCAGTGCAGTTAGAATTAGGGTGGGCATGGAGGAGGTGCTATTGGGTGACAAACCTTCGTGTTGTGTCCTACAGAAATTTAGGGTTAGACAACAGGCAACATCCCTCCTGTGTTAGGAAGTATGCACGGGTTTGGTTTGAGGAAAAGCTCCGGTGGAGAGCAGGGGGTTCATGAGGGTGGTTTGATGGGGGGGGGGTATTCAGAAAGGTCATATGTGAAAGGGATCAGAAGGTACTAGAAGGTAGGATTCGTGTGGAGAAGGTTGAGGCGATTTTTAGGATGAGTAAAGGGAAAGCACCAGGTACAGATGGCATATCGAATGAATTTTATAGGATGCATTGGGGAAGCATTAAACAATGCATGGTTGATGTGTTGAATTGTATGCTCACGGAGGGGAGGTTGGGTACGTCACAGAGTATGGGGGTATTTGTGTTGGTACCCAAAAAGGGAGAGGGGAGAGGTCTGAGCACGTATAGGGCTATCTCTCTTATGTGTTCAGACTATAAAATCTTTGCAAAAGTCCTAGGTAACAGGATGAGAAAAGTCATGGAATCTGTTATTCATAGGGGACAGCTAGGCATACCAGGTAGGAGCATGAGGGAAGGACATGGGCATATTAGGGAGCTTTGGGGGGAATGTCAAGGGGGGGGGTGTCCTCGGGCATGACTAGCAAAATGCTTACGACTGTGTTGACAGGGATTTATTAAGGCTTATTTTACTGAGGCAGGGTTTTGGGGAGGGGATCGTACAATGGGTTGACACTTTGTATGCCTCAGCAATGGTACGAGTACAGGTGAATGGTAAGTTAGGGCAGCTTGTACGTATGGAATGGAGTTTGAGGCAAGGGTGCCCCCTCTCTCAGCTGCTTTTTGCCTGTGTGCAAAATCCATTTTATGAACTGGTGGATGGTGGTTTGGGGTGTGGGGTACTGGGTAGTAACCGTTCAGCGAGTGTAATCGGTTACTTGGATGATACCACGATTTTGTTAAAAGGGAGGAGGACTTGCAGATCGTGGGTAGGGTTGTTGAGTTTTTTGGGGCAGTGACTGGTATGTGCATTAACAGGGCGAAACCAAAATTATTGGAGGTAGGTATGTGGGTGGGTTGGTGGGTGGGTGGGTTGGTGGGTGGGTGGGTGGGGGGGGGCAAAAGGTATGGGTGGTCAGTCATGGAGCAACTTAAAATATGTGGGATCGTGTACATGGCGGAAGAGAGGGAGGGTCAAAGGGTAAATTCTGAATTGGTGGTAAAAAAGGCTTTAGACCGTCTCATAGGATTAAGAGCTGGGGATGTCTCCTTGCACCAGAGGGAAGTGGTGGTTAACTCTCTTGTTTACAGTAAGGTATGTGGTGTGGCCGAGGTATACCCATTACGGGACGTGGATATTCAGGAGCTGCAGAGAAGGGTCTTACGTTATGTTTGGGGTTACGGGAGAGCTTGGTTGAGTAGGGAGGTTCTCATGACACATGTTCGTCTTAGGGGTTTAGGTCTCTTGGCATTGGGGCCACGGGCAAAGGCCCTATATGTAAAGCAGCGGTTCCTTAGGGAGGGCGTGGAGAGGGGAGTCAGGGTAGGTCAGGTAATGGTAGATATATGCAAATTCAATTCAATTCAATTCAATTCAAAGTTTATTCTCTATAAGGATTACAATGCTGAGTTTACAGAAATTTGGTTATTGTTTGGTTTACATGTAGTAAAATTGTGATTACAGAGTGTACCACTAGAACGCTTAGCATGGCTAGGCATTTCGGGCATACTTAGTTTTATTCTTAATTGTAAAATATTACAAATTATGAGGTAAGTTGGTATTATGGCTAAGTGACTAAATACTAGTTTGTGAGTTTAGCAATGTGAATGCTTTTGTTTTGGCACAGTATATAGTTTCAGTATTGGAGTATCACAGGATTCATTATTTTAAGACTGAGATTAATATTTCTGTTTATGGTCAAATGAGTGAGCGAGTGTAAGTGTGAACCACCAGGTGGTATTCGTGTAGTTAGTTGACGGGGTGTATCAGGGAGATAAGATGTTTTCTAATGGTAGTTTTGAAGGTGATGAATGTGTCTGCAGTTCTAGAGTTCTCAGGTAGGGTATTCCAGATTTTAGGGCCTTTGATATACATTGAATTTTTGTAAAGGTTTAGTCGGACACGGGGAATGTCGTAGAGATGTTTGTTTCTGGTGTTATGCCTGTGGGTTCTGTCACAACTATCAAGAAAGCGTTTTAGGTCAAGGTTGATATTAGAGTTTAAGGCCCTGTAGATATAGATTGCACAGTAGTAAGTGTGGATGTACTGAACTGGGAGTAAGTTTAGATCTTTGAAGAGTGGGGGGGGTGTGCTGCCAGGGATGGGATTTAGTGATTATTCTTACTGCAGCTTTTTGTTGGGTTATTATTGGCTTTAGGTGTGTTGCTGCAGTTGATCCCCAAGCACAAATAGCATAGGTGAGGTATGGATAAATAAGTGAGTGGTATAGTGTGAGAAGGGCATTTTGCGGCACGTAGTATCGTATCTTGGAGAGGATCCCAACCGTTTTGGATACTTTTTTGGCTATATGCTGGATATGAGTGCTGAAATTCAGGTTGTTGTCAAGGTATAAGCCTAGGAATTTTCCCCCATTATTTCTGGTAATTAGAGTGTTGTCAATCTTAATGTTAATTTGTGCATCTCCTGCTCTGCTACCAAACATAATATAGTAAGTTTTGTGTGTTAAGCGTAAGTTTATTGGCTGTCATCCAAGTCGATATTTTAATCAGCTCCTCATTCACAATGGTGTTGAGGGTGGCAAGATTAGGGTGAGAGATGACATAAGTCGTGTCATCAGCAAAGAGAATGGGTTTCAGGTGTTGGGATACGTTTGGAAGGTCATTGATGTATATGAGGAAGAGCAGGGGACCAAGGACACTTCCCTGCGGAACTCCAGTATCAAGTGGCCGTGTTGCTGATGCTGTGTCTTTAATGGTGACGTATTGATACCTATTAGTAATGTAAGATTTGAAATAAGCAAGCGCATGGCCTCTTATACCGTAGTGATCAAGTTTGTGGAGTAGGATGTCGTGGTCTACTGTGTCAAAAGCTTTTCTTAGGTCAATAAAAATTCCTAGTGGATATTCCTTATTTTCCAATGCTGTGTAAAGCAGATCTAGCATTTTTGTGATTGCATCATTAGTGCTTTTATTTTTCCTGAATCCAAACTGGCAGGGGTTGAGTATGTTTTGAGCCGTTATAAATGAATACAGTCTCCTGTGCACGAGTTTCTCAAAGATTTTGGATAGCAATGGTAAGTTAGATATTGGCCTATAGTTGTTTAAGTCTGTAGGGTCACCACCTTTATGTATTGGTGTAACCCTTGCCATCTTGAGTAGTTTCGGGAAGGTGCTAGTCTCTATTGACTTGTTAAAAAGTAATGAAATAGCATGCGAAAGGACATGGGCCGCTCGCTTGTACAGTAATGGTGGGACATGAGACAGATTCCCCGAGTTATTTTTAAGTGACTTTATGATCTCAATGACTTCCGTGGGCTCAGTTGGTGCAAGATAGAAGGAATTAGGGAAATTTCCATCTAGGTAGTCCCCGGCATGGGCATTGGTATGTGGGATTTTACTGGCGAGATTAGATCCTATGTTTGAGAAGAAGTCGTTTATCTTGTTAGCTGTGTCAGTGGGATGTAGTGGTGCTTTATTAGGTTTAGTTAGGACAATATTCTTGGTTTTTCTCAGTTTGTGGGTCCCTAGAATCTGAGAGAGTGTTTTCCAGGTCTTTTTTATATCTCCTCTAGTGTCTGTGAATCTACTGGAGTAGTATAGTTGTTTGGCATTTTTTATTACTTTGGTGAGAGCTGATGAATAGTGTTTAAGAGTATCTTTGTGTATTAAGCCCTGTCTATATTGCTTTTCATATTGGTGTTTCTTGTCAATGGATTTCAGAATGGTGCTGGTTAGCCATGGGCAACCAAGCCGTTTGTTTGTGATCTGTTTTGTTTTTATAGGACAATGTTTGTTGTATAGTCTAAGTAATTTGTTAAGAAAGATGTCTGTCCAGTCATCAATACCATTGGCCTTGGAGAATTCTGTAGGCCAATCAACAGTCTCTAGGTCAGCTGTGAACTTCCTTACTGAGGCCTCGTCATGGAGTCTAAATGAGACTTTGTTGTATTCAAGTGGTAGTTTACTAATGTTTGTCAGGAGGAAGGTAGGGTAGTGGTCTGTAGTGCTATCTGTGATTATCCCTGATTTAAGGGGGGCTAGTATATTGGTCCATATGTGGTCTATTATGGTTGCACTTGTCTCAGTGAGCCTGGTTGGTTTAGTTATTGTTGGTATGAGAAGTGTGTTGTTCATATTGTTGATGAAATCAGTTACAGGCTGATCATCTAGTAAGCCAAGGTTGATGTTGAAGTCTCCAGCTAAGAGAAGGTGGTGCTTATTCATTTGTCTGTTTGTTATTAGTGACTTTAATTTCTCACTGAAATTTGGGATGTTTGTGTGAGGTATCCGGTAAATGGCACCGATTGTTATAGGCGTCTTAAGGTTTTTTACAGTAAAATTAGCAAAAATGTATTCCCCATATTCATGTTGCATTTGTTATTGAAATTGAAAAATGTTCTAAGGATCAGGGCGGAGCAGATGGTGCTGATATGTTGCCATAGGAAAATTGTGCAGGGGGTGTCTGTACTTCTGCTGTATAATTGGAGGGAAATATGGGACAGTTTTTGTAAGCTTAAGTTGGCACCGAGGGTTCGTGAATTAGTGTACAGATTCATAATGGGAATTTTAGCATCAAAATAATTTTTAAGTAGGATGGGTTTGGTAAGGGAAGCGAATTGCTTAAGTTGCAGTCTAGAAGAAACTGCGTTTCATGTGGTTTATTTTTGTGAAACATTGGAAGTTCATACATGGTTGGGAAGGGTTTTAGGGTTTCTTAGTAGCGGAAGTGTTTCGACTATGGGTCTTAACCTTGGAAGTTAGCGGAGTGTCAAGGGAGGTAAGAAGAGCAATACTGTACGTGGTGGCTGATTTCCTATATATCTCATGGGGTATGAGGGAAACCGGGGGAGCAGTTAGAGTCAAGGAGATTGCAACGGGTATTTATAGAACGTCTTGTAGGAATAGACTCCTTTATGGTGGGAGGTGGGGTACCGTTTTCCCTGCAAGCTACAAGATTCTTACAGTACAGAGGTTACTGCAACTGAGAGGGGGGGGTAAGGCAGCGAGGGGTTGGACTCATCCCATGGTAGCACCCTAAGGTCTGTTCGGAACTTTAGGGTGGAAGGCAAGAGTTAACGAGTTGTGTGTTTTGTAGTTATGGTAAGTTACATGCACTTGAGAGTGTATGGACATGTTGACTTTGTACGACTGAGATCTTGATTTGTTCTAAGTCTGGTCATTACATCTAAGACATACAAAACATAATATGCTTTTCCTTTTGTGAAAGTGGACCAGTTCCCGACTATGGCCGAGATTGTAACTCTTATTTTGCTGATGTTTTTGGTGACGTGGTGAAGTCTGTTGGGTCTTTCCCGGGGTCCTCGTAGTGTTGTTCTGTCATGTAGTACACAGATGTCATGCTGATATCAGCACCAACAGTATAGTGATTAGTTGCCCTTTTAGGAGATTATTTTAAACATTCTAATTGGTGTGTGAGAAAAATATTGTCTCATGTTTGTCCTTTTGTAAAACGACCACCACATGAGGTTTGTTGTTAATTTTTCTGACGGAGGACACAATGTTCCACCTACCTAAGATTGTATCATGTTAAGTAGTTATCTCTAGGGATTTCTCCTATCATGCCACTACATGAAAGAGCAAACCTTATTGTTCTGAGAACGTAGAAGTGGTCACTTCTGTTTTTTTTTTTTTTTTGGGGGGGGGGAAGGGACGTGTGTATTCTATTTTGTCATCTTTGAACTTTTTTCAGGTTCATCGTCCCGCACACTTTTGCGGAGTAATATGTAGCTTTGTCACCAGGGGTTTATTACATGTAATTTTATAATTTTTGAATGTATATAGGCTATGCTGGTTAAATAAGCAATTTTACTCATTTTCACTTATACCTTTCAAGTTGGACCATCTGGCAAGGGTATACAATTGGGGTAGGCGGGCGCCAAGGTCTTCCAAATTACAGTTATTTTGACATATGAACATGTGGGTTCATAATTGATTTGGAAGCCAGGTAGCGGGTTGGTTATGGGTAACGGGTGTTTTATCATGTTGTATGTGCTCATACACAAATAACCCGCACATAAAAGAGAGAAGCTTACGACGACGTTTCGGTCCGACTTGGACCATTTACAAAGTCACACTAACCAGAAGTAAAGCAAAAGCAAACAAGTTCAGGTAAGATCCCAATGGGATGAGCGGGGAAGACGGGACAGATGAAGAATAGCTCTGGAGAGGAGTGTTCTTAGTAGAAATAATAGAGCCAGGGCTTAACCCAGCAGCTAAGGCGATCGTGGGGCAGACTTTAGAACAGGAATAGCAGGGACTGTTGCATCGAACTTGTGGTAGTTGAAGTCTTGAATCTTGAGTAGCTGGCAGCAGGCTAGGTCACATCAGAGGGTAGAAAACATGGGAATTATAGGAGTAACTGAGGAGGCAGGTTAGCAATGGAGCCATTTTCGAACTTTTTGAAGCTGCTCCTAGATAGGTGGTATAATTTAGCTTTGTTACTGAAGGTGAAACGTAGAGGCTTGATGAACTCAAGAACTTGGGTGAGTGTGAAGTTTAGCGGTGATTCAGAGGCATATTTGACCGTTCCAGCACCGAGGCTTTTGTAGAGTTCAGTACAGGTCATGGTGTCAGTATTTGAAGGAGAAGTGTAGAAGGTGAGGTTTTCCCATGAGGGTTTACTGGAGTCGTCGCTATCTTCCTCTTCTGGAGTGGATTCATTGGGCGAATCTACAATGGTGGTAGCAGGTGACTGAAGGTCGACAGGAGCAGTGGAGAGGTGTAACGGTTGTGTAACAGTAGGCTGGGAGAGGTGGGAGAGGTAGCATGATCAATGTTGTCAGCGGTGGAAGTGGTTATAGAAGTTACTGGAGCAGTTGCTTGGGCAGGAGACAGGTCTGTAGGTGCAGTAAAGTTCAGGGCGTTGGGAAGGATCTTGAGGATGTCTGCTGAAGGTGTGGAGTCCGGAAAATTGAAGGCAGGCATGTTGTTCAGACGGAATAGTTCGTTAATAGTGGTGTTGAAAGTGCCGGGGTTTGCTGCGTTTGCATGGTGTGCACACACCATGCAGTACAACACCTTGGAGGGAGCACCATCGGGAAGTGGAGAGAGGGAGTTACTGGGCGATGGTGCCTATAGATTAGCGTGTAGAGTCTTGGTGGTGTCGGTTTGTAGTTTGGTTATTGTAGCGTATGTCGGTGAATTGGAGGTGTTCTTCGGAACTTTCGTTTTCTTCAATATTTCTTTCCTGAGTGGGCACTTAGCTGCAAGGGTATGATGATTACCCTTGCAGGTAAGACATGATGGTGCTGTAGTAATGGTGCAGGATCTGAAATCGTGTCCATCATTCCCACATTTTGAACAAAACTTCTTATCCTTGATGGGGCAGTCCTTGGTGGTGTGTTTATAGGAGTAGCAGGTCCAGCAGTGGGAGATGTATGTGAAACGTTCTCGTTCTATATGACTTGGGTGAATGTGGTAATATGAGATGACCAGACCGTCAGAGAGCTTGGGCAGCCATGGAGATCTCTGAGAATGTAATCTTTAGTATAGATGAGGCGTTAGGGATCTTGGAGATGCTGTCTACCGAGGCCCAGGTGTTTTGTTCCTCAATAGATGTCTTCAGTGCTTCAGTAGAGAGAGAGGTGACCATATTGTCCAGTCTTTTCACAAAGACCGAACGTTTCTACTTCAAGAATGGAGACGGGGATAGAGTGAATTGTTGTGTTTGTAGGGTCCTGATTGAAGAGTCGTCCATGAGTTTTGATGCTTCCGTGTCGTCTGTGCAGACGACAATGAAGGAGTCCTTCAGAGAGTGGATTGCCGTAAATTTGACCTGCAGGCAGGTCCTAACGACGGTAGCTAAAGCTAACTTCGAGGAGTCATTTATTTCACTATTCACAGGCTTGATTTTAACACGATGCGACAGCATTGTGAAAAGGATGTGACGTTTGTTGAATATAAATTCCCCACCCCGGCGGGGTCGAAGGGAGGCTTCTTGAGTGTAGAGCAACTGTGTGATCGGACAGAGCACGACGGACCAGGAGTGTGAACCAGAAGTGGAGCAGGACGGCTATATATAGGCAGGAAGAGGTGGTAGTAGTAGTAGCAGTGGTACAAGAATGGTATATAATACCGACAAGATGAAATTAAGACACATGCACAACACCCGGGCATCTCTATCGTAGACGTTTCGCCATCCAGCCAGCCACTGGATGGCGAAACGTCCACAACAAAAACACCCAGACGCCGCACATGTGTCTTAATTTCATCAGTAGTAGTAGTAGTAGTAGTAGTAGTAGTAGAAGAAGAGGTAGTAGTAGTGGTAGAAGTGGGGAATAAGGAGGACGAGCCAGTCTGGGTGTCTTTGTTGTGGACGTTTTGCCATCCAGTGGCTGGCTGGATGGCGAAACGTCTACGATAGAAATGCCCGGGTGTTGCGCATGTGTCTTAATTTCATCTTGTCGGTATTATATACCATTCTTGTACTACTATTACTACTACCACCACCTCTTCCTGCCTATATATAGCCGTCCTGCTCCTCTTCTGGTTAGTGTGACTTTGTCAATGGTCCAAGTCGGACCGAAACGTCGTCGTAAGCTTCTCTCTTTTATGTTCGGGTTATTTGTGTATCTATAGGTAGTAGGTTGGTAGACAGCAACCGCCCAGGGAGGTACTACCGTCCTGCCAAGTGAGTGTAAAACGAAAGCCTGTAATTGTTTTACATGATGGTAGGATTGCTGGTGTCCTTTTTTCTGTCTCATGAACATGCAAGATTTCAGGTACGTCTTGCTACTTCTACTTACACTTAGGTCACACTACACATACATGTACAAGCACATATATACACACCCCTCTGGGTTTTCTTCTATTTTCTTTCTAGTTCTTATTCTTGTTTATTTCCTCTTATCTCCATGGGGAAGTGGAACAGAATTCTTCCTCCGTAAGCCATGCGTGTTGTAAGAGGCGACTAAAATGCCGGGAGCAAGGGGCTAGTAACCTCTTCTCCTGTATATATTACTAAATGTAAAAGGAGAAACTTTCGTTTTTCCTTTTGGGCCACCCTGCCTCGGTGGGATACGGCCGGTGTGTTGAAAGAAAGAAAGATTTGTGTATCGTTCCAGATACGGTATTTTGCCTTTTTTTGTTATTTATGTGCTCATACATTTTAGTTTTGTGAAATGGCTTATGTTAATTGCTGGTTTATACTGCCTTTTTCGCATTTTGCTTCCAACAACAACAACAACAAAATGCCTATAAACGATTAAAATTAGATTGATGGTGGCTTTTCTTTGATGTAAATTTTATACATACATTGTAACACTGTCACATGTGTTCTATACCAGTGAAGTTTGCATACTGGAATATATAGACTGAGTTCAAAGGGTGTTAAAGTTTTCAATGGATAGGTGATAAGGTAATCATGTGTATGGTGTGAAGGGGAACAGTATCTCGACAGGGGATGATGAGTCGAAGTTATCTCAAATTCGACCTTGTGGCCCATACACATATGGGTGTTAATAATGATTGTACGTGGTAGTGTTAGGAACTTACAATTGATTCCTTGTCATAAATATGTACTTACCTCATGCATTGTATAGTGAAAATTTTTGTATTACTCGTGGAGTTATTATGATTTTCTGTACCTGATCTATTGTATATAAAATTTTTAAATAAAATATAAAAAAAAGATGAATGGCTCAGAGAACCTAATGACTATACCGACTCAAGACCTGATTACCCCACACTCCTGTTCTTCATCATTCTCCTTTGTATGGACTGATAAAGCCATTGTGTGGCGAAACGTTTCCTCACTACAGATACCCAAGTGAACATGTGTCTAATTTATCAATTTGTTGGTTCTCTGAACCATTCATCTGCAAGGGAGCAGTTGTTGTTGTTAATAAATATACAGTGTGAAGCCTATCTTAATTAAAACAATAACATTAATGTAATTTTATTAGCATTATTGTTATAATTATAATCTGTAAAGTAAAAGGACACAAGTGCAACTAATGTGACATTTATTGTGGCAACGTTTCGCTCTCCAGGAGCTTTATCAAGCCATTACAAACAATACATTGACACAGAGGGTATATAAAGGCTCAGAGTGAGGTGAATACCAGTGAGGTACCATTTCGATGTTCACTAGTGGTAGTAGTAGTAGTAGTAGTAGTGGTAGTGACAAAAGTAATACAATATGGTAGAGCAATTAATTCGTACATGAGTAAAAGGATATAAAAGCTATTACTTGGGTAACATAAAAATAGGTTGGACAAATATAAACTGGAATGAGGTAGCTTGTATTCACTCTCTGTGCTTTGTGTAGTATAACAGGAGAGACTATGTGATGGCAGGGTTTACTGTTTTCAGGAGGATTCTTGCTAAGACTTCGGAGATGGTGAAGCTGCCGTTGTTTTGTTTAATTGTATTCGAAACAGCGATCAGTGCTGATTCGAGGCACTTGCGTCTGCGGAAATTAGTTTCTTTGATCACTAATTGGGCGTCTCTGAATTTCATGAGATGATTGGTGGAATTTCGGTGTTGTACACAGGCGTTGTTCAGGTTATCGTTCCTACATGCGTAAATGTGTTCATTGAGGCGGGTGTCGAGGTTTCTGGCTGTTTCACCTACGTAAATCTTGTCACAGCCTCCACAGGGTATAGTGTAAACTCCTGCATTGACTGGTTCGTGGTGCTTTGATTTTGTCCTGGTTAGATCCTTTATTGAAGTGCTAGAAGCGATGGCGACTCTGGTGTTAGCTTGTGAAAGTGCTTTTGAGACGTTCAGTGCAACCTGACTGTTGGGAAGAATTATAACTTTGCTGGGAGTGGTGTTGATGCGTGGAGAATTTATGATCTGAAGAGCTCTCTTCTTGCAGTCTTTGATGAAAAAAGAAGGAAAATGTATACCCTCTGTGTCCATGTATTGTTTGTAATGGCTTGATAAAGCTCCTGGAGAGCGAAACGTTGCCACAATAAATGTCACATTAGTTGCACTTGTGTCCTTTTACTTTACATATTGTCGGTAATTCTACCAACTTTATTATAATTATAATCATTGATGAGTATGTGTTCATTCATGCTGTTGGTGCTGCTGGCGGAGGTGCTGGTGTTGATGCATTTGTGATGGTGATGGAAGTGGTGTTGGTGTACTGATGGTGTGGGTGGTGATAGTGGTGGTGGTGCTGCTGGTGATAGTGATAAAGGTGGTGGCCGTAGTGATGTTGATTTTGGTGGTACTGGTGGCTTGGCTGTGCTGTTGGTGCTGGTTGCTATGGCGCTGTTGGTGTGCTGGTGATTGTGTCAGTGAAGATGATGGAGGTCCTGGTGGCGATGGTGTGCTGGTGGGGGAGGTATGGTAGCTAGAGTGGTGGTGCTGGTGTATCGGTGGTGGTAGTAGTGGTGATGGTGATGGTGTTGGTAGTGCTAGTCCTGCTGCTGGTCTTAGTCGTGGTGCTAGATGTGGTCTTGATTGTGGTGCTGAATGTTGCCTTGATTGTGGAACTGGATGTGGTCTTGATTGTGGTGCTGGACGGGGTCCTGATTGTGGAGCTGAATTTGGTCTTGATTGTGGTGCTGAATTTGATCTTGATTGTGGGGCTAGATGTGATCTTGATTGTGGTGCTGAATATGATCTTGATTGTGGTGCTGGATGAGTTCTTGATTGTGGTGCTGGATGTGTTCTTGATTATGGTGCTGGATGTGTTCTTGTGGTGCTGGATGTGATCTTGAATGCGGTACTGGGTGTGATCTTGATTATGGTGCTGGATGTGGTCTTGACTGTAGTGCTGGATGTGGTCCTGATTGTGGTCCTGGATGTGTTCTTGTGGTGCTGGATGTGGTCTTGATTGTGGTGCGGGATGTGATCTTAATTGTGGTGCTGGATGTGATCTTGATTGTGGTGCTGGATGTGTTCTTGTGGTGCTGGATGTGGTCTTGATTGTGATGCTGGATGTGTTCTTGATTGTGGTGCTGGATGTGTTCTTGATTGTGGTGCTGGATGTGGTCCTGATTGTGGTGCTGGATGTGTTCTTGTGGTGCTGGATTTGGTCCTGATTGTGGTGCTGGATGTGGTCCTGATTGTGGTGCTGGATGTGGTCCTGATTGTGGTGCTGGATGTGGTCCTGATTGTGGTGCTGGATGTGGTCCTGATTGTGGTGCTGGATGTGTTCTTGTGGTGCTGGATTTGGTCCTGATTGTGGTGCTGGATGTGGTCCTGATTGTGGTGCTGGATGTGGTCCTGATTGTGGTGCTGGATGTGGTCCTGATTGTGGTGCTGGATGTGTTCTTGATTGTGGTGCTGGATGTGGCCCTGATTGTGGTGCTGGATGTGGTCCTGATTGTGGTGCTGGATGTGTTCTTGTGGTGCTGGATGTGGTCCTGATTGTGGTGCTGGATGTGGTCCTGATTGTGGTGCTGGATGTGGTCCTGATTGTGGTGCTGGATGTGGTCCTGATTGTGGTGCTGGATGTGGTCCTGATTGTGGTGCTGGATGTGGTCCTGATTGTGGTGCTGGATGTGGTCCTGATTGTGGTGCTGGATGTGGTCCTGATTGTGGTGCTGGATGTGGTCCTGATTGTGGTGCTGGATGTGGTCCTGATTGTGGTGCTGGATGTGGCCCTGATTGTGGTGCTGGATGTGGTCCTGATTGTGGTGCTGGATGTGGTCCTGATTGTGGTGCTGGATGTGGCCCTGATTGTGGTGCTGGATGTGGTCCTGATTGTGGTGCTGGATGTGGTCCTGATTGTGGTGCTGGATGTGGCCCTGATTGTGGTGCTGGATGTGGTCCTGATTGTGGTGCTGGATGTGGTCCTGATTGTGGTGCTGGATGTGGTCCTGATTGTGGTGCTGGATGTGGTCCTGATTATGGTGCTGGATGTGGTCCTGATTGTGGTGCTGGATGTGGTCCTGATTGTGGTGCTGGATGTGGTCCTGATTGTGGTGCTGGATGTGGTCCTGATTGTGGTGCTGGATGTGGTCCTGATTGTGGTGCTGGATGTGGTCCTGATTGTGGTGCTGGATGTGGTCCTGATTGTGGTGCTGGATGTGGCCCTGATTGTGGTGCTGGATGTGGTCCTGATTGTGGTGCTGGATGTGGTCCTGATTGTGGTGCTGGATGTGGCCCTGATTGTGGTGCTGGATGTGGTCCTGATTGTGGTGCTGGATGTGGTCCTGATTGTGGTGCTGGATGTGGCCCTGATTGTGGTGCTGGATGTGGTCCTGATTGTGGTGCTGGATGTGGTCCTGATTGTGGTGCTGGATGTGGTCCTGATTGTGGTGCTGGATGTGGTCCTGATTGTGGTGCTGGATGTGGTCCTGATTGTGGTGCTGGATGTGGTCCTGATTGTGGTGCTGGATGTGGTCCTGATTGTGGTGCTGGATGTGGTCCTGATTGTGGTGCTGGATGTGGCCCTGATTGTGGTGCTGGATGTGGTCCTGATTGTGGTGCTGGATGTGGTCCTGATTGTGGTGCTGGATGTGGCCCTGATTGTGGTGCTGGATGTGGTCCTGATTGTGGTGCTGGATGTGGTCCTGATTGTGGTGCTGGATGTGGTCCTGATTGTGGTGCTGGATGTGGTCCTGATTGTGGTGCTGGATGTGGTCCTGATTGTGGTGCTAGATGTGGTCTTGGTCGTGGTGGTGTTGCTGGCGGTTGCGTAGCGCACGCCCACACTCCCTGCCCTTCGCCACTGTTGTCACGTAACAGAGAGCCAATATTTATCACCATTTTTACCAAAGCAACCCTCCATTTCCGTGCAAAATTGGCAGAAAAGAGTTGCAGAATTACATAGCCAACGCGCTGATGAAGTTAGCATTGATCTGTGTTCGTGGGGAAAGGTGAAGCTAAACCTTACAGTAGTGAACGGCTTAGTAGCTGCTCTCTAACATTGGACAGTTTCGAAACTCAAATCTCATAATGCTTCTGTCACCCCATCTAGTGGCTGCATTATGCGTGTCTCGTTTTTTTTGTTTATAATTTTGCTCATGGTATGGTTTGTTTAGATAGCGTATATCTACATTTACAATTATATATATTATCCATACACAAGTACCCAAGATATAGTAGAGCAGAGATTACGAGAAGAGGCAGTTGTAGTTGTTGTAGTAGTTGTTGTAGTAGTTGTAGTAGTAGTTGTAGTAGTAGTTGTAATAGTTGTAATAGTAGTTGTAGTAGTAGTTGTAATAGTAGTTGTAGTAGTTGTAATAGTAGTTGTAGTAGCAGTAGTAGTAGTAGTAGCAGCAGTAGAGGTAAGGCAGGAGGTGGAAGTGGTGGAAGTAGTAGTAGTAGTAGTAGTAGTAGTAGTAGTAGTAGTAGTAGCAGCAGCAGCAGCAGTAGTAGTTCAGTAAGCCTGGCAGTAGAGTAATTGGTAGTGTAAAGGGAGTGCCCATCTCCTTGGGCACTCCCTTTCCTGATCATGCCCGCATCTTCGTTCAACAGCTTATTCTTTCTACTAAGTCTCAAGTTTAAAATACCTTCTTTACTCTCCGTCAAAGTCAACTTGCTCTCTTTTCTTCTCCCACAAGATTTCAGTAACATTCTCACTACTGTTGTTTCTGACACTGCTCGCGTTAATTCACAAATTCGTTTTTCTAAACTACAGAATGAACTTCAACGTCATATCTCAAATAGCCCTTGGTCAAAATTCTCCCTTATTGACTGTGTTACTAATCTGTCTTCTGTCACATACTCCCAACATGGGCTTGAGTTTCTTGGCTTTGGTCTTTCCTTTGCCACTTCACCTGCCCCTCGCGCTGGCACTGACCTGATTAGCTCTTTCGATTTCTTTCTTCAGTCTCACTCTCGTAATCCTCCTGACTTGTCCACTTTCCGTGGCGCTCTCCTTTCTGCTCTTGATAGTTTGTTTTCTAAGAATTACTGCCTTTCTCGCCGCTATCAACTTGCCCTTTCCTTCTCTTGAATCTAATACTAACACGGCCATCCTCTTCTCTGACAAAGATAATTCAGTAGTTATCCTTCATCGCGAGAATTACCTCGCGATCAAGTCTTGCTCTCTGACTCACGAAAATACACTCCTCCCATTTTCAAATCTTTCGATAGCATCAAAAGTGCTTTCAACAAGAAACTTAGGACTCGCTCCAACCTGTGTCCTCCTGACTTTGACCTTATTCAACGTTTTCCTATCATTTATCCCTCTCTGCCTTATTTCTATAGTTTTCCTAAAGCTTATAAATCTGATATTCCTCTACGTACTATCATATCCTCCAGAGGTTGTATTACATTCTCATGCATCTTGGATGGCCAAAACCCTCATTACTTTTCTTTGTAATTTTTCTCCTGATCACCTTCGTTACTCTCAAGACTTCATCGAACGTGTTCTCCCGACCTGAACGATACTTAGTCATGACGTTTGAGTCCCTCTTCACTAAAGTTTCTCTTGACCTAAATATTCTCAGACAGAAGGCCAATGAAGAATTAGTTCATCTCCCTATACCTACTGATGACTTTCTTGATCTTATTCGCCTTTGTGTGGACTCATATTCCTTTTCCTTCCTAGGTAAATATTATTCTCAAACCTTCGGGGCTGCTATGGGCTCTCTTCTATTCCCTATTCTTGCTAACCTTTATATGGAACACTTCGAAACTATTCTTCTTCCTACTATTGGTCTATTGGTGTGCGCCCTTCCCTCTGGCTCTACTATGAAGATGACATCTCTGCTTTTTTGGCCTTGTGATTTTAGTTTCTTCCATCCATTTCTCGATGCCCTTAACAATGTTGCTTTTCCATCAAGTTTAAAGCTGAATGAGAATCTAATTCTTCGCTTCCTGTCCTTGATGTAAATGTCCATTGCTCGGATATAGTTTTTTTTCCGTGTGTAGCAAGCCTATGCACAGTGGCATGTACATTCACTACTTTTCATATTATGTTCCCTCTGTCAAGAAAAATGTTCTTGTTTCCTTCTTTCTCCGTATTTGTAACCCTTAGTTCCTCGAAAATTTCCACTCTTCGTAATTCAATCTATCGTCTTAGCTACCCTTCCTATTTCATAAACTCTGCCTTCTCACATACTAAACGGACTTTCTTCTCTCCTCAACTCTCTACTCCTGGGAAATCTCCTGTTTTCTGCCTTCACTATATATGCAGTCTTTCTAATCTCAACAACTCTCCGTTACTAAGGCATCAATTAATCTTACTTTTCGCCAGACTAACGCCCTTCGCACTAATCTAGTTTGCATCTCTCCTCCCACTATAGATGCCCCTAATGTCTACTCTGTTTCATGTTCCACTTTTCCTCTTCAATACTATGGAGAATCTGACTGTTCTCTTTCTAACAGACTCAATTAGCACAAAAGAAGTATTAGGCTTGCCGACACCAACAATGCACTTTTCTGTCATGTTAGAGATCACAGTCATCCTATTTACTGTTCTGCTAAAACTTACACATTGACCTCTTAGCTTTTGGCCCGGGAGGATGTGCTGCACCTTAGCTCTTGCATTCGTCACGCACCCTTTGAGAGCGGATGTTGGCTGTTGTGTTTCTGTCTGTTGGTAGCACTGCGAGATTTTCTCAAGATGGTGCAGGCTGTCAGGAGACGAGTCAACACTGTGTGCATAGAGGTGCTGAAGTGTGCGGTGTATAACACAAATGCATCTGTTCTACTACCTGCTATCTTAAGAGATACATATGGAATCAACAGCGAAGATATATACGGCATTGCCTTAAATGGTTCAATGAGGATAATCGTGAAATTCGTAACGACTATGATGTATGACAAGATGGTGGACCAGTACCAGGATGTGTGTATGACGGTTAACCCTGGTTTGGAACTGCGAATGAGGGACGTATCTAAGTATTATACTTGGGTAAAATTACAGAATGTCCCCTTTGAGGCGGATGAAGATGACATCAAAGCGTTCTTTGAGGAATATGGAGTAATACATAAAGCATCGATTGGAAGGTGGTTAGATAGTATGTATGCGGGACTGCGTGAGGGATCTTTCACCCTCAAAATGTTCTTCCGACGATCCATACGTCGTTTGTGGCTTTGCAGGAGATGCACAAATTAACATTAAGATTGACAACACTCTAATTACCAGAAATAATGGGGGCAAATTCCTAGGCTTATACCTTGACAACAACCTGAATTTCAGCACCCATATCCAGCATATAACCAAAAAAGTATCCAAAACGGTTTGGATCCTCTCCAAGATACGATACTACGTGCCGCAAAATGCCCTTCTTACACTATACAACTCACTTATTTATCCATACCTCACCTATGCTATTTGTGCTTGGGGATCAACTGCAGCAACACACCTAAAGCCAATAATAACCCAACAAAAAGCTGCAGTAAGAATAATCACTAAATCCCATCCCTGGCAACACACCCCCCCACTCTTCATAGACCTAAACTTACTCCCTGTTCAGTACATCCACACTTACTACTGTGCAATCTACATCTACAGGGCCTTAAACTCTAATATCAACCTTGACCTAAAACGCTTTCTTGATAGTTGTGACAGAACCCACAGGCATAACACCAGACACAAACATCTCCACGACATTACCCGTGTCCGACTAAACCTTTACAAAAATTCAATGTATGTCAAAGGCCCTAAAATCTGGAATACCCTACCTGAGAACTCTAGAACTGCAGACACATTCATCACCTTCAAAACTACCATTAGAAAACATCTTATCTCCCTGATACACCCCGTCAACTAACTACACGAATACCACCTGGTGGTTCACACTTACACTCACTCACTCATTTGACCATAAACAGAAATATTAATCTCAATCTTAAAATAATGAATCCTGTGATACTCCAATACTGAAACTATGTACTGTGCCAAAACAAAAGCATTCACATTGCTAAACTCACGAACTAGTATTTAGTCACTTAGCCATAATACCAACTTACCTCATAATTTGTAATATTTTACAATTAAGAATAAAACTAAGTCTGCCCGAAATGCCTAGACATGCTAAGCGTTCTAGTGGTACACTCTGTAATCACTATTTTACTACATGTAAACCACACAATAACCAAATTTCTGTAAACTCAGCATTGTAATCCTTACAGAGAATAAACTTTGAATTTGAATTTGAATTGATTGATTTTAAAACTCAGGTACTTGTCACATATGCCGGGCAAAGGAGACCCTGTCGACTGTGTGGTGCGTTTGAACATGTGGCTGCATAGTGTGCACGACGTTCGTCGACCGGGACACAGGGAGCAGGGACAGGAGTGGAAAAGGAGGGAGTGATCTCCCCGTCTACAAGAGAGCATCTTCGGAAGCATAGGATGTGGAGTGAGATTGTGGTTGACAATCCGGTGGCGTGTGTTACATTACCGGAGGTGACACAGGACGTTGAGAAAATATGTATGGAGGAAGAGGTGGGACAAGTGGATTTGGGTGGTGAAATGTTGGATGTCATAAGCAATGTTATACAGGAATTTTTGGGTGATCAACATGAAGAAGGAATGCTGAATATAGGCTTGGATGGGCAACATAAGGATCAGGGAGGAGTTTATGAGGGACGGAATGAGGGTAGAAGGGATGGGCAACCACAGGGGCTTTGCGAAACTGTGGTTGAAATTCACAAGAAAGGCAGTCCGAATGAGATGATCACTGTTGAGGCTTCACGTAAGAGGGAGGCAGTTGCCTCGGACAGTGATGATATCCTTACACCCGCACAACGAATTGATAAAAAGCACTCAGTGGATCTGGCTAAGAAAGTCTCGGGGAAGGGGGGAGGGGGGAGGGGAAAGACGTGACTAGGACCTGGCACAGTGAAAAGTATATTAAGCACAAACGTAAAGAAACAAATGGTATGAGATCGATTGATAAGCCCCCGATAGTGTTTTTAAGTGCTTAACATTGAATATAAATGGCCTAATGGCCGAAGTGAAGAGGAGGATGTTCAGTGCCTTTCTAAGGCGATATGGGGTACAGGTCATCCTTTTACAAGAGCATAGTTTTAAGTTTGATCGGGATTTTTTGGTTGACGGGTACAAAGTTTATGCTGGGTATACAGGTAAACTCATGGGAGGTGCAGCTGTTTTAATAGCAGAGACCAGTCCATTTCAAATGTTACACTGGGAAGAAGGGGGAAGGGAGACTAGTAAGGGTGGATGGGACATGGGGTGGGGTACCTGTGTGTTTCATAAGTGTTTATATACCTGCGGATAGCAATAGGTGCGTTAAAGATTTTGTGAGGGATGTACTTATTTAACATATGCGAGGACTTCCTGTTAATACATTATTTGAGGGGGACTGGAATTGTGTGATATGTAGAAAGGATTTGGAGCCGAGAGGAGCTGGGTGTGTGTTGGGAGTCCTATAGGATGTATTATGGGGAGTCGGAGTCGGCTTAGTGGATGTAGTGAATGGGTAGGGGTGGGCAGTGGAGCATACTTAAGTGAAGAGCAGTTATGCGGCACACTTGGATCACATTTATATCTCTCCTGGGATACAAGTTAATAATATGGAAACTGTAAATGTTGTATTTTCAGATCATAGAGGGGTGTTTGTGGACGTGGGATGGTGTGAACTGCCGAAACGTTTTATGAGTTATTGGAAACTAAATGTGAGCTTGTTAGAGGACATGGAGGGTGGACTTAGTTTTGCAGAATGGTGGAGAAATGAATGGAATAAAGGAAAGCTGGGAGGTGATATATTACTGTGGTGGGAGCAGTGTGCTAAACTGAGATTCCATAGTTTTTATATGAGGAAAGGAAGGGAGGTCGAACAGTGGAAATATGGATTACAGAGGTATTTGGAGGGGCAGTTAAAACAGTGTTATGAAAGTTGTCGTGGAGTATATCCGGTTTTGGAGACTGAGGGGACAAAGACTCAATAGCTGAAGATGCAGAATGCACGGTTTGATGGTGAGAGAATAAGGGGTGGGTTGGAGGAGGTTTTATGGGGTGAAAAGCCATCAGCTTGCGTTCTGTGGCAATTAAAGATCTGACAAAAAATAATGAATATGTTGAAGTTCGAAGTACATCAAGACGTGGGTGGGTACACGGTGGGACAGCAATTAGTAACGACTGAAGGTATGAGTGGTTTTGTGGATAAATGGTTAGAGATATATATGAGGGGGGACAATAGGAAGATGGGGGACTTACATATTTTGGAGAGAGGGATTTCATGTACCCTGGAATCAGAAGACAGGGTGGAGATAGAGGGGCCCATAAGTGAAGAGGAGGTGTTGAAGGCGTTACAGGGGATGAGTGTAGGGAAGATGTCTGGGATTGATGGTATTCCAAATGATTAAGTAAATGGGAGGTCCCAAAGGAATGCTTGGTGCATTTGCCAAATGAAATGAAGGTAAAGGGATGTGGGTATGACTCAACGAACAGGGGTAGTTGTCATGATTCCGAAGGGGGAAGTGCAGAAGAACATCCTAGATTATAGAGGTTTATCTTTAATGTGCGGTGATTATAAATTGTTTGCAAGGGTTTTAGCTAATAGGTTACGCAGTGTTGTTGGGAGGAATATAGATAAGGGACAAAAGGGTGTGCTGGGGCGGTCAATGTTTAGTGGGCATGGGGGGATAAAGGACTATATAGATGATCGTAGGAAGGGTGGAGGGGGTGGACTTGCTTTGTATTGGAAGGCTGCTTATGACTGTGTAGAGCGAGAGACGTTATGGATGATAATGAGGTGCATGGGTTTTGGTGAGGAAATTGTCCGACGGGCAGAAACATTATACAAAGGCGCAGAAATATGGGTGCAAATCAATGGATGGGTGGGGAAGGTAGTTAGTATGGGTAGGGGACTGAGACAGGGATGCCCCATGTCTCAGATCCTATATGCATGTCTGCAAGATCCTCTATATAGGATGATTAATGTTTGTGTGGGTGAAGGAGGGAGTAAGGTATCGTGGTGCTCTTGGTATAGTTGGGTATGTTGATACGACGGTTTAAGTTGGGGGAGAGGAGGGATTAAGGAATGTAGGTCCCATCATTGAGATATTTAGTAGGCAACATGTATGCGTCTTAATGGAGTTAAGTCTAAATTGTTAGAGGTTGGTTCATGGGTGGGAAGGAACTTGGGACGTAAGTATGGATGGCAGGTGGTAGACCAGATTAAAGTCTGTGGGGTATTATACAGAAGGGCAGGACAGGAAGCTAGAGAGGCCAATTCCATAACGGTTGTGCAAGGAGTATTGAGGAGGTTGGGGGGCATATGGTCGAGTTGGCTGACGATCAATCAGAGAGTCATAGTTATAAACACAATCATTTATCCTAAATTGTAGCATGTAGCAGTGGTGTATCCATTGATGATGAACGATGTGTGGTTGATGCAAAGAAGATAATGGGTTTTATTTGGGGATATGGTTATCATTGGCTGAAACAAACAGTTGTGACAACATCCTTGGGGAGGGGTAGTTTAGGATTAATTCCCCTGTGTAGTAGACTGAAGAGTATGTATGTGAAACATAGTTATATACGGTTGGGTGGGGATCGGGGTATGAGGGTGAATGAAGTTATGGATGATGTGTGGCAATGGTGGGGGGGGGGTAGAGATTTGGAGGAGTGTATGTGTATGTTGAGATATTTATTGCGGGTTAGTATACCAGGAAAAGTGTTGGCGCGAGTTTTGGGGAGGTCTGTGAGGGGTAATGAGGTGATGGAGGGGGAATGTCTTTCCTTTATAAAATTGGGCAGGTATCTGGGGTGCGCTTCGTAAGTTACGATTAAAGTCAAGGGCGCGGGAAACTATGTATAGGATTTTACATGGGATTTTACCCACTAAAGTATGATTGTATCAGATGAGCGTTGTGCAGTCCACATGTTGTATATGTGCAGGTGGGGGGGCGGAGACTGCATATCATGTGGTGTATTTTTATGAGGGTATCGTGAGGGTATGTCTGTGGTTTCATAGAGTCTTGGATATGGTTGGAGGAGGTAGGTTAATGGTATTGAAAGCATTGAATTCGGATATAGAGGGAGTGGGTGATAGTGTGAGGAGGGCAGTCACGTATTTAGTAGTGGATTATATTTCTATATCGTGGGCTATGAGGGAGGTGGAAGGGAAAGTGCGAATCACGGTTTTATCTGGGCATTTTTATAAAACAAAGTGCAGGAATAAGGTCTTGTATGGGGGGCGATGGGATATAGATTTTCCAGTTCAGTATAGGGGTATGAATGTGCGTAGGTTGCGAGAATTTTTTTTTATATTTTATTTAAAACCACATTTACAAAATACATAGACCTGTGCAATAGTGGTACATGTTATGATAAAAATCCACACTGGTACTGTTATAATCTAAAATTGCACAAAGACAAATTCAACACAACCAACATCCTACCTAATACACAAAAATGTACATAATACACTGACATCCTCAGTTCCAATTCCCACTACCCCCCTCCCCCCCCAGTGTAAAACAATGTACAATGTCACCTGGTCAAAACAATAGCAACTCCACACTTAATGAAACATTAATATAAACCTATGTTTAATTCGTTTATAAACCAAATATATCCAATTATCACCATTGTCTTTATATTTACACAAAACACAAATACAACGATATCGAATTTTTATTATATACCACACTAATTATATTACAATGGCCCATTTTATGAAAAAAACTCGTAACATTACTCCAGGCCACGCTTACAACATACATAATGGCTCTAATACCACCATCAAAAATTCACATAATACACTTTCAATACCTCGTTGTGCAGACCTACTTGCACATAAATATCATGTTGATGAAGTGACCTACCACTCCATAATGTATTTATATTTCATTACAATTTCAAAATTAAAAAAAATGTACGAAACTGCATGAATAGTAGTTTAAGAAACACTAAATTGTCCATCTGATATGTTATGAATTAAGCCATAACAAAAAAAAAACAGGAAAGACTGTGCTATAACTTAAATTGCCAGGCACACCATCTAAAAGGGACAAAAAGATACAAAACATCCAGGCCATGGGAAAACATGGGCAGCCACAGCCACTCAAGAGGGAGAGGTTTTTTAGTGCCAGGAAGGAAAAAAAACTGGCAGGAAATGGCAGAAATCGTACACCAAATCCAGTCATTCCTGGAGTGGAACCACAGTCGATGGCCTCCACTCCAAACTAACAGATACAGATAGTAATGCCGGGGAAAAAATCCCCCCCCCCCAGTACCAACAATACCACCAGTCCGATGACATTCTTCTTTGCAAATATACAGGGTCTAAAGCCAGCAACAAACAACAAAATATCTTTCATCCGTGGACTGCTTGCAGAGGCAAAGGCAATGTTCGCGGCTTTCACTGAGACCCACATAAAGGATCACTTGGACAACGAAATATGGATCCCAGGTTACAACCTATACAGATGTGACAGAGTGAATAGGCAAAAGGGGGGGGGGGTTGGCCTGTACATTGCAGAATCACTTGTTTGAACAGAACTGCTTAATGCTTCAAATGATGCAGTGGAAGTTTTAGCAGTAAAGGTCGAGAACCAAAACCTAGTCATTGTAGTAGTCTACAAGCCTCCGGATGCAACATCCCAGCAATTCCAGGAACAGCTGTTAAAAATTGACCACTGTCTGGAAAATCTTCCAGCTCCTGCACCCAACATCTTGCTCCTGCGGGATTTCAACTTAAGGCACCTAAAATGGAGGAATATAGCAAATAATATTGTTGCAGTAATAACACCAGGAGGCAGCTCTGATGAAAACTCACACTCACACGAGCTTTTAAATCTCTGCACAAAATTCAATTTAAACCAGCAAATAATAGGGCCTACTAGACTGGAGAATACACTAGACCTCATCTTCACTAACAATGATGATCTGATAAGAAATGTCACCATATCAAAAACAATATACTCAGATCACAACATAATCAAGGTTCAGACATGTATGCGTGGAGCCCCAGACCGACATAATGAGACTAGTCACGAGGGGAGCTTTCACCAAATTCAACTTCAATAACAAAAACATAAAGTGGGACCAAGTAAACCAAGTCCTAACCGATATAAGCTGGGAAGATATACTAAGCAACACAGACCCCAACTTATGCCTAGAACAGATTAACTTGGTGGCACTCGATGTATGCACAAGGCTTATTCCTCTAAGAAAAAGGAGGAGTAGATGTAAAATAGAAAGAGACAGGCGCTCCCTTTACAGGCGACAGAAAAGAATAACAGAGAGGCTAAAAGAGGTCAATATATCTGAAATGCGTAGGGAGACACTGGTCAGAGAAATAGCAAGCATCGAACTTAAGCTAAGGAATCTTATAGGAGTCAAGAATCGCGGGAAGAACTAAAAGCCATAAATGAAATCGAAAGAAACCCAAAGTATTTCTTCTCCTATGCCAAATCAAAGTCGAGAACAAGGTCCAGTATTGGGCCCCTACTTAAACAAGATGGGTCCTACACAGATGACAGCAAGGAAATGAGTGAGCTACTCAAGTCCCAATATGACTCAGTTTTTAGCAAGCCGCTGACCAGACTGAGATTCGAAGATCAAAATGAATTTTTTATGAGAGAGCCACAAAATTTGGTTAACACAAGCCTATTTGATGTTATCCTGACGCCAAATGACTTCGAACAGGCGATAAATGACATGCCCATGCACTCTGCCCCAGGGCCAGACTCATGGAACTCCGTGTTCATCAAGAACTGCAAGAAGGGGCTTTTCCATCCTATGGAGAGGGAGCATGGACACGGGGGTCGTCCCACAGTTACTGAAAACAACAGACATAGCCCCACTCCACAAAGGGGGCAGTAAAGCAACAGCAAAGAACTACAGACCGATAGCACTAACATCCCATATCATAAAAATCTTTGAAAGGGTCCTAAGAAGCAACATCACCACCCATCTAGAAATTCATCAGTTACACAACCCAGGGCAACATGGGTTTAGAACAGGTCGCTCCTGTCTTTCTCAACTATTGGATCACTACGACAAGGTCCTAAATGCACTAGAAGACAAAAAGAATGCAGATGTAATATATACAGACTTTGCAAAAGCCTTCGACAAGTGTGACCATGGCGTAATAGCGCACAAAATGCGTGCTAAAGGAATAACACGAAAAGTCGGTCGATGGATCTATAATTTCCTCACTAACAGAACACAGAGAGTAGTCATCAACAGAGTAAAGTCCGAGGCAGCTACGGTGAAAAGCTCTGTTCCACAAGGCACAGTACTTCAAAGACCTGGGAGTGATCATGTCGGAGGATCTCACCTTCAAGAACCATAACATTGTATTAATCGCATCTGCTAGAAAAATGACAGGATGGATAATGAGAACCTTCAAAACTAGGGATGCCAAGCCCATGATGACACTCTTCAGGTCACTTGTTCTATCTAGGCTGGAATATTGCTGCACACTAACAGCACCTTTCAAGGCAGGTGAAATGGCTGACCTAGAAAATGTACAGAGAACCTTCACGGCGCACATAACGGAGATAAAACACCTCAATTACTGGGAGCGCTTGAGGTTCCTGAACCTGTATTCCCTGGAACGCAGGCGGGAGAGATACATGATTATATACAACTGGAAAATCCAAGAGGGACTAGTACCGAACTTGCACACGAAAATCACTCACTACGAAAGCAAAAGACTTGGTAGACGATGCAACATCCCCCCAATGAAAAGCAGGGGTGTCACTAGCACGTTAAGAGACAATACAATAAGTGTCAGGGGCCCGAGACTGTTCAACTGCCTCCCAGCATACATAAGGGGGATTACCAACAGACCCCTGGCAGTCTTCAAGCTGGCACTGGACAAGCACCTAAAGTCGGTACCTGAGCAGCCGGGCTGTGGCTCGTACGTTGGTTTGCGTGCAGCCAGCAGTAACAGCCTGGTTGATCAGGCTCTGATACACCAGGAGGCCTGGTCACAGAGCGGGCCGCGGGGGGCGTTGACCCCCGGAACTCTCTCCAGGTAAACAAAGTCTCCTCACACTCTGGTGTGGCTGAAGCCCCCACCACCGCCCGGCCGGCCGTCACACCATTAGGTCTGCCCTCCTCCACACCCAGAAAGTCCTTATGCAAAACACTCGTGTCAACAATCGTCTCCGTAGGCGTCTGCTCAGCCACCGGGCCCACAGGTTATGTGGAACACATTCCTATCACCGACTCCGCTCTGTCCACTTCCTCACTCCAACTTCTAGGCGCCTGTCCTTCGGCAGTATCTGTCCCAGGCACCAAAGTGCCCAGCTGTTGGTCCCCCGGTATTGGCACTCGTTCACGCCGTCCCTGCCTCCGATGACACTGGGCCGCCATATAGTCGTAAGACTTGCGCAACTGGCACGTCTTTTGTTGTCCTGCATAATATATGCAGACCTGCGTTCTGTAATCCTCCAGCAGAACGTACGATGGTATCGGCTCTCTCAACGACATCTTCAGTGTGAAGGATTCCCCCGGCAGCCCCATGTAAGGCCCATCCTTCCATATTCCCAATTCAGCCGCATGAACCATGCCTTACCTACGAAATACCACCACATCATATTCCGTAGCCTCGAATGGCACATTTCTGACTTTTACCCAAGTTACGCCGTTGGAGACATCATGAAGGCAGACCTCCACTGCTGGATTAACCATCATCCTCTTCTCCTGGAGAGCGTTGACTATGCTAGCGTAAAACCCACCACTCGTGAACTTGATGAAAATCCTCATCAATCCATTGACTGCTACTCCATACAGTTCCTCATTCGGAATGCCATACACATCATGGATGATACTAGGTAGAACCACATGCATCGTGGAACCGCTAAGCATTCCACGGACCAGCTCTACACAGACCGTGTTTACACTACGTCCATGTCGATCCGCCATTTTGGGTACCTAAGTACATGAACCACCACCAGGGTACAACAGTGACAAGCTCAGAGCATGTCCTCCGCGCCTGCAGGTTGAGAGACGAATGCGAGAAGTAACGGTGTAATGGTTGGATAGGATTGGTCTCAGCCAGATGAGGGGATGAGTGTATTCCTGGCATAAATTTTTGATTGGAAGCTCTCTTGGTGGGGCAAAGCTTTAAATGATGATGTGCTTTAACATAGGTGGTCATGGGGAAGCGAGAGGGCTTACCAATGGGTTTAGTATTTTTATATTCTTATGTATGTTAATGGGCGTATATGGCACTGCTATAAATCCTGTGAATATATTATTAAATCATAGGTCATGTGATATTAAGTTTCAATTTTTGTACATATGTGTATATGCGTGAAGTGATTCTGTAAATATATTAAGTGTAATGTTCTCAAGGATGATGGCATTCTTAACTTTTTTTGTATTTAAATACACTACATAACAAGAATATAAAACCCTGTGACCAAGGGCGAAATACATATAAAACATATAACGTCACACCATACTGGCATACAAAGTTTGCCTATCACAACCCTGACATATGACAGACACAAAGGATAAACATTACACTCACGATAAACATATCGCATATGAACAACTGAACATTAACTATAATAGGGAAAATAACCTACACCTTAAACACAATACAATAAAAAAGCACACTCCTACCTAAACACACACAATGCACACCGTATCATTTATGTTATTTGAACCCGCACATACATATGCGTAGATGAATGGGTACACAAAGAAAAGATGCAATGTAGGTGGTGATAAACGTTAATGCAGACCGCCACTACACTGTCCTGAAAAAAAAGACACCATGTATAACAACACGAAGCTAACCTAATAAGCAGCCCACAAGCAAATACATCAGCAACTAGTACAATTGGTGCAGCATGCAATAGTATAGACACCATGCCTCCTACCCCCACTAATCCCCCCTCCCCAATGGAAAGGCAAACCAACTGCCTCACATATTTTGCACAATAACACGCAATAATTAAACATAGACCTGCATGTTTGCACTGAATAGCTTCAGTACTAAGGTGAACAGCCACCCACACTGACATTACAAGTATACACATTATACACACAGCTTACAGAAACAATGCATACTTTTACGAAAATAAAATGTAATTTCCCAAACATAGCGGCAACAAAGCCAATCAAAGCACACTATGTCCGAGCTATGTACCAGTTAACAAAATCATGCTGTAATGTGAGAAAAATGTTCCTTGACAAGATTCACCTCCACAAGAGGGGCATCTCGTCGCTATATACATATACACACACACCTACACACATATACACACACACACAATATATATATATATATATATATATATATATATATATATATATATATATATATATATATATATATATATATATATATATATGCATACATACATACACGCACATACATATGCACTCACACATTCACATACATATACATGCATACACATATATACAATTGTACATAGTCACATTACCGATGAGAAATGCATCTCACATGCATACAGATTTTCCATATTTTATAAAACATCTCACACAGTTTACATGAGTCCTTACACATGGTCACCTAATTCACGAATATACAGTAGAGAACAATCTTTCATACCCCCTCCCCAGAATAAACAATAACAACATTAAATACACACGCTATAAACTGTAGCAGGACCCATACCTCATATCCAATACCCCAACAACCTACACACCATAATACACCATGTCTCTTTGTTTTAACATATAATAAATAGGTTTGCCAATACACCCCCTAGGAGAGACCAGCCCGATGCATCCCCAGACCCCCCTTCCTCTTTACATTCCCAATAGAACCCCCACCGTCAAACTACGATAGCTTACAGGGAAACCCCACTCCCACCATATCCCATAAAGAGCACGATTTAAACACAGCGTACGATAAAAAGACGCCTCCAACGTGCTTCAATGCACCCGTCCTCCGCCTGATCCCTCATCGCCCACGACACAAACACAAAATCCACGATGAGGTAAGCCACAGCTTGCTGCACAGGGACACCCATCCCTCCCACATCCAAACTCAACGCCCGCAAAACTGATATCCCCCCACCCGTCTTACGACCCTCCCCATCCACTCTTGTATGTCTCCCAACTGTTCGCAGAAATACACTGCATGAAAAGCCATATCCTCTCCCCCATAAACCCCTCACACGCCCTCTTCCCGAATCCTCCAGTCTCTGAGAACTGCACCTGATGGCAGGATGCCGTGGAGGAACCGGAACATAACCTCCTACTCCCGTGGCCGTATGCGGAGCCTACACAACCTATCCCAAATATTCCCCCATGCATACATCGGATACACTCTTTCCACTATCGCCACCTCCCTCTCACCCACCGCTTTCTCCATAACCCCCACCCGCATGTGTTCCACATCCCTAGCATACAAAAGCAACCGTAACATGTTCTCACATGCATGCAAGTCCTTCCGCCCCACCACCTCCTGACATCCTCATACAAAACATGTAGCTTACCTCCTGTACATCCCCCACTCGGAGGAACCCCCTCTTTACATACATACTCATGATCCTACCCTTCAAATTAATTAACCCCAGCCTGTCTCTGTGCACTGGGAGAGTAAAAACCCGCTCTATAAGCAATCACACCCCGACCCCCAAATAAACCGAAAGACTCTCCTCAACAATGCCCCAATATCTGACTGCAACAACGGGTACAGTGCAGCCACATGCCAAAATTTACTATACAGTAAAACGTTTACTACAATAACCCACTGATAAAGTGTTAAAGGACCCAGCTGCAACCTGTCCAACCTTCCAGTCACCCTTGCCATGACACTCCTGGAATCAACCATCCTGGCTTGCTGTGCATCCCACATATACTCAATCCAACAGTTCTTGACCTGATCCACATCACACCATCGCTCACTACCTTTCTCTCGTATCCTCCCCTCCCAATCCCCCAACCCCATAAAGTTAGACCTCCACATTCACCCTCATCCCAGTAGCCTCTCCAAACAGATCCACAATCCACCTCACCCCACCTAAACCTTCCCCCTCATTGTGTCATCTACATAACCCACAATCCCCTGCACGCCTCCCCTTACCCACCCCCGCACCTCCCCCACACGCCTCCACTGCCTTATAAAATGGGTCCTGCAAACATACAAAAAGTGATTGGGACCTCTACCCATTAGGATCCGATCCCCAACCCTCCCAATCACCTGCACCCAGACGCCCTCCCCATGGTACAATGTCTACACCCACCGCACAATCTCATCCCCAAATCTTTGCCTCCTCATTATCCACCATAATGCCTCCCTCTCAACACTATCATATGCTTCCTTCCAATCCAATGCCAAAACCCCCCCTCCTCCCACTGCCTGCACACTCTCCACAAACCCCCGAATTACCCCATGCCCCTCGTACATAGTCCTCCCTGGCACCCCATACTGTCCCGCTGCAACTACGCTATCGATCACACACTTCAACCAGTTCCTTAATATTTTAGCGAATAACTTATAATCCACACACAGCAAAGAAATAACCCAATAGTCCCTCACCATGCACAGATTGGCCACCTTTGGGACAAAGACTGCCACTGCCTTTGCCTGCAAAACCCCCAACTCACCCCTCCCCTTCACCTCATTCGACAGCTTCACCAAGAACCCCTTGAGTATGCACCAATTCTGTAAATAGAACTCACATGGCAGACCGTCGACCCCCGGGGCCTTACCCCTACTCATACTCGATAATGCCCACCACACCTCCCCCTCTTCAATGTCTCCTTCCAGTGCCATATGATCCCCCCTCCCAGAACACTGGTCACCTGCCCTCCCAACCTCCCTAACGTGTCCCCCCATTCACACTGACACTCCTCAAATAAGTCCCAAACCATGCATCCACATAACGACCCATCTCTTCCGTCGTCTGAAGCACTTCCCCCACACGATACCCTCCCACCTCCGCATGCACTAACAAACATTCCATCTTTGTGGCTGCCTGATGCTGCCATTACCCCCGCAGGACACACGCCAACAGCTTGTCACCCCACACCTCCTCTAACCCACCCTTCACCTGCACTGCATCAAACCTCTCTTTCTGCAATTCCCTGATGCGTTGCTTCAGCCCCTCTATTTCCTCCTCAGGATAGCCCCCACCCCTCCCCCATAACAATCCCTCAACTGCCCCTCTAAATACCTTACAAGCCCTGAAGTCATCTGAGCCTCCCCCTCGCCCTGTCGAACACAATACTCCTGAAACCACCCCTTTGCCACTCCATCCCACAACGCCAACAAATCCCCAACAGCCTCCACCCCTGACCACAACTCCTTCCACATTCCTGCAAACCCCTCCCTCCCCACCCCTTCTGCAAGGAGCCCAACATTCAATTTCCAAAAACTCAGATACCTCATTGGCAACCCATCCCACCTAAATTCCACGAAAACTGCCTGATCTGAATATGCTACCTCCTCCTCACACACCCTCTCTACCTGTGCAATCAGTGTTATGTACTGTCGATCCAATCGAGCGGCATACCCTCCCC
This sequence comes from Cherax quadricarinatus, assembly GCF_038502225.1. Taxonomy (NCBI): domain Eukaryota; kingdom Metazoa; phylum Arthropoda; class Malacostraca; order Decapoda; family Parastacidae; genus Cherax; species Cherax quadricarinatus. The sequence goes on along the minus strand of NC_091356.1, from coordinate 19,737,043 downwards.
ACACAAACGTGTCCTCCACCTCCCACACTTCACTTTTAGCCACATCCCACAACCCCACCCCCCGAAAAGATCCCCTAGTGGCTCCACATCTTTCCTGTGCACCACACAATTCCAGTCACCCCCTACAACCACCACAGGGGGAAGCGATCGGAGGTGATGCACCAATACATCCCTCACAAAAGCATTCTTGACACACCCATCCCCCTCTGCTGGCCCATAGATGCACACTAGCACCACCCTCTCCCCCACCCACAGCCCATCCACTTGCACAACACGCTCCTCGCCCCCCCTCCCTTTGGTATACAACAAACATGCTGGTCTCTCGCAGAAGGATGGGCACCCCCCTTTCAATCGAGTTGAATGCACCATAAACACCTGGAAACCATCCAGTACCAACTCACAGCCGGCTTTGTAATTGTGCTCTTGCACAAAAGCCACATCCACCCCATACTTACGGAGAAAATCCAAGAACCACATTCACTTCACTCTGTTTTGCAACCCATTTACATTCACTGAGACACACTTCGAGGCGGCAGTACCTTTTGCCCCTTCAGCACTGACCCGCCACTAGACGCCTGCCGGCGTCTGCCACCACGCTCACTACCAGACACTTGAGGACCTCCTTTAGCTGCCACCGGGCCTCTGGGCCCCATAGGGCTGCCTCGTGCTACCTCCGCCCACACCTTCTTGCCAGGCCTCTGCGCTGGAGTGAGGACATCATCAGAGTCCGATTCTTACTTTAAGCAGGTTTTTGTGTTATAGACATAATACTATGTTAATCAAAACATGTATAAAAGATTCATATTACATCATGAAAGAATCTATTACTTCCTTCACTGGACATAATGTAAACCAATCAGTTCTTATACTCTTAATTCCTGATAACCAACAGGAAACTCTAGAGTAAATTGTCGTCCATACATCTGGTGATATCAGACTTTTACTCTATACATTTTACCTGCTTATGACTCGGTTATGTTCTCCTCAATAATAATCATTTTAATTTATTAACACATCGGCCCTCTCCCACAAAGGCAGGGTGGCCTGAAAAAAACTTTCATCATTCACTCCATCACTGTCTAGCCAGAGGCACTCTTACACTAGACTTATAAAAGTGCAACTTTAATACCCCTCCTTCAGAGTGCAGACACTGTACTTCCGATCTCCAGGACTCAAGTCCGGCCTGCCAGTTTCCCTGAATTTGTTCATAAATGAAAGTTAAGACACATGTGCAACATCTGGATATCTTTATTGTAGACGTTTCGCCATCCAGTGGCTTTATCAATACAGATTCTAGGACATAATAGGAAGACAGTAGAACTATATACAAAAGATGAGATAATCAGTCCCTCAGCCTTGGAGTTAGTGTTCACAGCATCGTGGTGGAGGAGAATCTGGAGCAAAGGCAAGAAGACTGGCGGTTATATAGGCGTCAGTGGATAGAGACGGGCAGCAGACGAGGGCAAAGTCACTGGTAGGCGGGATTCCCCAGTGGAAGTAGGTCCTTCCCAAAGAGATGGGTTAGTTGCAGCAGCCGTGAAGAAGGTCTTGTAGATGTCCTCTGAACCAAGATTCCATGATGTTGCAGTGTCTGACAAGTTGTGCAAGAAAGGTATAAAATACCAACAATATGAAAGTTAAGACACATGTGCAACATCTGGATATCTTTATTGTAGACGTTTCGCCATCCAGTGGCTTTATCAATACAGATTCTAGGACATAATAGGAAGACAGTAGTTGTATATAGTTCTACTGTCTTCCTATTATGTCCTAGAATCTGTTTTGATAAAGCCACTGGATGGCGAAACGTCTACAATAAAGATATCCAGATGTTGCACATGTGTCTTAACTTTCATATTGTCGGTATTTTATACCTTTCTTGCACAACTTGTCAGACACTGCAACATCATGGAATCTTGGTTCAGAGGACATCTACAAGACCTTCTTCACGGCTGCTGCAACTAACCCATCTCTTTGGGAAGGACCTACTTCCACTGGGGAATCCCGCCTACCAGTGACTTTGCCCTCGTCTGCTGCCCGTCTCTATCCACTGACGCCTATATAACCGCCAGTCTTCTTGCCTTTGCTCCAGATTCTCCTCCACCACGATGCTGTGAACACTAACTCCAAGGCTGAGGGACTGATTACCTCATCTTTTGTATATAGTTCTACTGTCTTCCTATTATGTCCTAGAATCTGTATTGATAAAGCCACTGGATGGCGAAACGTCTAAAATAAAGGTATCCAGATGTTGCACATGTGTCTTAACTTTCATATTGTCGGTATTTTATACCTTTCAGCCTTGGAGTTAGTGTTCACAGCATCGTGGTGGAGGAGAATCTGGAGCAAAGGCAAGAAGACTGGCGGTTATATAGGCGTCAGTGGATAGGGACGGGCAGCAGACGAGGGCCAAGTCACTGGTAGGCGGGATTCCCCAGTGGAAGTAGGTCCTTCCCAAAGAGATGGGTTAGTTGCAGCAGCCGTGAAGAAGGTCTTATAGATGTCCTCTGAACCAAGATTCCATGATGTTGCAGTGTCTGACAAGTTGTGCAAGAAAGGTATAAAATACCAACAATATGAAAGTTAAGACACATGTGCAACATCTGGATATCTTTATTGTAGACGTTTCGCCATCCAGTGGCTTTATCAATACAGATTCTAGGACATAATAGGAAGACAGTAGTTGTATATAGTTCTACTGTCTTCCTATTATGTCCTAGAATCTGTTTTGATAAAGCCACTGGATGGCGAAACGTCTACAATAAAGATATCCAGATGTTGCACATGTGTCTTAACTTTCATATTGTCGGTATTTTATACCTTTCTTGCACAATTTGTTCATAAATGTTTCCTTGCTCACACTCCAACAGTACATCAAGTCCTTTAAACCATTTGTCTCCATTTGCATCTAACATGTTCACTCATGCTTGCTGGAAGTTCAAGACCTTCACACAAAACCTTCTTTATCCCCTCCCTCCAACTTTTCCTAGGCTGACCCTTACCCCGCCTTCCCTCCACTCCAAATTTATATACTCGAAGCCATTCTATTTTGTTCCACCCTCTCTACATGTCCGAACCACATCAACAACCCTCTGGATAATAGTTTTGGTCATCCTGCACCTCCTCCTAATTTCCAAACTACGAATTCTCTGCATTTTATATACGCCACACGTTGCCCTCAGACATGACATCTCCACTGCCTCAAGCCTTCTCCTTGTTGCAACATTCATCACCCATGCTTCACACTCATATAAGAGCGTTGGTACAACTATACTCTCATACATTCCCCTCTTTACTTCCATGGACAAAGTTCTTTGTCTCCACAGACACCTAAGTGCACCACTCACCTTTTTTCCTCTCATCATTTCTATGATTCACATCATCTTTCATAGACCAATCTGCTGACACGTCCACTCCTAAATATCTCAATATTTACATTCCCATTCTTCATATTCTCTCCCTCCAATCTGACATCTAATCTTTCGTTACCTATTTTTTTATCCTCATCACCTTACTCTTTCCTGTATTCACTTTTAATTTCCTTCTTTTACATACCTTCCCAAACTCATTAACCAACCTCTGCAACTTCCTTTCAGAATCTCCCAGAAGCACAGTGTCATCAGCAAAGAGTAACTGTGATAACTCCCATTTTGTGTTAGATTCTTTATCTTTTAACCCTACACCTCTTGCCAGCACCCGAGCATTCTCTTACAACCCCTTCTATAAATATATTGAACAACCATGGTGACATCACACATCCTTGTCTATTGTTTAATTTTACTGGGAAATAATCTCCCTCTCTCCTACATACTTTAACCTGGGCCTCACTATTCTAATAAAAAATCTCCACTGCTTTCAGTAACCTACCTCCTATTCCATACATTTGAGACATCTGCCACATTGACTCCCTATCCGCCTTGTCATACGCCTTTTCCATATCCATAAATGCCACTAAAACCTCTTTACTCTTATCTAAATACTGTTCACCTATAGAATTCACTATAAACACTTGGTCTACATACCCCTCCCTTTCCTAAAGTCTCCTTGTTCACCTGTTAACTTACTCTCAGTCTTACTCTTAATTCTTTCAATAATAACTCTGTCATACACCTTACCAGGTATACTCAACAGATTTATTCCCCCTATAATTTTTGCGCTCTGTTTTGTCCCATTTGTCTTTATACAAAGGAACTATGCATGCTCTCTGACATTCCCTAGGTACCTTACCCTCTTCCATACATTTATTAAATAAAAGCGCCAACCACTCCAAAACTTTATCCCACATGCTTTTAACATTTCTATCTTTATCTCATCAGTCCCAGCTCTCTTTCCCCCTTTCATTATACCCACTACCTCATGAACTTCCCCCACACTCACAACTGTCTCTTCTCACTCCTACAAGATGTTATTCCTCCTTGCCCTATACACAAAATCACAGCTTTCCTATCTTTATGAACTTTAAACAATTCTGCAAAATATTTCCTCCATCTTCCAGATACCTCTAACTCTCCATTTAATAACTCTCCTCTATTTTTAACTATCAAATCCATTCGTTCCCTTGGCTTCCTCAACTTATTAATCTCACTCCAAAAAAACGTTTCTTATTTTCAACAAAATTTGTTGATAACATCTCACCCACTCTTCCATTTGCTCTCTTTTTACATTGCTTCACCAATCTCTTAGCCTCTCTTTATCTCTCCATATACTACTCCTTCCTTGCATCACTTCTACTTTGTAAAAACCTCTCATGTATTCACTTTTCTCCCTTACTACTCTCTTTACATCATCATTCCACCAATCGCTCTTCTTCCCTCCCGCACCCGCTGAACACTCTAACACTACATTTTTAAACCTGCCCCATACATCTTCGACCTCATTGCCTGTACTCTCACTAGCCCATCTATCCTCCAATAGCTGTTTGTCTTACCCTAACTGCCTCTTCCTTTAGTTTATAAACCTTCATCTCTCTCTTACTTGCTGCTTCTATTTTCCTTGTATCCCAACTACCTTTTACTTTCACTGTAGCTACAACTAAAAAGTGATCTGATATATCTGTGACCCCTCTATAAACATGTACATCATGAAGTCTACCCAACAGTCTTTTATATACCAATACGTAGTCCAACAAACTGCTGTCATTACGTCCTACATCATGTATACTTATTTATCCTCGAATGTTCTGCATCAAATATACGTAATCGGTTACCAAGTAAGCTAATGCCCTTTCCGTGACTTCGTTGGACTAAAAGAATTTAAAACTTATTGCAGGTAATAACTGTACTTCTCTTACTACAACGTGTGACAACATTTCCTTCATGCTTATCCTTACTCCATCATGTCTATTACAAAAATAAATCTCGTGTAAAGCTACACTTAATGATCCACATCTTTGGCATGCTCCCTCTCTAACAACTGTTTCCACGAGGAGAAAGAGTTTAGAGGGTCAAATGCCATGCGTATATTTATAAAAAAAAATTGCTGGTTAGGTTCAATTTTCATTTTAGTTATTAACCATATTCGATTCCATCTATATAATGGATTGAAATTTTGTACATTTTGATATAAATCTTCATCGACACTGAATTTATACAAATCTTTGAGAGTAATGCCAGCCACATCTGGCACACACAGTTCATTTCCTAATACACACTGCGCTTATCTTATTTCATTTGAAATAAAATCAGCAATATTACATATATTCTTGTTAATCCTTTGTCATTAAATGTGAAGAAATGCTTAATTAATATGTGCAATTCCACACAGATTTTCTACCTATATCTCTCAAACCAGTACGACAAAACCATTCACTATATTTACCTCACACATACTTAAATCATTGTGTATTTTTCATAATACATCTCCAAAAATGGATACACATTTGATACACATAATGCTTCATATAATGTATTAACCATTACAGCTCTCTGCAAGATGAAAACTGAGACACATTTGCAACATCTGGCTATCATTATTGTCGGTATTCTATACCATTATTGTGCAGCTCTCTTCAAGATTGATAACCATGCATTCCCTAAAGTTCCTTATCTCTTTAACATACTATCCCTAACCATGTATGAGTTAAATTCTCTGGCTTTCGCCCTATCATTATCAAAACAAATGCTACAATTTTTTTTACGGATTCTGTAACTACAATGGCTTTACAGTCATCCCTATCACTCTTATGACCCAGAAACCTAATCCCATTTTTTATTTTATTTAGGTTAATACGCAACCCTGTCGCAAATTCATACATGTGCACCGCATTCTGCACCTCACGTTAGACTCTTCGTTTAGTAATAATGTATCATCGACATGACCAACTATACTATGGAAGACACGTCCCTCTACTCTTAGTGGACGATTTATCACTGGTTCTGGAACCATCCCATAAAATGGTTTCTGTATGACTGTAAATAACTGGGATACTGGGCGATCTTGACAGATTCCTCTATTCGTGCTACACATTTCACCCAGTATGCCATTTACAGTATAGAGTACGAAACCATCTTAATAAATCACCCCCAATGCCCTTGTTATCTGACATATTCCAAGATGTTTCACGACATACCATGTCAAAAGCTCGTCTCCAATCCAGCGCCACAATGATGAACGAATGCCCTTCGTGGCATTCGTTCACCTGAATAAAATCATCTATGATCTTACGTCCAGCACTGACATTCCGTCCTGCCACTCCATATTGTCCCTACCCAACCATACGTCGAATTACCTTATTCATTATAGTAGATAACATTTTCGCGAATATCTTATATAACACATGAGGTAAATCATTCGATAATCCAAAGGCATTTTGGGAAAATGGTTGAGAGGTATTAAAAAGTTTTCAGCATATGTCTAAGATGAATTTATAAAATTATGTCTAGTGAATGAACTGAAAAAGTTTAAATTCTGATAAATTATGTGTAAAATACAATGTACATTGTATTTTATACAGAATCGTGGAAGGGGTAAAGCTTAAAAGTATACCATTGTGAATGGTAGAAGCATCTAGGAAGTAGTTAATTAGACGCGCATTCATCCAGTAATTAGATAGAGCTAGCAAAATTTTTAAGACCAGAAAAAATATGCACTTAAAATAACTAGAATCATGAAGCCAGAGAGCGAACACGGCATCTACAGTACATTATGAAGCCTTTGGAAAAGATTCACTCTAACTGTGAGAGTTCAAATATCTGAAATATTCTGTATAAAGTTTCCCAAGAACAGCGGATATAGAAGAGAGAACCACTTCTAAATTTTGTGAGATATTTTCTGGGAAGGAAAAGTATTTAGTTGATATTTACAGTGCCCCGTGGCCTGGTGGATAAAGCTCTCGCTTCACACGGCGAGGAGTCTGGGTTCGATTCGCAGCGAGGGTAGAAACATTGGGCGTGTTTACACCGGCTATGTTCACCCATCAGTAAAATGATTACCTGGGAGATAGTCGACTGGTGTGGGACGCATCCTGGGACTACACTGACCTAATTTGCCAGAAATGCTCTGCATAACAAGGTGCTTTCTATACAGTAGTATGTCATTGATGTCAACTAGGCCTGTATACCTTATACATGAACTTGTTACAAGTATGTAGGTTAACCAAAAATCTGCACTTATAAAAGGAACGTTTCGGTACATCCTAACCCATTGTCAAGTTACAACTTGGACGTTTCAGTACGTCCTAGACCATTGTCAAATCACAACTTGCGTGAGAAAAGGAGAGATGACTTGACGACAACTGGGACTACAGGAAGAAGGGAGAGGTAGTTGTAGTAGCAATAATAGTAGCAATAATAGTAACAATAATAGCAGAAATAGTAACAGTAGAAATAGTTGTAGTAGTACTAGTAGTTGTAGCAGTAGTAATAGTAACAGCAATTCTAGTAATTCTTCAACGTTTCTTTGTTAATATCTTCCTGTAATCACAAAAATAGTAATCCCCTTTGCCGCATCATTTTCTCAAGCTATTGGTTCTGACTTTTATCATTTGGTCACGCAAAAACTCTCATATCTTTTGTTACTACTTTTTCTTCTCTCCTCCTTCACTGACAAGTTTTAATAGAACGTATTTTGCCACATTCGACTTGCGAGATACTCAGTCTTAACGTTGTCTCTCTTAACTTACGTTCATCATGATGATGTTCTCATCTCCTTATACCTATTGATGCCTTTAATCTTATTTGACTTAGAATACACTTTAATTCTCTGTCTTGTTAAATATCCAATCTGACCTCTTAAGTAATATTTCAGATTGTGTCTGTCCACAAAGTCAAAATATCTCTGTTAGAGCAGTCTCCATTACCCAAATTGTCACATACTTGTATCCTTCTCTGAATTAATTACCCGATGACAACAACTAAGTTATCTTTTGGTGAATTAGGACAAAATGTTAGCATAATAGTATGCATATTACACTACTGAAAAGATATTTTGTCAAGATACTATGTTCTAGGTTTAAATTATATCGGTTATTTGTTTCTACGTTCAATGAAAACTGGTATGATGCTGTGCAGTATGATGATCAAAGGTAAAAGGGGATAGGGGTAGGTGTATTGCCCAAAAATATTTTTTATTGAATGTGCTTAATTAATACGTATATTGGGCATGGGGATGTGAACGAGCTTACCAAATTGATTCAGAATTTTTATATTCTTATGTATGTTTCTGGGCATGTATGACACTGCTATAAATCCTATTAATATATATTGTTAAATAATACGTCATGTGATATTGTGTTTCAACTTTTGTACATATGTGTATATGTTTAATGTGAGTCCGTGTGTATATCAAGTGTAATGTTCTCATAGATGACGGCTTTCTTAACTATATGAAAGGTTTTTGTGTTAGTCATAATAATAAGTTCGATCATGTGTTTCTTTTCTTAACGTCAGTTGTAATGTTGACATCATATATGCGTGTTACACTAATAAAGAAATGCTTTTGTCATCAGGATACTATGTTCTAAGCTTAAATTATGTTGGTTATTCGTTTCTGCGTTAAATGAACAATGGTATGTTGATGTGTAATAAGGTGATGTGGGGGTAAAAGGGAAGGGGGGGGGGTCGTGGTTATACTGCCTGAAACAAAATAATATTTAATTTTACATGTACTTCATTAATGTGTATATTGTATATTGCAGAATGGAATGGGTAATGTGGACTGTCTTTAATTAATATTACTTGCGCGGTTTTCTGGTGTTTTTGTATAACGGCTTCATATATTTGTCAGGTGTGTGCTGTGTAATAATTGAAATATTACTGTAAATTGAAATGATTTGATTGATGTCGGGTATAATATTGTATAATTTTGTTTTTTTCGAACACGTGTTTGGGGTTGTACCGAGTCATGTGAAGAGGAATTTTTCTTAAGGTAATGTAACACGTGCAGTTTGTTTTGATTATGAAGAAATAATTGTTTTTGATTGAAATATCTGACACTGTATATTTTTATTTTTTGAATGTATTATATGTTTTAATTAAAATAAAATAATAAAAAAATCTTTCACAGTCGCCATCTTGTTGAATCCTCTCTTAATGAACCTTAGACCTGACTTTGTATCCGTAGATACTTTCCTTTCCCATTACCTTGTCAAATGCTCCTAACTTCAGAACATAGGTGACTTCCCTGATTCTGTTTTCTCCTCCTCTTTCTACCTCTTCTCCTTCCCTATTTTCCTTTTTCTTGCTTTGGGTTTCCTTCTGCCTTGGATGTTTTATCCATTACACTCCCCCTATCCCCTTGTGGGGCCTTAGCTCTCCTGCAGTGCTCCCCTTTCAAGGCCTTTTAATGACTCCACTACTACAACTACTACTGCTACTTCCTCTATTGCCTTTGGTTCCTACCCACACTTTTGCCTTCTTTTTTTCCTCTTCCCCTCTCAATTTCTTGTCCCACCATCCACCCTCCCTACTTTACACTACCACTGCTTCCGTTACCAGCCTTACTCTATCATTAACACTACTTCCACCTCCTGCCTTATCTCTACTACTACTTCTAGTACTAATACTACTCCCACCTCTCTCTCCCTCTCTCTTATATATATATATATATATATATATATATATATATATATATATATATATATATATATATATATATATATATATATGTCGTGCCGAATATGTAAAACTGGTCAATTAGCAAGAACTCATTTAAATTAAGCCCTTTCTAAAATTTTCTCTTATACGTTTAAAGATGTAAAAAATTTTAATTTTGCACCAAAAGCATCTTAGAAAACTTACCTAATCTTATTATAACAAGAACAATTTATTTTAGCCTAACCTAACTACATATATTTTAGATTTGTTTACAATAATTCAATACTAAACAAACACAGTGAAATATATTTTTTTCGTTAAGTTCAGAATGATTTTGGCGAAATTATTGCATACACAAATTTTCATTTGTCTTATATGGCAAGATAAGCGTTGCTATTTAAGCCAATATATTATATTAGTTCGAAAATATGGAGACGATAGTTTGTTTGGCAGTCTGCTCGTTAAGGTAGCGTTAGTGTCTAGCTCCCTCTATCCCCCCCCCCTTTTTCTCCAAACGGAAAGGTGTGGGGATCAAGCCAAATGGACAATCACTTGACTAGCAGCTCCAAACACTACTATAAGTATTCCTTTCTGCTCCTGTCTTAATTTATTTTTATTATTTATTAACACATCGGCCGATTCCCACCAAGACAGGGTGGCCCGAAAAAGAAAAAAACTTTCATCATTCACTCCATCACTGTGGAAAATTACATTTACTTGGATGAATCTCATTAGATACATACCAGTAAATGGTAACAAAGATAATTATTATTTATCAAAGTTACAGAGACAAGTAGGAATTTTTAGGACACCTAGGTTGCAAAAAAATGTCCCCCTTCGATACCTACAATAATCTATCTCTCTGCAAGTTGCTCTAGACCTATATTAATTGCAAATGAAGTATATATCACCAGGAATTCTGGTAAACATTATTATAAATTTGTGGACTATGTTAAATTTAATAAATGATTACATATACACATTTATATAACAGAAGGAGAATTGATAATCATAACACTCACCAATTTGTCTGGAGATTACTGTGTATCATACTCAAAAACCTCCCTGTGTACATTTATGAAAATATTACTGGCCAGAACTAAACATAAACATAGACATCTTACCTGAGGTTCCTGGAGCTGTCCTGTCCATCTGCTTAATGCTCAAGTTATGCAGGAATGCACATCCAACAATTTCGGCTCCTATTTGAGAGGTTTTAAGCCAATATAACCCCTAGAGCGACGAAAATTAAGCACATTACATTAACGTGCTTGTACCACATTAAAAAAAACAATGGCGACTCTGGTTCCAACAACGCTTCTCCCCATCGCTGGTTCCATTTTTCATTTACAAATTAATTTTTATTAAATACAATGTACTACACTAATTTTCATAAAATATGCTGGTTTTTTTGGGAAAATGCATTATTTTCCACACTGCGGCCGGCCGGAGGTCGTTGCTAAACGACTCAAATTACTCCTTCCTTTAGGAGATGATTCCAGCCAGTTCTGGTTTGAGTGGCTGTTCTCCTAGTAGGTCTTACTACAACTTCATCTTCCTGCATCACTTGGTCAGCGTTATCTTCAATATCACTTGTGTCGCTTTCAATTAGATTTTCATTTACATTTGATTGAATATCATTTAATTCCAAGAGAATCAATTTATTACTTGTGCATAAACTTTCCTGGCCACTACACAACACTTTGACATTCTGGACCACACCTTGTGCATCTGGGTACAAATGTCAATACTTTGCCCAGAGGCCACAATGTTCGATGTTGTTCAGTATCAATTATCACAATGCCACCTGGTTGAATGTTCTGTCGATTTACTGCCTTTGTCGCACCATAAAAGTGTTCACGTAGTGTAAGAAGATATTCCTTATGCCACACATTAGACCAATGATCAATTACTTTATTTAACATTTTAAATTTATCACACAACACTGCCGCATCATGACAATCTTCATCACTTTCTTCCAGATTATTTCTATAGACAGGGGCAGCTTCCAATTTCCTTCCACATATTAGGTGATAAGGTGTTAATACATCTGCATCAGGTGTATCACTCATGTATGAGAGAGGCCTATTATTTATACGATTCTCCGCCTCCACTAACACTGCACAGAATTCTTACAAATTAATTCTCTTCCGGTGTAGTACTTTATGGAGACACCGCTTCACTGTGCCTATCAGTCTTTCGTACAGCCCTCCCTGCCAAGGGTCTCTAGGAGTAATAAATTTCCAGGTACACCCTCATTGGGTTAACAGATATTGAACCTCGTTACCATTATTTAATTCTATCAAGTGTTGAGCACCTGCTACAAAATTTATGGCATTATCCGAAATCATCAATCTCAGACAGATCTCCTAGCTGCAAATTTTCGAAACAGCTGTATAAATTGTTCTGCAGATAAGTCCTGAGCCACTTCTAAATGAACTGCCCTTGTAGCAGTACAAGTGAACAAGCATACATACACTTTCAGTGGAACACCATCTGAAGTACCTGTTAAAATGATTGGACCACTATAGTCTACACCTGTTACATCAAATGGTTTCACTAATTGTACATGCTCCTTTGGTAATGGTGGAGGACCTGGGTACATATAGGATCTGGCATCCACACGGCGACATATTACACAAGATTTAGTCACCCTTTTTACATTTTGCCATCCTTGTGGAATCCAGAAGGTTTCCCTAATACAATTTAAGGTATCTTGTACCCCACCATGCATTACATTTTTATGGGCATTTAAAACAATTAAATTTGTTAGATGATGAATTTTGGGTAGTAAGATAGGGTGTTTAGCACAATCACCCAATTCAGCATTTCTAGATTCAGCCCCAATTTCTCTATTATGCAACCTTTCACAATTTTTCTTTCCATTAATTTAATCTCATTTCCATAGATTTCTTCCTGTACCCTCTTCATCCAATTTTCAAGAGGATGTGAAAACTTATACGAGATATTCATCTTGTTTAGAAATTTAAACACCAACTTAGTTACATTGATTAGTTTGGGTAAAGAAGAATACCTATTTATATCAATGGCTAAGGAAGGACAAACTATTGGAGCGGTGGTCACAGTAATTTCAACAGGAGCAATATACGCCTTTTGTACACGCCAATTAGCTTTATTTACCAACCAGCTCGGTTCTTTAAACCATGATACAGCATTTACAAATTTAGCATAAGATAAACCTCGAGACAAGAAATCAGCTGGATTCTCGTCACCAGGTATATAAGTAAATGTTAACATATGCTGACCCAAACTATTATACTTCTCTTGCATCTGATTAATTTCAGCGACTCTGTTTTGTACGTACACAATTTTACTGTTTCCATTACGAATCTATTGTAAGGATACCTCATTATCAGAACAAATTACAGTGTCGCTAATATTTATCTCCTGCAACGTATTTCTTATATAATTAGCTAACTTGACACCTACATAAATGGCTGTTAATTCCAACTGAGGTAAGGTACATGATTTAATTGGAGACACTTTAGCCTTAGACATAACAAGAGAAATAACACTATTACATTGAAGGTAAGCAACTGCTTCATATGCCAATTTTGAAGCATCACAAAAAATATGGAGTATAATTTTCCCATCTGGATTGGCCACCTGGTGTGGGAACTCCAACATTGGAATTTTTTCATAATCACTAATTAATTCATCCAACCTGTTAATGAATTCCTGAGGCAGAGTTTCATCCCAAGCACATTTAAGCTTCCATGCTTCTTATATTAATAATTTCCCTCTTATACTAAGGGGTGACACTAAGCCTAGTGGATCAAAACATTTGGAAACTTCAGCAAGCAAGATTCTCTTAGTTAATTTATTGGGCATACTGTAATTATTAGGCTTTAACATTAACAAATCTCTCTCAGTATCCCAAGTTAATCCCAATACATTACTACATTTTGGTACTTCATCTCCAGGGTAATCTTTACTTATTTTGTCCTTTAATTTGGACGAATTACTATTCCATTCCCTCAGAGGCATATTTGCACTTTGCATTATTTTATTAGCCTCTGCACAAGTCATTAACAGTTCCTCTTCAGTTGACGTCACACCCAGGAAATTGTCCACATAAAACTGTTTGCTCATTACTTTACTCAATGGACTTCCCGTACATTTAAGGTGTGCATTTATCGTCGCTTGAAGTAGGAACAGACTGGATGTAGCACCAAATAATACGCTCCTAAAGCGAAAGGTTTTCAGAGGGCTAAGTGGGTCATTAGGATTCCCAGGCCATAAGAAGCGGGTGCAATCCTGGTCAGCCTCTTGTAAACCCACTCTTAGGAAAGCTTTACCTATGTCAGCGGTAAAGGCATAATTCTTCACCCTGAAATTTAATAAGATATCTCCTAATTTTTCCGTCAACAACGGACTTGTCATCAGTCATTTAAACTAGGTACATTTTTGTTACTCCTTGCACTACAATTAAACACAATCCTCAGAGGAGTGGTCTTAGAATCCTTCTTCACTCCGTGATGTGGCTTGCTCAGGAGGTACCTATTCTATAAATTTATTAATTAATTGTTCAATAATTATATCATTATAGGCAGTCAACAATTCTGATGTCTTACACAGTTCGCGGAGCTGAGCCTTTAATTGTCCATATGCCATTCTGTAATTAGTGGGCAATTCTGAATGGTTCAGTTTCCACTGAAGTCGTACCCAGTATTGTCCAGATTCAAATTTTACATCTCTCAGGTATTGTTCCTGAGTAAAGGAATCGTCTGGACTTTCTTCATTTACATTTATTCCAATGCTGTTTAATTCCCACAATTTATGCACTGGCTCAACACCATCCTCTATGGAGGAATTATACTGGGGCACGATTTCATGAGTAAGACACACAGTGATAGTATTTATAGTTTTCTCTAGTCATGCATTATTATTATGAGGAATCCTACCATACATTACATGGCCTCCTGCAGTCTTTAAAAGGGTGACACCACATTTCTTTACCATACCCTTTACAAATGAGGCATAATAGTCACTACCTATCAAAATATTTATTGGGCCTACAGAATCATCATTTACACCAGAAGGTGCTAAATTTACATTATGTGAAAGTCTTTCTGTAGCTTTACTAAGCCCTACTCTAGATATTTTCTCTGGAAATCTATCTACAATTACTGCATTAACACGTTTTTTTTTTCATTGCCCAACCAGACAGTTACATAAACAGTGTCATACAATTGAGCCATTTTATCTGAGAGAAAACCAGATAATTTTAGAGCTGTAGGATCTCCCATCTGTACTTTCATCCCATCAAGACATTTACGTTTTATGAAAGCACGCTGTGATCCCTGGTCTAATAATGCAGTTATATTTTTTGATTTATGCCTTTTATCATCAATTTTTACCTGTAACACAGGTAAGGCTACTTCAGCAAAACCATCATTATTAACATTAGCAACAATTTTTACATTAGCCACTGTTGTGTCAGGATTGTCAACATTATCATTATTATCAACATTATCATATAGACATTTACACATGACTATATGGTGTCTTCCTTTGTGACATTGATAACAGTTGTTTAATTTGGCATAACAATCCTTTACATTGTGATTACCTAGACATCTGGTACATCTGTCAAGTTCGTCTAATCTTTCAACTTTATCATTCCATGAATTGTATGCATTGCAATTCTTAGAAAAATGAGTACCCTTGCAGAAGAGACAATCTCTCTTTTCTTTGACTGGTTTCTTATTAACTGGGCTACTCTTAGGAGGGTACTTATTCTTCTTCCCTTGTGGAGAATCATTATTTCTGATTCCTGCTACTTGATATGCACCTATGCAACTCTTTTTAGGAAATGTATGACTATATGAGCATCTCCTCTTATCTGTCCATTGAGGTAAAATAATTTAGTTACACAGGCGAGGTCACTCCTATCATGCACAGCTGCTTTAAAGATAGATCAAAATTCCTCCCAATTTTCTCCAGGATTAAATACAGGTAAACATAATTCTGGGAGTTTTGGCAAAGACATATTATTTGTTGGAATAGAATGATTAATTGTCTGGTTTACACCTTTTAATTTATTCAAAGCCTGACTTTTACAAGAAAGAATCTTTTCTTTTAATTCATAATACTGGTTAATCATAAGATTTACTTCAGTCTCATCTACACAGTTTACTAGCAAATCTCCTTCATAGTTTTTATAATATAATTTGTATGAATCATATCTATTCTCCAAAGCATCTAAATACAATTTTAAATAATCAGTATTCACAGTTTCTTGATTCATTACTTCCAAACACTTATTGTATGCTTTTGTTACATGATTTTTTTTGCTCTAACTTCCATGTTTGTCTTCTACGTTAATTTCCTCATTTTCACCCATGGTGCAATGTATTAAATTCAACTTAATTAATAACACTGATTATGTACCTAATTATGCACTTCATAAAGGTAAATATTACGACTTACATTTGAATAACTCCTAGCTACACTTGAGCTTAGCAATTACATGTAAGAAAATTATAATATAAACTTTAAATATATATTAATAATTTTAGCTACACTTGATCTTAGCAATTACACATGTAAGGAAATTATAATATAAATTTTAAATGCATTGATATAAATCTTAGCTACACTTGAGCTTAGCAATTACACATACACTAATATAAATCTTGGCCAGGCTTTGCTTAGCAAAATTAATATTATACAAATACACTAATATAAATCTTTGCCAGGATTTGGCACAGCAAATTTATTATTATACACATTAATATAATCCTAGCCAGGCTTGGCTTAAGAAAATTAATATTGTAATAATTATAATCCACTACAAATTAAGTAAATTTGTGAACTTAACATCCACCTCCTTCTGTCATTTCACATATAATTATTAACTAATTAATTCACTAATTATTGACTTCACTAATTATATCCAGTTCAATCAAGGAACAACGGGCAACTAAAATTGTGGAAAATTACATTTACCTGGATGAATCTCATTAGATACATACCAGTAAATGGTAACAAAGATAATTATTATTTATCAAAGTTACAGAGACAAGTAGGAACTTTTAGGACACCTAGGTCGCAAAAAATGTCGCTCTTCGATACCTACCATAATCTCTCTCTCCATAAGTTGCTCTAGACCTATATCAATTGCAAATGGAATATATATCACCGGGCATTCTGGTAAACATTATTATAAATTTGTGGACTGTATGTTAAAATTAATAAATGATTACATATACACATTTATATAACAGAAGGAGAATTTATAATCATGACACTCACCAATTTGTCTGGAGATTACTGTGTATCATACTCAAAAACCTCCCTGTCTACATTTATGAAAATATTACTGGCCAGAACTAAACATAAACATAGACATCTTATCTGAGGTTCCTGGAACTGTCCTGTCCATCTGCTTAATGCTCAAGTTATGCAGGAATGCACATCCAACAATTTCGGCTCCTATTTGAGAGGTTTTAAGCCAATATAACCCCTAGAGTGACGAAAATTAAGCACATTACATTAACGTGCTTGTACCACATTCAAAAAACAATGGCGACTCTGTTCCAATAATGCTTCTCCCCATTGCTGGTTCTATTTTTCATTTACAAATTAATTTTTATTAAATACAATGTACTACACTAATTTTCATAAAAAATATGCTGGATTTTTTCAGAAAATACATTATTTTCCACAATCACTGTGGACGCTTTACACTGCAGTTTATAAAACTGGAACATTAACACCTCTCCTTCAGAGTGCAGACACTATACTTCCCATCTCCAGGACTCAAGTCCAGCCTGCCAGTTTTCCTGAATCTCTTCATAAATGTTACTTTGCTCACATTCCAACAGCATGTCAAGTATTAAAAACCATTTGCCTCCATTTCCTCTTATCAAATACACTCATGCATGCTTGTTGGAAGTCCAATCCCTCGCACACAAAACCTTTGCCCCCTTCCACTAACCTTTCCTAGCTCGACCCCTACCACGCCTTCCCTCCACTAAAGATTTATAGTCTCGAAATCATTCTGTTTCGTTCCATTCTCTCTACATGTCTGAACCACCTCAACATCCCTTTGTCACTCCTCTGGACAACAGTTTTGGCGATCCCAAACCTCCTCCTTATCTTCCAAACTACGAATTCTCTGCATTATATTCTCACCACATATTGCCCTCAAACATGACATCTCCACTGCCTCCAGCCGTCTCCTCGCTGCAACATTCATCACCCATGTTCCATAACCATACAAGAGCATTTGTAAAACTATACTCTCATACATTCCCCACTTTGCTTCCAAGGACAAAGTTATTTGTCTCCACACACTCTTAAGTGCACCACTCACTCTCTTCCCCTCATCGATTCTATTATTCACCTAATCTTTCATAGACCCGTCTGCTGACACGTTCACTCCCAAATATCTGAATACATTCTCTTCCTCCATACTCTCTCCCTCCTATCTGATATCCAATCTTTAGTCACCTAATCTTTTCGTTATCCACATAACCTTACTCTTCCCTGTATTCACTTTTAATTTTCTTCTTATACATACCCTACCAAATTCATCCACCAACCTCTGCAACTTCTCTTCAGAATCTCCCAAGAGCACAGTGTCATCAGCAAAAAGCAACTGCGACAACTCTCACTTTGTGTTTGTTTCTTTATCTTTTAACTCTACACCTCTTGCCAGGACCCTCGCATTCACTTCTCTTACAACCCCATCTATAAATATATTGAGCAATCACGGTGACATCCCACATCCTTATCTAAGGCCTACTTTTACTGGGAAATAGTCTCCCTCTTTCCTACATACTCTAACTTGAGCCTCATTCTCCTCCTAAAAACTTTCAGTAACCTACCTCCTACACCATACACCTGCCACACTGCCCCCCCCCTATCCACCCTGTCATATGCCGTTTCCAAATCCATAAATGCCACAAAAGCCTTTAGCCTTATCTAAATACCGTTCACCTATGTTTCACTGTAAACACTTGGTCTACACACCCCCTACCTTTCCTAAAGCCTCCTTGTTCATCTGATACCCCACTCTGTCTTATTCTTAATTCTTTCAGTAGTAACTCTACTATACACTTTTCCAGGTATACTCAACAGACTTATTCCCCTATAATTTTTGCACTCTTTTGTCCCCTTTGTATACAAAGGAACTATGCACGCTCTCTGCCAGTCCCTAGGTACCTTACCCTCTTCCATACATTAACTAAGTAATAGCACCAACCACTCCAAAACTATATCCCCACCTGCTTTTCGCATTTCTGTCTTTATCCCATCAGTTGCAGCTGCCTTACCCCCTTTCATTCTATCCACTGCCTCACGAACTTCCCCAACACTCACAACTAGCTCTTCCTCACTCTTACGAGATGTTTTTCCTCCTTGTCCTATACACGAAATCACAGCTTTCCTATCTTCATCAACATTTAACAATTCCCCAAAATATTCCCTCCATCTTCTCGATACCTCTAACTCTCCATTTAATAATTCTCCTCTCCTATTTTTAACTGGCAAATCCATTTGTTCCCTAGGCTTCCTCAACTTGTTAATCTCACTCCAAAACTTTTTCTTATTTTCAACAAAATTTGTTGATAACATCTCACCCACTCTCATTTGCTCTCTTTTTACATTGCTTCACCACTCTCTTAACCTCTCTTGTTCTCTCCATATACTCTTCCCTCCTTGCATCACTTCTACTTTGTAAAAACCTATCATATGCTAACTTTTTCTCCCTTACTACTCTCTTTACATCATCATTCCACCAATCGCTCCTCTTCCCTCCTGCACCCACTTTCCTGTAACCACAAACGTCTGCTGAATACTCGAACACTACATTCTTAAACCTACCCCATACATCTTCGACCCCATCTATCCCCCAATAGTTTTTTATATCTTAACCTAACTGCCTCCTCTTTTAGTTTATAAACCTTCATCTCTTTCTTACTTGACGCTTCTATTTTCCTTGCATCCCATCTACTTTTTACTCTCACTGTAGCTACAACTAAAAAGTGATCTTATATATCTGTGGCCTTTCTATAAACATGTACATCCTGAAGTCTACTCAACAGTCTTTTATCTACCAATACGCAGCCCAAGCTTCACTTTTATTTAATTTTGCAACTTAGTTCATCCTGCCCTGACTTTCATGTTGAAACCATTTATTTAAATCCTCACCATGTCTTTTAAATGTCATACACTTATCATGGAGAGTGATTTATAGAGCAGTGGGTAACTTTTGTCTCTCTTTCTACCTTAGACTGCCAGCTAGAGTCATCTGGCAGCCACAGAGTATTTTTGAAGGAGCAGGATCAAACTCGGTTACGAGACGTCACCCACGATCTACTTACCTTATTGTAGCTAAACCCAGGCAGCTACCCCCTCATTTCTTCATTGGTGACAAACCTGCGTTCCTACCATCTTGACGAATCATTCATTGCTCGACATTATCACTTACGAGGTGTGGGCCTCCCCCCCAATTATCTTCAACAACAGCTACAGTTTCTACAACGCGCAGTGTCAACATCGACGTGATCTTCTACAATTACATATGTTCAAATAAGCGTTTGATTCAACTATCATTTTCATATTTCATTTTTCAATTTTCTTTCAAATAGGATTAATTCTCATGTTTAATTGTTTTACATTTTTCCGCATAAATTCTTACAATAAAGTGTTGATATTTGTATGTTATTGTTGTTTTTTCTATTATTACTTTTCCTGAGGAGCCAGCATAAGATCTTACAGGGCTGAGTAAGCCTAAACAATATGCTTATATATATATATATATATATATATATATATATATATATATATATATATATATATATATATATATATATATAAACACTAAGGATATGTGTGAAATTTTCAATACCTACTTCCTCTCAGTTTTTACCAAGGAAGCTACTAGCGAAATTCCAGAAATAAATTATGTAGAACAGAACGATAATAAACTATACACGATTGGGGCAACTAGTGACATGGTCCTCAGACAAATAGAGAAATTAAAACCTAACAAATCCCCAGGTAATGATGAGTTGTTTGCAAGGGTTTTAAAGGAATGTAAAGAGGAGCTTAGCAAACCTTTGGCTATTCTTTTCAGCATATCACTACATACTGGCATCTCAGCCTTACAATATAAGCCTTCGTTTCTCCCATTACTTTTAAAACTTCTTGATATTGTGAGAAATCACGAAATCGCTTGAACATTCACTATTTTCTAAAATTGGTTTTTGCATATGTTGATATTACGTGTTTGCTCTTATCTTATTGCATAATTGTAAGTATATGTAAATATACGCATGTCTATCGAAAAGCATATGCGGTTTTTAAATAAAAAACTGCAAGCCATAGCTAGCACACACAATACATCTTACAATACACACTGTATGTTTCTTATTTGTTATGAAAAAAAATCAGCAATAATATATTCTTGTTATTTCATTGTCATGGAAAGTGTCGACATTCTTAACTATTCTATGCAAATACACATACCTGGAGTTTACCTGGAGAGAGTTTCGGGGGTCAACGCCCCCGCGGCCCGGTCTGTGACCAGGCCTCCTGGTGGATCAGCGCCTGATCAACCAGGCTGTTGCTGCTGGCTGCACGCAAACCAACGTACGAGCCACAGCCCGGCTGATCAGGAACTGACTTTAGGTGCTTGTCCAGTGCCAGCTTGAAGACTGCCAGGGGTACATACAAAGATTTTGTACCTATATTTCTCAAAACAGAGAGATACTGGTACAAAATTTGTAGGTAGTAGGTTGGTAGACAGCAACCACCCAGGGAGGTACTACCGTCCTGTGGTAGTAGGTTGGTAGACAGCAACCACCCAGGGAGGTACTACCGTCCTGTGGTAGTAGGTTGGTAGACAGCAACCACCCAGGGAGGTACTACCGTCCTGTGGTAGTAGGTTGGTAGACAGCAACCACCCAGGGAGGTACTACCGTCCTGTGGTAGTAGGTTGGTAGACAGCAACCACCCAGGGAGGTACTACCGTCCTGTGGTAGTAGGTTGGTAGACAGTAACCACCCAGGGAGGTACTACCGTCCTGTGGTAGTAGGTTGGTAGACAGCAACCACCCAGGGAGGTACTACCGTCCTGTGGTAGTAGGTTGGTAGACAGCAACCACCCAGGGAGGTACTACCGTCCTGTGGTAGTAGGTTGGTAGACAGCAGCCACCCAGGGTGGTACTACCGTCCTGTGGTAGTAGGTTGGTAGACAGCAACCACCCAGGGAGGTATTACCGTCCTGTGGTAGTAGGTTGGTAGACAGCAACCACCCAGGGAGGTACTACCGTCCTGTGGTAGTAGGTTGGTAGACAGCAACCACCCAGGGAGGTATTACCGTCCTGTGGTAGTAGGTTGGTAGACAACAACCACCCAGGGAGGTACTACCGTCCTGTGGTAGTAGGTTGGTAGACAACAACCACCCAGGGAGGTACTACCGTCCTGTGGTAGTAGGTTGGTAGACAGCAACCACCCAGGGAGGTACTACCGTCCTGTGGTAGTAGGTTGGTAGACAGCAACCACCCAGGGAGGTACTACCGTCCTGTGGTAGTAGGTTGGTAGACAGCAACCACCCAGGGAGGTACTACCGTCCTGTGGTAGTAGGTTGGTAGACAGCAACCACCCAGGGAGGTACTACCGTCCTGTGGTAGTAGGTTGGTAGACAGCAACCACCCAGGGAGGTACTACCGTCCTGTGGTAGTAGGTTGGTAGACAGCAACCACCCAGGGAGGTACTACCGTCCTGTGGTAGTAGGTTGGTAGACAGCAACCACCCAGGGAGGTACTACCGTCCTGTGGTAGTAGGTTGGTAGACAGCAACCACCCAGGAAGGTACTACCGTCCTGTGGTAGTAGGTTGGTAGACAGCAACCACCCAGGAAGGTACTACCGTCCTGTGGTAGTAGGTTGGTAGACAGCAACCACCCAGGGAGGTACTACCGTCCTGTGGTAGTAGGTTGGTAGACAGCAACCACCCAGGGAGGTACTACCGTCCTGTGGTAGTAGGTTGGTAGACAGCAACCACCCAGGGAGGTACTACCGTCCTGTGGTAGTAGGTTGGTAGACAGCAACCACCCAGGGAGGTACTACCGTCCTGTGGTAGTAGGTTGGTAGACAGCAAAAACCCAGGGAGGTACTACCGTCCTGTGGTAGTAGGTTGGTAGACAGCAACCACCCAGGGAGGTACTACCGTCCTGTGGTAGTAGGTTGGTAGACAGCAACCACCCAGGGAGGTACTACCGTTCTGTGGTAGTAGGTTGGTAGACAGCAACCACCCAGGGAGGTACTACCGTCCTGTGGTAGTAGGTTGATAGACAGCAACCACCCAGGGAGGTACTACCGTCCTGTGGTAGTAGGTTGGTAGACAGCAACCACCCAGGGAGGTACTACCGTCCTGTGGTAGTAGGTTGGTAGACAGCAACCACCCAGGGAGGTACTACCGTCCTGTGGTAGTAGGTTGGTAGACAGCAACCACCCAGGGAGGTACTACCGTTCTGTGGTAGTAGGTTGGTAGACAGCAACCACCCAGGGAGGTACTACCGTCCTGAGGTAGTAGGTTGGTAGACAGCAACCACCCAGGGAGGTACTACCGTCCTGTGGTAGTAGGTTGGTAGACAGCAACCACCCAGGAAGGTACTACCGTCCTGTGGTAGTAGGTTGGTAGACAGCAACCACCCAGGAAGGTACTACCGTCCTGTGGTAGTAGGTTGGTAGACAGCAACCACCCAGGAAGGTACTACCGTCCTGTGGTAGTAGGTTGGTAGACAGCAACCACCCAGGGAGGTACTACCGTCCTGTGGTAGTAGGTTGGTAGACAGCAACCACCCAGGGAGGTACTACCGTCCTGTGGTAGTAGGTTGGTAGACAGCAACCACCCAGGGAGGTACTACCGTCCTGTGGTAGTAGGTTGGTAGACAGCAACCACCCAGGGAGGTACTACCGTCCTGTGGTAGTAGGTTGGTAGACAACAACCACCCAGGGAGGTACTACCGTCCTGTGGTAGTAGGTTGGTAGACAGCAACCACCCAGGGAGGTACTACCGTCCTGTGGTAGTAGGTTGGTAGACAGCAACCACCCAGGGAGGTACTACCGTCCTGTGGTAGTAGGTTGGTAGACAGCAACCACCCAGGGAGGTACTACCGTCCTGTGGTAGTAGGTTGGTAGACAGCAACCACCCAGGGAAGTACTACCGTCCTGTGGTAGTAGGTTGGTAGACAGCAACCACCCAGGGAGGTACTACCGTCCTGTGGTAGTAGGTTGATAGACAGCAACCACCCAGGGAGGTACTACCGTCCTGTGGTAGTAGGTTGGTAGACAGCAACCACCCAGGGAGGTACTACCGTCCTGTGGTAGTAGGTTGGTAGACAGCAACCACCCAGGGAGGTACTACCGTCCTGTGATTGTTTTACATGATGGTAGGATTGCTGGTGTCTTTTGTCTGTCTCATAAATATGCGAGATTACAGGTCCGTCTTGCTACTTCTACTTACACTTAGGTCACACTACACATACATGTACACGTTTATTTATACGCACTCATCTGAGTTTTCTTTGATTTTATTTTAGTTCTTATTACTTTTCCTTTTATATCCATGGGGAAGTGGAATAAGAATCTTTCCTCCGTAAGCCAAGTGTGTTGTAAAAATCAACTAAAATGCCGGGAACAATGGGCTAGTAACCCCTTTTTCTTGTAATAATTACTAAAAAGAATAAGAAGAAAATTGTCAAAGTGGGAAGTTTGAATGTGCGTGGATATTGAGTGAATGATAAGAAAGAGATGATTGTGGATATTATGAATGAGAAGAAGCTAGATGTCCTGGCTTTAAGTGAAACAAAGCTGAAGGGGGTGGGTGAGTTTCAGTAGAGAGGAATAAATGGGATTAGGTCAGGGGTTTCTAATAGAGTTAGAGCTAAAGAGGGAGTAGCAATAATGTTGAAAGATAAGATATGGCAGGAAAAGAGGGACTATAAATGTATTAATTCAAGGATTAAGTGAAATAAAATAAAGGGTGGATGTGAGAAGTGGGTTATAGTAAGTGTATATGCACCTGGGGAAGAGAGAAGTATAGAGGAGAGAGAGAGATTTTGGGAAATGTTGAGTGAATGCGTGGGGAGTTTTGAACCAAGTGTGAGAGTACTTGTGGTAGGGGATTTTAATGCTAAAGAGGGTAAAAATGTTGTGGAGAGAGTAGTAGGTAAATTTGGGGTGCCAGGGGTAAATGAAAATGAGGAGCCTTTAATTGAGCTATGTGTAGAAAGAGGTTTGGTAATAAGTAATACATATTTTATGAAAAAAGAGGATAAATAAACAAACAAGGTATAATGTAGCACGTAAAGAAAGTTGTTTGTTAGATTATGTATTGGTGTGTAAAAGGTTGATGGGTAGGCTCCAGGATGTACACGTTTATAGAGGGGCAACTGATATATCGGATCATTATCTAGTTGTAGCTACAGTTAGAGTAAGGGGTAGATGGGACAAGAGGAAAATGGCAACAACAAGTAAAAGGGAGGTGAAAATGTATAAACTAAGGGAGGAGGAAGTTCGGGTGAAATGTAAGCAACTATTGGCAGAAAGGTGGGCTGGTACAGGTATGAGTAGTGTGGGGGGGTTGAAGAGGGTTGGAATATTTAAAAAATTGCAGTATTAGAATGTGGGGCAGACGTTTGTGGTTATAGGAGGGTGGGTGCAGGAGGGAAGAGGAGTGATTGGTGGAATGATGAAGTAAATGTTGTGATAAAAGAGAAAAAGGTAGCTTATGAAAGGTATTTACAAAGCAGAAGTGTTATAAGAAGAGTAGAATATGTGGAGAGTAAAAGAAAGGTGAAGAGAGTGGTGAGACAGTGCAAAAGGAGAACGGATAATAGGGTGGGAGAGGTACTGTCAAGAAATTTTAATGAAAATAAGAAAATTTTTTGGAGTTAAACAAGTTAAGAAAGCCTAGGGAACAAATGAATTTGTCAGTTAAAAACAGAGAAGGGGAGTTAGTAGATGGGGAGATGGAGGTTTTGGGTAGATGGCCAGAATATTTTGAGGAACTTTTAAATGTCGGCGAAGGGAGGCGGTAGTTTCATGCACTGGCCAGGAAGGTATACCATCTTTTAGGAGTGAAGAAGAGCAGGATGTGAGTGTGGGGGAGGTGCGTGAGGCATTACGTAGAAAGGGGGTAAAGCAGCTGGAACTGATGGGATCATGACAGAAATGTTAAAAGCAGGGGGGGAAATAGTGTTGGAGTGGTTGGTATTTTTGTTTAATAAAAGTATGAAACAGAAGAAAGTACCTAGGGATTGGCAGAGAGCATGTATAGTCCCTTTATATAAAGGGAAGGGGGGCAAAAGAGATTATAAAAATTATAGAGGAATAAGTTTACTGAGTATACCAGGAAAAGTGTACGGTAGGGTTATTATTGAAAGAATTAGAGGTAAGACAGAAAGTAGAATTGCGGATGGGCAAGGAGGTTTTAGAGTGGGTAGGGGATGTGTAAATCAAGTGTTTACATTGAAGCATATATGTGAGCAGTATTTAAATAAAGGTAGGGAAGTTTTTATTGCATTTATGGATTTAAAAAAAGTATATGATAGAGTGGATAGGGGAGCAATGTGGCAGATGTTGCAAGTATATGGAATAGGTTGTAAGTTAATAAATGCTGTAAAGAGTTTTTATGAGGATAGTGAGGCTCAGGTTAGGGTGTGTAGAAGAGAGGGAGACTACTTCCCGGTAAAAGTAGGTCTTAGACAGGTATGTGTAATGTCACCATGGTTGTTTAATATATTTATAGATGGGGTTGTAAAAGAAGTAAATGCTAGGGTGCATGGGAAAGGGGGTGGGATTAAATTATGAGGAGTTAAATACAAAATGGGAAGTGACACAGTTACTTTTTGCTGATGATACTGTGCTTATGGGAAATTCTGAAGAAAAATTCAAAGGTTAGTGGATGAATTTGGGAGTGTGTATAAAGGTAGAAAGTTGAAAGTGAGCATAGAAAAGAGTAAGGTGATGAGAGTATCAAATGATTTAGATAAAGAAAAATTGGATATCAAATTGGGGAGGAGGAATATGGAGGCAGTGAATGTTTTCAGATATTTGGGAGTTGACCTGTCAGCGGATAGATTTATGAAGGATGAGGTTAATCATAGAATTGATCAAGAAAAAAAGGTGGGTGGTGCAGTGAGGTATATGTGGAGGCAAAAAATGTTATCTATGGAGGCAAAGAACGGAATGTATGAAAGTATAGTAGTAAGAACGCTCTTATATGGGTGTGAAGCTTGGGTTGTAAATGCTGCAGCGAGGAGGTGGTTGGAGGAAGTGGAGATGTCCTGTCTAAGGGCAATGTGTGGTGTAAATATTATGCAGAAAATTCGGAGTGTGGAAATTAAGAGAAGGTGTGGAGTTAATAAAAGTATTAGTCAGAGGGCTGAAGAGGGTTTGTTGAGGTGGTTTGGTCATTTAGAGAGAATGGATCAAAGTAGAATGACATGGAAAGCGCATAAATCTGTATGGGAAGGAAGGCGGGGTAGGGGTCATCCTCGAAAAGGTTAGAGGGACGGGGTAAAGGAGGTGTTGTGGGCGAGGGGTTTGGACTTCCAGCAAGCGTGCATGAGCGTGTTAGATAGGAGTGAATGGAGACAAATGGTATTTGGGACCTGACGAGCTGTTGGAGTGTGAGCAGGGTAATATTTAGTGAAGGGATTCAGGGAAATCGGTTATTTTATATAACCGGACACGAGTCCTGGAAATGTTAAGTACAATGCTTGCACTCTAAAGGAGGGGTTTGGGATATTGGCAGTTTGGATGGATATATTGTGTATTTTTATACGTATATACTTCTAAGCTGTTGTATTCTGGGCACCTCTGCAAAAACAGTGATTATGTTCGAGTGAGGTGGAAGTGTTGAATGATGAAAGTATTTTCTCTTTTGGAATTTTCTTATTTTTGGGTCACCCTGCCTCGGTGGGAAACGGCCGACTTGTTGAAAAAAAAATCTCTCAAAACATGTTTCATTGGTATAAGCGTTCATTAGTCTTACCCTAAACATATTTAAATATCGCGGAGTGTATTTTACGTAACTCGCCTTCCAACGGTGGATGCACATTTGATACAGGAAATTTACAGAAGAGCAAAAAGTTGTGCTCTTCCTGGACACACATAGTGGATTTAATTAATTAAATCTAGCTCTAATACTAGAGATCCTAGAATGTAATTGAAGCCAGTTTGACGCACACCATACGAGTTGACAGTGGAGGATTACCATGGGCAAAGATTACTACCACTGACGGCAATGACTTCCTGCAGTTACCAAAAACTATTTTTTTCTTTTTTTGGTATTTTTTCCAACCAGTTTTCAGTTTCTATTTCAGGCTGAATAGAAGAAAATTACAGCCAAACCCAAAAATCATCTTCAGGTTTCAGCTCTCTTAATTAGAAGAGCAAGATTTGTTCTTACCTTTAACGGCTTACCCATCTCTTGTGATGAATAAGGCAGCTGTGGAAGTGTTGTCTTAGGTCAACATTCTTGATCAGTGTTAATAATAATAATAATAATAATAATAATAATAATAATAATAATAATATTATTATTATTATTATTATTATTATTGTATTATATTATTTGTTATTACTGTTATTTTCATACTCACTAATAATATTATAATTTTCAATATATATGAAGATGTTTCTGGTTAGTCATGGGGATGGGCAGTTAAGAAATCAGTATAACCAATTAAAGAGAGAAATAAAAAAAAAGGAATAAGAAAAGCAAAAAAGGATTATGAGGATAAGGTCGCAAGTGAACCTAAAAGGGTTCTATCAGGTTTACAGAAGTAAGATTAGAGACAAGATAGGCCCACTTAAGAGTAGCTAAGGTCAGATCGCTGACAGTGATAGGGATGTGTGTGAAATTTTCAATACCTACTTCCTCTCAGTTTTTATTCAGGAAGATACTAGCGAAATTCCTGAAATAAAATATATAGAACTGGACGATAATAAGCTATGCGCGCTTGAGGTAACTAGTGACATGGTCCTCAGACAAATAGAGAAATTATAACCTAACAAATCCCCAGGCCCTGATGAACTGTTTGCAAGGGTTTTAGAGGAATGTGAAGAGGAACTTAGCAAACCTTTGGCTAATCTTTTCAACATATCACTAAAAACTGGCATAGTGCCTGATAAGTGGAAAATGGCAAATGTAATACCTATTTACAAGGCAGGTGACATGTATTAGCTTCGAACTATAGACCTCCATAGTGGGAAAATTTATGGAATCAATAACTGCCGAGGCAAATCGTAGCCATCTTGAAAGGCATAAATTGATAAATGAATCTCAACACAGTTTTACCAAGTTGAGTTCCTGTCTTACGAATTTACTAACTTTTTTCACTAAGGTGTTGGAGGCTGTAGATCATGGTAATGAATATGATATTGTGTATATGGACATCAATAAGGCTTTCTATAGAGTTCCACATCAGAGGTTATTGAGGAAACTTACAGCACACGGAATAGTAGGAGAAATTTTTTTCCTGGGTAGGGGCATGGTTGACAAATAGGCAGCAGAGAATTTGCATGAACAGAGTAAAATCAGAATGGGGGCACGTCACAAGTGGCGTTCCACAGGGATCAGTGTTATGGTTTGTTTGCAATTGTGTCATTACGATTTCGTGAGTCGGGTCAGTGTTGGGCCCGTTGTTGTTCACAATTTACATAAACGACATAGATGAGGGAATAAACAGCGGCATAAGCAAATTTGCTGATGACACCAAAATAGGCCCTCCAATTCATTCTAATGAGGACATTAGAGCACTCCAGGACGATTTGAATAGACTGATGCAGTGGTCGGTGAAGTGTCAGATGCAGTTTAATATAGACAAATACAAAGTTCTAAATGTTGTACAGGACAATAGCCATGCCACTCATAAACTGAATAGTGTAGATCTTAATACTACTGATTGCGAAAAGGATTTAGGAGTTCTGGTTATCAGTAATCTGAAACCAAAACAACAGTGCATAAGTGTTTGCAATAAAACTAACAGAATCCTTGACTTCATATAAAGAAGCGTAAATAATAGAAGTCCTGAGGTTTTTCTTCAACTCTATTTATCCTTGGTTAGGCCTCATTTAGATCATTCTGCAGAGTTCTGGTCACCATATTTAAAAATGGATATAAATGCTCTGGAAAATGTACAGAAAAGGATGACAAAGCTGATCCCATGTATCAGAAATCTTCCCTATGAGGACAGACTGAGGGCCCTGAATCTGCAGTCTCTAGAAAGGCGTGGAATTAGGGGAGATTTTATTGAGGTGTATAAATGGAAAACAGGAATAAATAAAGGGGATGTAAACAGTGTGTTGAACATTTCCAGCCAAGACAGGACTCCCAGCAATGGTTTCAAATTAGACACATGTGCAACTCATGGGTATCTTTATTGAGGAAACGTTTCGCCACACAGAGGCTTCATCAGTCCATACATAGGAGGAACTTGAAGAACAGAAGGAGAATGAGGTAATCAGTCCCTCAACCTTGAGTCGATGTGGTCAGTCCATCAATCAGTCCATCCATCAGTCCATCAATCAAGATTGATGGACTGACCACATCGACTCAAGGTTGAGGGACTGATTACCTCATTCTCCTTCTGTTCTTCAAGTTTCTCCTATGTATGGACTGATGAAGCCACTGTGTGGCGAAACGTTTCCTCAATAAAGATACCCAAGAGGTCAGTGGTCAGTGGTCAGTCGTCACGTGAGGTCACAGACCCTGAGCTGCTTTGGGGATTAGCGTGGACGGTTACAAAGCATGGCTTGCTTCTGCAGTGTTTTAAAAATTGAGGTTGGAGAGTTGAAGGAGGAGGTCTTGCTTCTCCAGGAGGAGATTAGGAGGCTGAAGGTCCACCTCAATGGGTCTGGGAGAGAGTGTGAGGTGGCTGGAGTTGTGGGGAATGAGGCTTCTAGCAGTGAGGTGCAGTCTGTCTCTCGCTGTGAGGAGGCTGTAGGTGGGGAGGTAGCAACGGCTACCAGCAGTGAGGTGCAGCCCAGCACCTGCTACAAGTGGCGAGTGGTTCACAGTAATGGGAGGCGCATCAGAGTAAGGAAAGTTAAGAGTGATGATCTGAAGGTAGGAAATCGCTTCTCTGTTCTGCAGGATGAATGTACTTCAGTGGCCAGTGAAGGTAAGGGTACTACTGCCCCTGCTAATGGAGGTAAGCGCATTCTTGTGGTTGGTGACTCTCAGGTAAGATATATTGACCGTGCTTTTTGTAATAGGAATAAGAAGATGAGAGATAGAGTGTGCTTCCCTGGAGCTGGTGTTGGGGACATTGTCAACAGGCTGGATAATATCATGTCAGGTAATGGGAACAAGCCCATTATCTGTCTCAGTGCTGGTGGAAATGATATTGGGAAGAGTAGGAGAGAAGAGCTGCTAGATAAGTACAGGTCAGCTATAGATTTCATTAAGTCTAAGGGAGGGATCCCAATCATATGTAGCATCTTGCCTAGAAGGGGAGTAGGAAATGAATGATTGTCTAGGGCAATTGGTGTAAATTGCTGGCTAGACAGATACTGCAAGGAACTTGCAATCCCATTCATTGACAACTGGAACAACTTTTATGGCAAACATGATATGTATGCAAGGGATGGGGTACATCTCTCTGGGGCTGGGGTGGTAGCACTTGCAAACTCAATTGAGAAGGCCATTGGTGAAATGCCTATGATTTTAAACTGATGGAAGATAGAGGTATGGGTGTGTGTGTGGGAAACAAGCAGGTTGCAACACTAGGGTTGGAAACAGTAAATGTATAAAAGGCATTCAGCATGAAGTTATAAATAAAGACAATAGATTAGGTCAGCAAATAAAGGGGGACAGCAGAGGGCAGCAAGGGACTAGCTCCCGTAAGGTTTACTATACTAATAGCAGGAGTGTAAGAAATAAGATAGATGAGCTAAGATTAATTGCAAGTGCAGGAAACATAGATATTATTGCTATAACAGAGACCTGGCTCAATCTGAAAGATAGAGAGATGCCCTCTGAATGTCACATACAAGGCTATAAATTATTCCACACTGACAGGGTCAACAGAAAAGGTGGTGGAGTAGCGATGTATGTCAGAGACAATTTAAATTGTTGTGTTAGACAAGATATTAAATTAGAAGCGTCAGCCACTGAATCTGTTTGGTTACAGCTTCTCGAGGGCCGAGAAAAACTAATTTTGGGTGTGATTTACAGGGGCCCCAAATCTTGATAGGGAGTGCAGTAAACTTCTATGGGACGAAATTCGTAAGGCATCTACATAAGAAAATGTTGTGCTAATGGGAGATTTCAACTATAGACAGATTGACTGGAGCAATTTGACAGGAAATTTAGAGTCAGGTGACTTTCTTGATATGATCCAGGATTGTTTTTTAAAACAGTTTGTGACAGAGCCAACTAGGGGAAATAACCTCCTTGACTTGGTGCTTGCCAGTAGGGAAACACTAATTAATAATCTTGAGGTTAATGATGAGCTTGGGGAAAGTGATCACAAATCACTCAGTTTTAATATATCATGGAATTCCCCTAATAATGGGAATCAAGTCTCCGTCCCTGACTTTCGCTTGGCTGATTTCATAGGACTGAAAAATTACTTAGGTGGGCTGAACTGGAATGACCTGACTAAGGGTCAGGTAGGTGGTGATGGTTGCCGATATGATGCTTTCCAGGGCATAGTTCTAGCTGCTCAGTCAAATTATGTTCCAAATAGGGAAATCAGATCAAACAAAAATGATCCTAAATGGATGAACAATAGATTAAAATATCTGATTGGTCAAAAGAGAAGCATATATAGGGAAATCAAAAGAGGAGAGGGGCAATTAAGAAATCGATATATTCAGTTAAAGAGAGAAATAAAAAAAGGGAATTAGAAAAGCAAAAAGAGATTATGAGGTTAAAGTTGCAAGAGAATCGAAGACTAACCAAAAAGGATTCTTTCAGGTATACAGAAGTAAGATCAGGGACAAGATAGGCCCACTCAAAAGTTCCTCGGGTCAGCTCACTGACAGTGATAAGGAAATGTGTAGAATTTTTAACACATACTTCCTCTCAGTTTTTACACAGGAGGATACCAACGATATTCCAGTAATGATAAATTATGTAGAACAGGACGATAATAAACTTTGCACGATTAGGGTCACAAGTGACATGGTCCTTAGGCAAATTGATAAATTAAAACCTAACAAATCCCCAGGCCCTGATGAACTGTATGCAAGGGTTCTAAAGGAATGTAAAGAGGAGCTTAGCACACCTTTGGCTAATCTTTTCAACATATCACTACAAACTGGCATGGTGCCAGATAAGTGGAAAATGGCAAATGTGATACCTATTTTCAAAACAGGTGACAGGTCCTTAGCTTCGAACTATAGACCAATAAGCCTAACCTCCATAGTGGGAAAATTTATGGAATCAATAATTGCCGAGGCAGTTCGTAGCCACCTTGAAAAGCATAAATTAATCAACGAATCTCAGCATGGTTTTACAAAGGGGCGTTCCTGCCTTACGAATTTATTAACTTTTTTCACTAAGGTATTTGAGGAGGTAGATCATGGTAATGAATATGATATTGTGTATATGGACTTCAGTAAGGCTTTTGACAGGGTCCCACATCAGAGACTATTGAAGAAAATTATAGCACATGGAATAGGAGGAGAATTTTTTTTCTGGATAGAGGCATGGTTGAGAAATAGGCAGCAGAGAGTTTGCATAAATGGGGAGAAATCAGAGTGGGGAAGCGTTACGAGCGGTGTTCCACAGGGGTCAGTGTTGGGCCCCCTGCTGTTCACAATCTACATAAACGACATAGATGAGGGCATAAAGAGCGACATCGGCAAGTTTGCCGATGACACCAAAATAGGCCGTCGAATTCATTCTGACGAGGACATTCGAGCACTCCAGGAAGATTTGAATAGACTGATGCAGTGGTCGGAGAAGTGGCAGATGCAGTTTAATATAGACAAATGCAAAGTTCTAAATGTTGGACAGGACAATAACCATGCCACATATAAACTAAATAATGTAGATCTTAATATTACGGATTGCGAAAAAGATTTAGGAGTTCTGGTTAGCAGTAATCTGAAACCAAGACAACAGTGCATAAGTGTTCGCAATAAAGCTAATAGAATCCTTGGCTTCATATCAAGAAGCATAAATAATAGGAGTCCTCAGGTTGTTCAACTCTATACATCCTTGGTTAGGCCTCATTTAGATTATGCTGCACAGTTTTGGTCACCGTAGGGAAACACTAATTAATAATCTTGAGGTTAATGATGAGCTTGGGGAAAGTGATC
The DNA here is from genome assembly GCF_038502225.1 of Cherax quadricarinatus. NCBI lineage: Eukaryota > Metazoa > Arthropoda > Malacostraca > Decapoda > Parastacidae > Cherax > Cherax quadricarinatus. The sequence continues at coordinate 19,702,697 of NC_091356.1, read as the reverse complement.
ACAAATCAATCAGTTTTAATATATCATGGAATTCCCCTAATAATGGCAATCAAGTCTCCGTCCCTGACTTTCGCTTGGCTGATTTCATAGGACTGAAAAATTACTTAGGTGGGCTGAACTGGAATGACCTGACTAAGGGTCAGGTAGGTGGTGATGGTTGCCGATATGATGCTTTCCAGGGCATAATTCTAGCTGCTCAGTCAAATTATGTTCCAAATAGGGAAATCAGATCAAACAAAAATGATCCTAAATGGATGAACAATAGATTAAAATATCTGATTGGTCAAAAGAGAGGCATATATAGGCAAATCAAAAGAGGAGAGGGGCAATTGAGAAATCGATATATTCAGTTAAAGAGAGAAATAAAAAAGGGAATTAGAAAAGCAAAAAGAGATTATGAGGTTAAAGTTGCAAGAGAATCGAAGACTAACCCAAAAGGATTCTTTCAGGTATACAGAAGTAAGATCAGGGACAAGATAGGCCCACTCAAAAGTTCCTCGGGTCAGCTCACTGACAGTGATAAGGAAATGTGTAGAATTTTTAACACATACTTCCTCTCAGTTTTTACACAGGAGGATACCAGCGATATTCCAGTAATGATAAATTATGTAGAACAGGACGATAATAAACTGTGTACTATTAGGGTCACAAGTGACATGGTCCTTAGGCAAATAGATAAATTAAAACCTAACAAATCCCCAGGCCCTGATGAACTGTATGCAAGGGTTCTAAAGGAATGTAAAGAGGAGCTTAGCACACCTTTGGCTAATCTTTTCAACATATCACTACAAACTGGCATGGTGCCAGATAAGTGGAAAATGGCAAATGTGATACCTATTTTCAAAACAGGTGACAGGTCCTTAGCTTCGAACTATAGACCAATAAGCCTAACCTCCATAGTGGGAAAATTTATGGAATCAATAATTGCCGAGGCAGTTCGTAGCCACCTTGAAAAGCATAAATTAATCAACGAATCTCAGCATGGTTTTACAAAGGGGCGTTCCTGCCTTACGAATTTCTTAACTTTTTTCACTAAGGTATTTGAGGAGGTAGATCATGGTAATGAATATGATATTGTGTATATGGACTTCAGTAAGGCTTTTGACAGGGTCCCACATCAGAGACTATTGAAGAAAATTATAGCACATGGAATAGGAGGAGAATTTTTTTTCTGGATAGAGGCATGGTTGAGAAATAGGCAGCAGAGAGTTTGCATAAATGGGGAGAAATCAGAGTGGGGAAGCGTTACGAGCGGTGTTCCACAGGGGTCAGTGTTGGGCCCCCTGCTGTTCACAATCTACATAAACGACATAGATGAGGGCATAAAGAGCGACATCGGCAAGTTTGCCGATGACACCAAAATAGGCCGTCGAATTCATTCTGACGAGGACATTCGAGCACTCCAGGAAGATTTGAATAGACTGATGCAGTGGTCGGAGAAGTGGCAGATGCAGTTTAATATAGACAAATGCAAAGTTCTAAATGTTGGACAGGACAATAACCATGCCACATATAAACTAAATAATGTAGATCTTAATATTACGGATTGCGAAAAAGATTTAGGAGTTCTGGTTAGCAGTAATCTGAAACCAAGACAACAGTGCATAAGTGTTCGCAATAAAGCTAATAGAATCCTTGGCTTCATATCAAGAAGCATAAATAATAGGAGTCCTCAGGTTGTTCAACTCTATACATCCTTGGTTAGGCCTCATTTAGATTATGCTGCACAGTTTTGGTCACCGTAGGGAAACACTAATTAATAATCTTGAGGTTAATGATGAGCTTGGGGAAAGTGATCACAAATCAATCAGTTTTAATATATCATGGAATTCCCCTAATAATGGCAATCAAGTCTCCGTCCCTGACTTTCGCTTGGCTGATTTCATAGGACTGAAAAATTACTTAGGTGGGCTGAACTGGAATGACCTGACTAAGGGTCAGGTAGGTGGTGATGGTTGCCGATATGATGCTTTCCAGGGCATAGTTCTAGCTGCTCAGTCAAATTATGTTCCAAATAGGGAAATCAGATCAAACAAAAATGATCCTAAATGGATGAACAATAGATTAAAATATCTGATTGGTCAAAAGAGAGGCATATATAGGCAAATCAAAAGAGGAGAGGGGCAATTGAGAAATCGATATATTCAGTTAAAGAGAGAAATAAAAAAGGGAATTAGAAAAGCAAAAAGAGATTATGAGGTTAAAGTTGCAAGAGAATCGAAGACTAACCCAAAAGGATTCTTTCAGGTATACAGAAGTAAGATCAGGGACAAGATAGGCCCACTCAAAAGTTCCTCGGGTCAGCTCACTGACAGTGATAAGGAAATGTGTAGAATTTTTAACACATACTTCCTCTCAGTTTTTACACAGGAGGATACCAGCGATATTCCAGTAATGATAAATTATGTAGAACAGGACGATAATAAACTGTGTACTATTAGGGTCACAAGTGACATGGTCCTTAGGCAAATAGATAAATTAAAACCTAACAAATCCCCAGGCCCTGATGAACTGTATGCAAGGGTTCTAAAGGAATGTAAAGAGGAGCTTAGCACACCTTTGGCTAATCTTTTCAACATATCACTACAAACTGGCATGGTGCCAGATAAGTGGAAAATGGCAAATGTGATACCTATTTTCAAAACAGGTGACAGGTCCTTAGCTTCGAACTATAGACCAATAAGCCTAACCTCCATAGTGGGAAAATTTATGGAATCAATAATTGCCGAGGCAGTTCGTAGCCACCTTGAAAAGCATAAATTAATCAACGAATCTCAGCATGGTTTTACAAAGGGGCGTTCCTGCCTTACGAATTTATTAACTTTTTTCACTAAGGTATTTGAGGAGGTAGATCATGGTAATGAATATGATATTGTGTATATGGACTTCAGTAAGGCTTTTGACAGGGTCCCACATCAGAGACTATTGAGGAAAATTAAAGCACATGGAATAGGAGGAGAAATTTTTTTCCTGGATAGAGGCATGGTTGACAAATAGGCAGCAGAGAGTTTGCATAAATGGGGAGAAATCAGAGTGGGGAAGTGTCACGAGCGGTGTTCCACAGGGGTCAGTGTTGGGCCCCCTGCTGTTCACAATCTACATAAACGACATAGATGAGGGCATAAAGAGCGACATCGGCAAGTTTGCCGATGACACCAAAATAGGCCGTCGAATTCATTCTGACGAGGACATTCGAGCACTCCAGGAAGATTTGAATAGACTGATGCAGTGGTCGGAGAAGTGGCAGATGCAGTTTAATATAGACAAATGCAAAGTTCTAAATGTTGGACAGGACAATAACCATGCCACATATAAACTAAATAATGTAGATCTTAATATTACGGATTGCGAAAAAGATTTAGGAGTTCTGGTTAGCAGTAATCTGAAACCAAGACAACAGTGCATAAGTGTTCGCAATAAAGCTAATAGAATCCTTGGCTTCATATCAAGAAGCATAAATAATAGGAGTCCTCAGGTTGTTCTTCAACTCTATACATCCTTGGTTAGGCCTCATTTAGATTATGCTGCACAGTTTTGGTCACCTTATTACAGAATGGATATAAATTCTCTGGAAAATGTACAAAGGAGGATGACAAAGTTGATCCCATGTATCAGAAACCTTCCCTATGAGGATAGACTAAGGGCCCTGAATCTGCACTCTCTAGAAAGACGTAGAATTAGGGGGGATATGATTGAGGTGTATAAATGGAAGATAGGAATAAATAAAGGGGATGTAAATAGTGTGCTGAAAATATCTAGCCTAGACAGGACTCGCAGCAATGGTTTTAAGTTGGAAAAATTCAGATTCAGGAAGGATATAGGAAAGTACTGGTTTGGTAATAGAGTTGTGGATGAGTGGAACAAACTCCCAAGTACCGTTATAGAGGCCAGAACGTTGTGTAGCTTTAAAAATAGGTTGGATAAATACATGAGTGGATGTGGGTGGGTGTGAGTTAGACCTGATAGCTTGTGCTACCAGGTCGGTTGCCGTGTTCCTCCCTTAAGTCAATGTGACCTGACCTGACTAGGTTGGGTGCATTGGCTTAAGCCGGTAGGAGACTTGGACCTGCCTCGCATGGGCCAGTAGGCCTTCTGCAGTGTTCCTTCATTCTTATGTTCTTATGTTGCACATGTGTCTAATTTAACAACATGTCGGTTCTTTAAACCATTCACCTACAATCCTGTCAGACACTGCAACTTCTTGGGATCTTAATACTTGGGAATTATTATCTTGCCTAACCCTTGGGCACGACCTACTTCCACATTGAACAAATGTGACACCACCTACGACTGCTGCACCTCTCCTGCCATACGGTTTACAAGCTGCTTCTCCGCTCATATGCCGTATTCTATTCAAGATTGATGGACTGACCACATCGACTCAAGCTTGAGGGACTGATTGCCTCATTCTCCTTCTGTTCTTCAAGTTTCTCCTATGTATGTACTGATGAAGCCACTGTGTGGCGAAACGTTTCCTCAATAAAGATACCCAAGAGTTGTGCAAGAAAGGTATAAAATACCGACAATATGAAAGTTAAGACACATGTGCAACATCTGGATATCTTTATTGTAGACGTTTCGCCATCCAGTGGCTTTATCAATACAGATTCCAGGACATAATAGGAAGACAGTAGAACTATATACAAAAGATGAGGTAATCAGTCAGTTGGCCTTGGAGTTAGTGTTCACAGCATCGTGGTGGAGGAGAATCTGAAGCAAAGGCAAGAAGACTGGCGTTTATATAGGCGTCAGTGGAAGGGACGGGCAGCAGACGAGGGCCTATATAAACGCCAGTCTTCTTGCCTTTGCTTCAGATTCTCCTCCACCACGATGCTGTGAACACTAACTCCAAGGCCGAGGGACTGATTACCTCATCTTTTGTATATAGTTCTACTGTCTTCCTATTATGTCCTGGAATCTGTATTGATAAAGCCACTGGATGGCGAAACGTCTACAATAAAGATATCCAGATGTTGCACATGTGTCTTAACTTTCATACCCAAGAGTTGCACATGTGTCTAATTTAACAACATGTCGGTTCTTTGAACCATTCATCTACAATGGTTTCAAGTTGGAAAAGTTCAGATTCAGGAAGGACATAGGAAAGCACTGGTTTGGTAATAGAGTTGTGGATGAGTGGAACAATCTCCCTGGTACCGTCGTAGAAGCTAAGACCTTGTGTAATTTTAAAAATAGTTTGGATAAATACATGTGTGGTTGTGGGTGGTTGTGGATCGGACCTGACTAGTTTGTGCTACCAGGTCTGATGCCTTGCTCCTTCCTTAAGTGGAAGTGAGCTGACTAGGTGGTCATTGTTCAAAGCCGGGGGGTGACATGAACCTGCTTCGCTTGGGTCAGTAGGCCTGTTGCAGTGTTCCTTTTTTCTTATGTTATGTTCTTCTTATATAGTGTGTTATAACCTACTTGGTGTTTAGGGAACAATAATTACTGAAGAGACATTTCATTTTTGCATGAAACAATTGACTCCAGTTATGATTTGATAAGGTTAAATTATATTTGCCAGTCTATCTTACTGATATGAAGTTATTCATTGATGTCTTATCATGGAGCCACAAGAGTTTATTAGACTTAAGTGATTATTTTGTTATTCTGGCGACCACGAAGGTTAGGTAATAAAGTGTATCATCTGTGATAATATAAGCTTTTAGAGTAGCTGTTGTACTGATCCAAATGTGAAGATAGTGACCAGAAAGGTGTTGTATTGATCAATAAAATAATAATAATAATAATAACTAATAATAATTATAATAATAATAATAAGGATATGAATAATAAAAGAATATGAATTATAATAATACTACCCTCGTACTTTCAGCCTCACGCATGCAACTTGTGTGTCGCGGAGCAAACTTTCGAGATATGGCCCAGTGTACCAAGAACACTGCCAGAGTTGCCAGGCCCTGACGCACTGGATCTTCCTCGCCAGAGTTGCCAGGCCCTGACGCACTGGATCTTCCTCGCCAGAGTTGCCAGGCCCTGACGCACTGGATCTTCCTCGCCAGAGTTGCCAGGCCCTGACGCACTGGATCTTCCTCTATATGCCTTAAATTGAGATACCAGAGCACCCGCTCGAACCTGATTGGCAAAGACATTAACTCGCCTACTTAAGAATCCGGTGCCAGATGACACGCAATGACGAATGAACTGAATATCACACGTTAATATTAGACCATTTCCATTATAAATATTATTAAGATTCTGACGCCATTCGAGGAACTTCTCACTCTCATTAAATATTACGGAATTTGCAATCTTCGCAATCTTTGCAATCATCGCAGGCCCCATCTAACATCCAATTTTTCCCAGAATTATAGGTTCTCTGGCTACCATTCCTATTACACAATCTCTTGTGGAAAGCAATAAAATGATTCGCATATGTTTTTGCATGCAGATTGTGAAGCAAAAATTGTGCAATCCCAATCCACTGTCTGCGACATGAGCATGAAAGAACAAAACTGGTGTGTCGTGTAGCAGACGAAACTATTGGCGAATGCTATGACGCAGCTGCCATTCTAACCCTCTCAGTTGTATCTTGCACACGGGCCCGAGGACAAGGCAGTAGGGAAGTTTCGCTATCAAAAAATTCTGGAGTGTAATCCTCTGCCCCAGCTTGATGGGAGCCTCCCAGATGTTGCCAAGAGCCTCCTGTAATAAGGAGCCACAGAAGCATGCCCTGTCGCAGGGCCCGACAAGTACCTCGAAGTAGCTGAAATCGTTATTAAGGCCCATGGTTCTGACAAGCACGTCACTAACAGGGAATGATATAAAACTTCTAATATACCGACATGACTTACGAAATCGTAATGACAGGACTGCAAACAAACCATACCATGAGTGGGGTTAGAACCCGTGATCAAAGAGTCATAAAACTCCAGACAGTCGCGTTAGCCACTGGGCCAGCTAGCTACAATGTAGTACCTTCCGGGGGTTAATTTCAGTATTATCACTAACCAGAATGCTACAAATAATCTTAATAACTGATTAGTGACCACCTGACATTTTCGCAACCAGACGATCGTCAGCAAAATCCAGCATACATACTTATCATCACCCAGGTCCACTTAACCCCATTAGTTGCTTGACAATGATCCAGGAAGGACCAAAATGTGATGAGGCTTCTTTACTAAATGCTGGTTTTAAATTAATTGTTTCATCCATGTTTCTCTTCTATAAATATGCAAGTAGTAATAAGGAGATAAAACAGTGCTTCAATGGCTGCTTTATGAGAAGAGTGAATAATAAAAAAAAGGCTCAACCGAAGATTTTAAATTCCACTGTGTGGTGAAACGTTTCCTCAAAGATACCCAAAAGTTACACATGTGTCTAATTTGTCTACTTTTGGTCTGCGACTTCTGAAGTGAGCATATTCGTGGCTGTGGATTCTACAGGACTAATTTTATTCTTCCCCCATTTGAAATAACAATCTAACGAGCAGTACACTTATTAACGCATCCACAGCAGTTAGCTTAGTTTAATATCTTTATTATGCACCCCATACCCATCCTGTGGGCGGTAGTCAAAAGATTACAAAGGTACATAATGGGTCCAGGGACTGGACCCCAAAGTTAATATAGCTGAACTAGTTACAAAGGTAATGAACTCCAGGTAGATCTGGTCACAATCATGGCAAGTTACAAAGGTAATGAATCAGCCTCACTCCTATACATGGTTACAGTCATGAACAAATTACAAAGTAATGAACCACTGATACGTCCACACCTGGTCACAATTGTAATGAGTTATAAATACAAATATTAAGTGGGTCATACACCCACACGAGTGCACACATACACACACTAGGGCGCACGCACAGACATATGCACACGAGCGTACAAATATATGCATACACACAAGCACGCACACCCACACAAAACCACGCACACCCACACACACACACACACACACACGCACACCCACACACACATACATGGTAATGCATTATTTACAGCTAGCAAAGTCAGGGTATTTCTCCAGAATTGTCTAAAATACCACTGTGGATAAAATACGTTGCCATTTCTTGAACATTTCTGAGTGAGTTGTCTCTAAATTCATTTATTTGATCACACTCTAGTACATAATGACGCAGGGTGTGTGTGAGGGAAAAGTTCAATAGATAGGAATAGAGAGGGAGTATATAGTAACAATAGTTTCATTGCCGGCTACTTGTTAAGGTAGGGTAAGTCAAGCTCCCTCTATTCCCGCCTTTTTTCCCCCTCCCCGAAAGTGATAGTTTCATTGCCGGCTACTTGCTAAGGTAGGGTCAGTCTAGCTCCCACTATCCCTTCCCCTCCCTCTTCCCCCCCCCCCCCCGAAAGGTGACGTGTGGGGCTCTGGTCAAACAGTAAATCACTCGACTCACAGCTCCCAACACTACTGTAAGTACATGCCTGCCTTGTATTCTAGTGGATTTATAGGTTGAAAGCGTCACTTTTGACCAATAATAAACTTAGTCCTTTCAGTCTTGCTCTAGGTTCACTGTTGTAATAATCACCACGTCTTTTGGGTATTGTACTTACCATGGAGAGTGATTTCTTAAGCAGTGGGTAACCTGTCTATCTTTTCAGCTTGGATGACAGAGAGGGTCACCTGTCAATCAACGAGGAGAACGGATGGAGAAGGACTAACGTCCAGAGACTTCCTCATTTTGGATCTAATTACCTGTGCACCTGTATGAAATTGCAGGACGTAACCCCACATCATTGCAGCGGTAAAGAACCTGCTTTTCTGTCATCGGGATAAAATACTCACGGCGATACTCTGTGAAGAACTAGCCGGTGGTGGTCACCAACACCTGCGACCCCCCCCCCCACATCAGCAACGGCTACGATTTCAACAACAGTGTCACCAACACCAGACACCCCTATATATATTAGCATAGAGTTCAAATGTTATTTTATTCATTTCATTTTTCATTTTTCTTTCAAATAGGATATACCTTTCATGTTTTATTGTTTTATGTTTGCTTTAATAAATAATAGTGTTTATCTTTGTGAATTATTTCTTTTTCTATTCATTAATTTTCCTGAGGAGGAGCCAGCCTGAGTAATACTGACTGAAGATGTTGCAGGGCTGAGTAAGCCTTCACAAGTGGCGACCATGCCAGGATACAACTCGACAGAATCAAGATTCAATTCCATCTCGATTCTACCATTGGAACTTCAACGCTGCATACCACAGACGGTTACCACCAGCCATGAGTAATCATTTTCTATGGTAGGACTACGGTACAGGAATTTAAAAGATTTGGTAATTGTTATAGTCTCAATTTATTGTAAGTCAAGTCAGGCAGGATATAATAGTTAATTCTACCACCTTTCTTGTGAGCTTGAAACACTTTGGAGGATTAGACTCTATGGACCCAAGATTTTCCGGTGACAATTTGTTTCATTGAGCTCTTTATTATATCAAGGGAACTGTCGTTGAACACTCTTGATTTGTTGGTGAGAAGATTGGATGGTCAAGGGACCCCATTCTACTTACTGTTTGCTCGGAGCCGGCATAGAACCCTTCGTTTTCATTAATACATATTGTTAACATTAAGATTGACAACACTCTAATTACCAGAAATAATGGGGGAAAATTCCTAGGCTTATACCTTGACAACAACCTGAATTTCAGCACCCATATCCAGCATATAGCCAAAAAAGTATCCAAAACGGTTGGGATCCTCTCCAAGATACGATACTACGTGCCGCAAAATGCCCTTCTCACACTATACCACTCACTTATTTATCCATACCTCACCTATGCTATTTGTGCTTGGGGATCAACTGCAGCAACACACCTAAAGCCAATAATAACCCAACAAAAAGCTGCAGTAAGAATAATCACTAAATCCCATCCCTGGCAGCACACCCCCCCACTCTTCAAAGATCTAAACTTACTCCCAGTTCAGTACATCCACACTTACTACTGTGCAATCTATATCTACAGGGCCTTAAACTCTAATATCAACCTTGACCTAAACCGCTTTCTTGATAGTTGTGACAGAACCCACAGGCATAACACCAGACACAAACATCTCTACGACATTCCCCGTGTCCGACTAAACCTTTACAAAAATTCAATGTATGTCAAAGGCCCTAAAATCTGGAATACCCTACCTGAGAACTCTAGAACTGCAGACACATTCATCACCTTCAAAACTACCACTAGAAGACATCTTATCTCCCTGATACACCCCGTCAACTAACTACACGAATACCACCTGGTGGTTCACACTTACACTCGCTCACTCATTTGACCATAAACAGAAATATTAATCTCAGTCTTAAAATAATGAATCCTGTGATACTCCAATACTGAAACTATATACTGTGCCAAAACATAAGCATTCACATTGCTAAACTCACAAACTAGTATTTAGTCACTTAGCCATAATACCAACTTACCTCATAATTTGTAATATTTTACAATTAAGAATAAAACTAAGTATGCCCGAAATGCCTAGCCATGCTAAGCGTTCTAGTGGTACACTCTGTAATCACAATTTTACTACATGTAAACCAAACAATAACCAAATTTCTGTAAACTCAGCATTGTAATCCTTATAGAGAATAAACTTTGAATTGAGTTTAATTGAAGCAGGGATCGAGCCCTCTGGTTTATTTACAGTTTGAGCGAAGCAGGAATTGAACCCTCCATTTTCTTTAATACCCGTTTCATTTCCCCTGATAGTTTAAGTTATTCTTGCAAGCATGGAGGAATACCAGTTTTGGATGAATGCTGCAAATAAGTTTGGAATAACAGGGAAAAATTTAGAATCTTTCATTAGTGCTAAGATCCAGAAAAGACTTGAGAGAGAATTGAGAGAGAAGAAAGACAGCTAGAAAGGGAAAGAGAAGAGAATAAGGAGAAAGAGAACCTTGAAAGACAGGAGAAAAAAGAGAGAGAGAGAATTGAGAGAGAAATCCGAGAAAGACAGTTAGAAATAGAGTGAGAAGACCAAAAAGAGCGTGATAGACTTTATCGAGAGGAAAGAGCTAAAGTACGTGAGGAACAAGTTAAATTAAGGGAACTTGAGGAAAGAGCAAAGGATCGCGAGCTCGAACAAGCTCGCCTTGAATTAGAGAATAAAAAGATAACTTTCTCACAACAGCAATTAGATGAAGGAGTAATGGAACAACGTGCAGCTAGTGCACATATTCCAACACCTAATTTACCTCCCTTCACGGAAGGGGAAGACATAACTTCATACATTATCAGGTTTGAAAATACCGCTACCCTCAGTGAATGGCCTGCTGACACCTGGGCTACCAGGTTAGGAATGTTATTTTCTGGAACAGCTTTGAATATCTATGCAACTTTGTCGCAGGATATCATATGTAATTATAACCTACTGAAGAAGGCAATCCTTAATGCATATCAAAAAACCACTAATTCTTACAGGAAAGATTTCAGGTATGCCACCTTACAGCCTGGCCAGAACTTTCAGCAGTTACAGGTAACACTCTCTCGTTTGTTCGACTTTTGGATAGAGAGTTCAGGAATTGATCGCAGTTATGAATCTCTTAGAGACTTCATGGTTGCTGACCAGTTCCTGACAGCTCTTCCCCATCAGATACGAACATTCATCAGAGAACGTAACCTGATTAAAGCTGAGGAAGTTGCTGAGGCTGCTGACCTGTATGCTGAGGCTCACAATTCCTATAAAGACCTAAAGGGATCAAACCCTAAGGGCATGGGTTCATCAGACCTTAAGAAATCAAAGCCTCTAGTGGAAAGTAAAATGACTTCTTTTATTCCTGTTTGTCATTTGTGTGGTGTTAAGGGACATAAACGTCCAGATTGTCCTTCTAAGAAGGTCCAAAAAGTTGGAAGATGCTTTAAAGACTGTAATGACCAAGCACCCTTCTGTTCAGGAACAGTTAATGGACTTAATGTATCTACCATTTTACGAGACACTGGATGCACATGTATAGTCATTTCTGATAAGCTGTTCCCTAACCTTAAAGAAACTCATTCCTTTGCTATACTTTCAGACTACTTGGGCCGTACGGACACTTTTCCTACCATCCGTTGTTACATTAGGTCTAAATGGTTCACAGGTTGGTCTGAAGCCGTACTAGCTCCCATCACTTCTTGCTCCGTACTAATAGGTAATGTAAAAGGTGCCATTCTTCCTTCTGAGGTTGACCTTTCATCACCGAAGATGGACATAGGTGTTTCAGATCCTCTTCCTGTAGAGTCGGAGAAGTCCCTCGAAAGTTCAGATGAGACAATGTCTCGTGAGATTCATGTGGGATTAAAAACCAGTGATGCTACTCTCGAAAGCGAGGTAGTAGGATCACCGGTTCACTTGTTAGATGAAAGTGAAGATATCACCTCCGATACCATAAATGTCTTGACTAGGGCTCAGACCAAAGCCCATGCTTCCCCTACCGTCCATCCTTTGATTTTCCCTGACTTTAAGCCTTTAGATATATCGAAGGACTCCTTTGTCAATTTACAACGTAATTGCCCTTCTCTTCAGAATTGCCATAATGTCGCTAAACAAAATCAAATTATCCAAAGGAAAAACTTTTCATATAAATTTGAATATATAAAAGGTATCTTGTACAAGTCAGTATTCAAATTAAATTCAGACGAGATAGACTATTCCATCTTAGTTGTTCCAAGTCAATGCAGAGAGACTGTTCTTAAAATGGCTCATGACCTGCCAGTGGCCGGACATTTCTCGCATCGTAAAACCTTAAATAAAAATAGGGAAACCTATTTTTGGCCAAAAATGTCCTCAGATGTCACTATCTATTGTAGATCGTGTAAAGTTTGACAACTGTCATCCTCCCGAGGTACCAGGTGAGTACCTATGGTCAAAATGCCAATCTTTACGGTACCTTTCGAAAGAGTAGCTGTTGACATCGTTGGTCCTTTAGCTCCACTTTCATCTGGGGGACATAGATATATATTAACATTAGTTGATTATGCTTCGAGTTTCCCTGAAGCCGTTCCCTTAAAGACCATAACTACTACAGAGGTGGCTGAAGCCCTTTTGTCCATCTTCTCCAGAGTGGGCATCCCTAGAGAAATTTTGTCTGACCGTGGGACACAATTCACATCTGACTTAATGCAACATCTATACCAACTTCTGGGAGTGAAGCCTCTCTTCACCACACCCTATCATCCCAGCTGTAATGGGAGGATTGAGCGCCAGCATTCGATTCTCAAGTCCATTTTAAGGAAACTTTGCTCCCTTAAACCTAAGGAGTGGCATCGTTATCTACCCTGTGCTTTGTTTGCCATGAGGGAAGTTCCCAGTGACTCTTTGGGGTTTTCACCTTTTGAACTTCTCTATGGTAGACAGGCCAGAGGTCCACTGGCCATCCTTCATGACTTATGGACTAATGAGGAGGTAAATGCTGAGGTTCAGTCTTCTTACCAGTTTCTCCTTGACCTTAGATCTAAACTTGAGGAGACCTCTGACATAGTTTCGATAAACCTAAGCTAGTCAATGGACCAGTACAAAACCTATTTTGACTCCAAAAGTCAGAGGAGAAGTTTTAAAGTTCTTGTACTTTTGCCTATCAAGTCAAATAAATTATTAGTAGCATGGAAAGGTCCATATAAAGTGTTAAAAATTTGTAGGAAAGTTGACTACCTCATAGAAGTCAAGGGGAAACCTAAGCTTTATCATATCAACATCCTTATGAAATATTACCGAAGAAATTCGGTTAACTGCCTTAATAGCTTTGACTTAGTTTATCCACACGAACTTGTTAAGACAACTGAAGAATGTAAAGTGTGCGTAATTGACACCTCTTACTTAGACTATGATGAAGAACTACATGACTTGGTGACTCTTGACCACTCGGACGCAACCAACATTAATATTAATGAATCTTAGGATGACCATAAGAGACATGAACTACTTCAATGTGTGAGTAACTTCTCAGACGTCTTTACTGATATTCCAGGTGTTACCTCCACGGTAGTCCATAAGATTGACTTAGTGACGGACAATCCTATCAAACGATAATTATACCCAGTTTCAGTTCACCTTAGGGATGCATTTGACCGAGAGGTAGACAAATTATTAAAACTAAAGATCATTGAACCTTCAGTATCTTCATATTGTTCACCAGTAGTCATGGTTAAGAAGGAGGATAATTCATATAGACTTGCTATTGACTTCAGAGGCCTTAATGCTATAACTCGGTGGGATGCTGAGCCTGTGCCCTTAATAGATAGCGATCTACACAAATTTTATGACGCTTCCTTCTTTTCAGAGATTGATATTGCGCAAGCATATCATCAAGTAATGTTAGATCCTTCTTCTAAGCAGTACACCGCTTTTCCTACACACCAATGACTGATGCAATATAGAACTATGCCCTTCGGTTTGGTAACTGCCTGTGCTACCTACGTGAGACTGATGAGAAAGGTCTTGGGTAATATGCCAAATGTTTCAGTTTATTTTGATAACATTTACGTAATGACATCCACGTGGGGCGAACATATCCAAACAGTAACATCAGTTTTGCGTTGGTTACGCTCACATGGCCTCACTGCCAAGCCGAAGAAATGCTTCCTAGGGTATAACAAGATTAGATATCTTGGACTGATACTTTCTAATAACTCTCTGCAGCCTCTCCCCAGTAAGATCAAAGCTTTATTTGAATTTAAATTCCCCAAAACAAAGAAGCTCATGCGTAGCTTTCTTGGTTCTGTAAATTTTTATGCATGGTTTATCCCAAACCTTACTGATCTTACAGGCATCTTATCCGACTTCCTTAAAAAGTCTGTGAAGGAACCTCTTGAACTTTCCAACGTAGCTCGGGAAAAGTTTAATGAGATTAAAAGTATCTTTTCGAAAGACCCTATACTTAAGATTCCAGATATTAATAAAACATTTTGTTTTAGAACTGATGCCTCCTATACTGGCTTAGGTGCGTTGTAACTACAATACCATCATGGTACTCCCGTCCCTGTATGCTTCCTAAGCCGGAAACTCCTTCCCACAGAAACAAGATACTCCACAATAGAAAAGGAATGTTTGGCTCTTGTGTGGGGTATCTCCAAACTTAAATTTTATTTGCTGGGAAAAGAATTCATTTTAGAAACGGACCACAAACCTTTGATATACCTAGAAACTTATAAGGGAACCAACAGTCGCCTCTTGAGGTGGACATTGGCACTCCAGGCTTTTAAGTTCCATATTGTGTATATCAATGGTTCATCCAATTATTTCTTTGACTGGTTAAGTCGTGACAGTCAGTAGAAGATTTCTTGCCTTTCGTGACTTCCACATACCTGGAGTTTACCTGGAGAGAGTTTCGGGGGTCAACGCCCCCGCGGCCCGGTCTGTGACCAGGCCTCCTGGTGGATCAGCGCCTGATCAACCAGGCTGTTGCTGCTGGCTGCACGCAAACCAACGTACGAGCCACAGCCCGGCTGATCAGGAACTGACTTTAGGTGCTTGTCCAGTGCCAGCTTGAAGACTGCCAGGGGTCTGTTGGTAATCCCCCTTATGTGTGCTGGGAGGCAGTTGAACAGTCTCGGGCCCCTGACACTTATTGTATGGTCTCTTAACGTGCTAGTGACACCCCTGCTTTTCATTGGGGGGATGGTGCATCGTCTGCCAAGTCTTTTGCTTTCGTAGTGAGTGATTTTCGTGTGCAAGTTCGGTACTAGTCCCTCTAGGATTTTCCAGGTGTATATAATCATGTATCTCTCCCTCCTGCGTTCCAGGGAATACAGGTTTAGAAACCTCAAGCGCTCCCAGTAATTGAGGTGTTTTATCTCCGTTATGCGCGCCGTGAAAGTTCTCTGTACATTTTCTAGGTCGGCAATTTCACCTGCCTTGAAAGGTGCTGTTAGAGTGCAGCAATATTCCAGCCTAGATAGAACAAGTGACCTGAAGAGTGTCATCATGGGCTTGGCCTCCCTAGTTTTGAAGGTTCTCATTATCCATCCTGTCATTTTTCTAGCAGATGCGATTGATACAATGTTATGGTCCTTGAAGGTGAGATCCTCCGACATAATCACTCCCAGGTCTTTGACGTAGGTGTTTCGCTCTATTTTGTGGCCAGAATTTGTTTTGTACTCTGATGAAGATTTAATTTCCTCATGTTTACCATATCTGAGTAATTGAAATTTCTCATCGTTGAACTTCATATTGTTTTCTGCAGCCCACTGAAAGATTTGGTTGATGTCCGCCTGGAGCCTTGCAGTGTCTGCAATAGAAGACACTGTCATGCAGATTCGGGTGTCATCTGCAAAGGAAGACACGGTGCTGTGGCTGACATCCTTGTCTATGTCGGATATGAGGATGAGGAACAAGATGGGAGCTAGTACTGTGCCTTGTGGAACAGAGCTTTTCACCGTAGCTGCCTCGGACTTTACTCTGTTGACGACTACTCTCTGTGTTCTGTTAGTGAGGAAATTATAGATCCATCGACCGACTTTTCCTGTTATTCCTTTAGCGCGCATTTTGTGCGCTATTACGCCATGGTCACACTTGTCGAAGGCTTTTGCAAAGTCTGTATATATTACATCTGCATTCTTTTTGTCTTCTAGTGCATTTAGGACCTTGTCGTAGTGATCCAGTAGTTGAGACAGACAGGAGCGACCTGTTCTAAACCCATGTTGCCCTGGGTTGTGTAACTGATGGGTTTCTAGATGGGTGGTGATCTTGCTTCTTAGGACCCTTTCAAAGATTTTTATGATATGGGATGTTAGTGCTATTGGTCTGTAGTTCTTTGCTGTTGCTTTACTGCCCCCTTTGTGGAGTGGGGCTATGTCTGTTGTTTTTAGTAACTGAGGGACGACCCCCGTGTCCATGCTCCCTCTCCATAGGATGGAAAAGGCTCGTGATAGGGGCTTCTTGCAGTTCTTGATGAACACAGAGTTTCATGAGTCTGGCCCTGGGGCAGAGTGCATGGGCATGTCATTTATCGCCTTTTCGAAGTCATTTGGCGTCAGGATAACATCGGATAGGCTTGTGTTAATCAAATTTTGTGGCTCTCTCATAAAAAATTCATTTTGATCTTCGACTCTCAGTCTGGTTAGCGGCTTGCTAAAAACTGAGTCATATTGGGACTTGAGTAGCTCACTCATTTCCTTGCTGTCATCTGTGTAGGACCCATCTTGTTTAAGTAGGGGCCCAATACTGGACGTTGTTCTCGATTTTGATTTGGCATAGGAGAAGAAATACTTTGGGTTTCTTTCCATTTCATTTATGGCTTTTAGTTCTTCCCGCGATTCCTGACTCGTAAAGGATTCTTTTAGCTTAAGTTCGATGCTTGCTATTTCTCTGACCAGTGTCTCCCTGCGCATTTCAGATATATTGACCTCTTTTACCAGCTCTGTTATTCTTTTCCGTCGCCTGTAAAGGGAGCGCCTGTCTCTTTCTATTTTACATCTACTCCTCCTTTTTCTTAGAGGAATAAGCCTTGTGCATACATCGAGTGCCACCGAGTTAATCTGTTCTAGGCATAAGTTTGGGTCTGTGTTGCTTAGTATATCTTCCCAGCTTATATCGGTTAGGACTTGGTTTACTTGGTCCCACTTTATGTTTTTGTTATTGAAGTTGAATTTGGTGAATGCTCCCTCGTGACTAGTCTCATTTTGTCGGTCTGGGGCTCCACGCATACATGTCTGAACCTCAATTATGTTGTGATCTGAGTATATTGTTTTTGATATGGTGACATTTCTTATCAGATCATCATTGTTAGTGAAGATGAGGTCTAGTGTATTCTCCAGTCTAGAAGGCTCTATTATTTGCTGGTTTAAATTGAATTTTGTGCAGAGATTTAAAAGCTTGTGTGAGTGTGAGTTTTCATCAGAGCTGCCTCCTGGTGTTATTACTGCAACAATATTATTTGCTATATTCCTCCATTTTAGGTGCCTTAAGTTGAAATCCCCCAGGAGCAAGATGTTGGGTGCAGGAGCTGGAAGATTTTCTAGACAGTGGTCAATTTTTAACAGCTGTTCCTGGAATTGCTGGGATGTTGCATCCGGAGGCTTGTAGACTACCACAATGACTAGGTTTTGGTTCTCGACCTTTACTGCTAAAACTTCCACTACGTCATTTGAGGCATTAAGCAGTTCTGTGCAAACAAGTGACTCTGCAATGTACAGGCCAACCCCCCCCCCCTTTTGCCTGTTCACTCTGTCACATCTGTATAGGTTGTAACCTGGGATCCATATTTCGTTGTCCAAGTGATCCTTTATGTGGGTCTCAGTGAAAGCCGCGAACATTGCCTTTGCCTCTGCAAGCAGTCCACGGATGAAAGGTATTTTGTTGTTTGTTGCTGGCTTTAGACCCTGTATATTTGCAAAGAAGAATGTTATCGGACTGGTGGTATTGTTGGTACTGGGGGGGGGGATTTTTTTTCCGGCATTAGTATCTGTATCTGTTGGTTTGGAGTGGAGGCCATCGACTGTGGTTCCACTCCAGGAATGACTGGATTTGGTGTACGATTTCTACCATTTCCTGCCAGTTTTTTTTCCTTCCTGGCACTAAAAAACCTCTCCCTCTTGAGTGGCTGTGGCTACCCAGGTTTTCCCATGGCCTGGATGTTTTGTATCTTTTTGTCCCCTTTGGATGGTATGCCTGGCAATTTAAGTTATAGCACAGTCTTTCCTGTACTGAAGAGGTACACATTTCAGGGTGAAAAAGCTTACAGGAAGGGAGTTTGCATTTTCCTGTTGTCATATGGGCATGGCATTTTCTAGGGTGATCATAGTTGCATGTCCCATCTGTTTTTCCAGATTTCCCATGCCAGCAGATACCAAGTGCATAGTATGTGCACAGGCTTGGTTTCCGCTTGCCTTGGGTTTCTGTGACTGTATTCCCTGTTGGTGCATGTTTCCCTGTCTTACTTCTATCCTCCCTAGCACCAACAATGGAGCTCCCACCAGTTGTTTTTGGTAATTTATCCTCACTATTGCTATTGGAGTCCTCTTGTTTGCTATTTCCTGCGGTATTTCTAGTTTGCAATATTGGTTTTATCTTATCTTTGACTACACTTGTTTCCCTACTATGGCTCCTGTCCCCTATGAGGTCATTTATATGTATTCCTTCCTGCGTATAATTCCCGACTACCTGGACAAAATCTCCAGCTTCACCATTACTGTCTCCAAGGACAGTATCTCCAGCTTCACCATTTCTGTCTCCCAGGACAGCACCTCCAGCTTCACCATTACTGTCTCCCAGGACAGCACTATCAGCCCCACATTTACTGACTACCAGGACATCACCTCCAGCCTTACAGTTTGTGACTACATGGCCAGTATCAAGGGCAGTACCATTCAGCCCAGACTTTTTATGTTCCCATCTGTTGTAGAAAGCTTCCAGGTTTTCTATGAAAGCAGCTTTGATGTTGTCCTCTTTTAATACCCTTGTGATTTTAGTCCACAGATTTTCCTCATTTGGGCATACCCAAAAACACTTCTCTGTTTTAATACTGCTTGTAGCTAGTTCTGGGATATCTGCACAAGGGGCGTGACACCAATTTCCACAAAAATGACAATTTATCCATGTGGAAGCCCGTTTGTTTGACTGACCACAGACTACACACAGCTTCATAATGATTTGAATGGTTGATTTACTGCAATTCTACTAGCAACCTCTTGAATATTATATTAATAACCTTAAATGAAGCTCTAGCTATTTGTATTTCTGTTTCTAACTCTTTTTGTATATTGGACAGCTTACCGTCACGTTCCTGATTTTTAATGTTTGTGTTTATAAGGGCGCCTACAACCCCATCCGTTTACAGTCTGCTTTATTGTCCAACGAAACTGTTTGAAACCAGTCCCGGGTTCGGACCAGTCAAGGGTTCGGACCAGTCAAGGGTTCGGACCAGTCGATCTGCTCTGATCAGTGGGTCACTTATTTATAACATACTGGTCGGTGATTTGAGCTAACACATGAAGGATCTACTGGAAATTATCTACCCGAGTAATATGTGATTTGACTGATACAAAAGTATAACTTGCGTGTTGAAGAGCCGGTGATATCTGGCAGCTCCTACAATGACGAACGGTCGACCTCCTTGTTTATCAATCGCTGTATCTGGCTTTTCTATTTTTTTTTTCCATCTCCACCACAATAAATGCTATATTATCACTATAGTTGACTGGTGCAAATTTTGGAGGAAGGACGCTTTTTCTGTAGTAATAATTGCTTCTCGTTGTGTATATTGCGACCGCTGGTAACTTCAGGTTATATGAAATTCACAGTAACGTCTCGTATTTCAAGAAAAAGAAACTAATGAAAGTCACTCCACTCCACTAAGTACCATTATAATACTGGTTAGTTGCTACTACAACTACTACTACATGTTAGAACTTTTTCCTCGCCTATTCTTCTTATACTCCTTGACTATAAGTCTTGGTATGGGAGAGTGTGAGGGAAAAGTTCTATAGATAGGAATAGAGAGGGAGTATATAGTAACAATAGTTTCATTGCCGGCTACTTGTTAAGGTAGGGCAAGTCAAGCTCCCTCTATTCCCGCCTTTTTTCCCCCTCCCCGAAAGTGATAGTTTCATTGCCGGCTACTTGTTAAGGTAGGGTAAGTCAAGCTCCTGCCTTTTCTCCCCCTCCCCGAAAGTGATAGTTTGATTGCTGGCTGCTTGTTAACGTAGGGTCAGTCTAGCTCCCACTATCCCTTCCCCTCCCTCTCCCCCCCCGAAAGGTGACGTGTGGGACTCTGGCCAAACAGTAAATCACTCGACTCACAGCTCCCAACACTACTGTAAGTACATGCCTGCCTTGTATTCTAGTGGATTTATTGGTTGAAAGCGTCACTTTTGACCAATAATAAACTTAGTTCTTTCAGTCTTGCTCTAGGTTGACTGTTGTAATAATCACCACATCTTTTGGGTATTGTACTTATCATGGAGACTGATTTCTTAAGCAGTGGGTAACCTGTCTATCTTTTCAGCTTGGATGACAGAGAGGGTCACCTGCCAATCAACGAGGAGAACGGATGGAGAAGGACTAACGTCCAGAGACTTCCCCATTTTGGATCTAATTACCTGTGCACCTGTATGAAATTGCAGGACGTAACCCTACATCATTGCAGCAGTAAAGAACCTGCTTTCCTATCATCGGGATAAAATACTCACGGCGATACTCTGTGAAGAACTAGCCGGTGGTGGTCACCAACACCTGCCACCTCCCCCCCGACATCAGCAACGGCTTATCTTTGTTTATCTTTGTGAATTATTATTTCTTTTTCTATTCAATAATTTTCCTGAGGAGGAGCCAGCCTGAGTAATACTGACTGAAGATGTTACAGGGCTGAGTAAGCCTTCACAGTGTGACAATAGTCCATCTGGCAAAGTTTACATTTCGTTTGGTCTACATCTGGTGGTGGTGATTTAACCTGCCATAGATACTTGTAACCCAGCCGGAGCAGGGCAGTATTGACATCCAAGAGTCTGCTTATCTTGTTGGATGCACCATAGACATGTGGCTCTTCCTGCATGATCCACAGCACAAAGTGGTTTTAAGTAAATAAGAATATTGGGACTAGCCGGGAATCAAACCCACGATTTTACCAAGGCTCTTGGGATACTAGGTAAATTTTTCGACATTTTTGTCCACCAGGCCATCATGCTAGAAACAACAAGGACCCAGTGAGTACACTGCGTCTGACAATACCACGGGTTCGATCCTCCGCTAGTCGCAGTATTTAAAGCCACTTGGTTCTGTGGAATCGAAGAATTCCGTAACCCTTCCAATGATCATCAACTTTTGATCACAGATATGTCCTGAGCATACCTTTATGCTGTTATTGGGTGGTATAAATCCCAATTTGCCAATTTTATTGAATAAATAGTGAAAGTCATTTATATACAAAATACTAAAGAATGCCACTTCTAGTCGGCTTCAAATCTTAACGACGACACATTCTATAATGAGGATGATAATTCATTAGTTAACCATGAGTACAAAATATTTTTTTTTCTAAATCTTTAATTTACTTGTTGCGCTGTATGACCCTAGTGGGTTTAGAGCTTGGTTTTGAATATAATAATTTAATATACTTGTTATTGTTGGAATCAGATAAATTACATGAGTATCTTTTCTGGTCTCCTTCAAACTACCACCGATGGTGGGATTTATTAAATAAAAGTTTGGCATTCACTTTGATCAGTGAAAATTTTAATTTGCCTACTGTATTAAATTATTTATTTCCCATTTAAAAACTAGAGAGTGCCTCTTCTGATTGGCTTTATAACCTGAATGCTGATTGCTAGTATTTTCGTTTTAATTTTTAATGTGAGTGGCAGATTGTCTTTTTTAGCCGGTTCTTTTAAATTACATTATCTTGAAAAAAAAAAAATATTTTACCTTCCGAGCTTAAAGAGAATTTTAAATTGAATATATAAGTGAAAATAAAAACTTGAAAATTGAGTTTTTAAGCTGTTTCTAAATTTAATGAGGATAGACTTCCTTATAAACGAAATACGTTCAGGATAACTATTTTTTCTCAGAATTGTGGTTTATTACTTGGAAATAGTCAAATTTTATCGGCATAAAATTTTTTTTAAGTCTGTGGAACTGTATCTTGAGCAAGATTTATGAGACATTTTAAGTGTGGTTACTAGACAATGTTACATAAGCCAGTTGCAAATGTTTCAGTGTGAAATCCAAAGTCTTCAATAACTGACTCATGTGTCAAACTGTCAAGAAGACTGGTAGTTGATGAATGGTTCAAAGAACCGATACGTTGATAAATTAGACACATATGCAACTCTTGGGTATCTTTATTGAGGAAACGTTTCGCCACACAGTGGCTTCATCAGTCCATGCAAAGGAGAATTATGAAGAACAGGAGAAGAATGAGGTAATCAGTCCCTTAACCTTGAGTCAATGTGGTCAGTCCATCAATCTTGAATAGAATACAGCATACGTGCTGGGAAGTAGCTTATATACCGTCTACAATCCTGGCAGACACTGCAACTTCTTGGGATCTTAATACTTGGGAATTCTTCGCTTGCCTAACCCTTGGGCACGACCTACTTCCACACTGGACAAATGTGACACCACCTACGTCTGCTGCACCTCTCCTGCCTACGGTATATAATCCACTTCTCCGCTCATATGCTGTATTCTATTCAAGATTGATGGACTGACCACATCGACTCAAGGTTGAGGGACTGATTACCTCATTCTCCTTCTGTTCTTCACGATTCTCCTTTGTATGGACTGATGAAGCCACTGTGTGGCGAAACGTTTCCTCAATAAAGATACCCAAGAGTTGAACAGTAAAATGGTATAAAATACCGACAGATTGTTAGGTAAGACACATATGCAACAGTTAGGTATATTTATTTCGAAACGTTTCGCCTACACAGTAGGCTTCTTCAGTCGAGTACAGAAAAGTTGATAGAAGCAGAAGATACTTGAAGACGATGTAATCAGTCAATCACCCTTAAAGTTTTGAGGTGGTCAGTCCCTCAGTCTGGAGAAGAGCATTGTTCCGTTGTCTGAAACAATATGAAGTTGAAGTGACAGGATGGAGCCTTTATATAGTGCCAGGAGGTGAGACGTAGGTTTCTTTGGGAGGGCAGGTCCCTCTCAAACCCAGCCGTTCTCACTAGTAGAGGTCGAAGTTGATGGTCTGTAGGGTGATGGACTGATTACATCGTCTTCAAGTATCTTCTGCTTCTATCAACTTTTCTGTACTCGACTGAAGAAGCCTACTGTGTAGGCGAAACGTTTCGAAATAAAGATACCTAACTGTTGCATATGTGTCTTACCTAACAATTTGTCGGTATTTTATACCATTTTAATGTTCATTCTGTCAGACACTGCAACACAAGGGTATCTTGCTACAGACCATCAACTTCGACCTCTACTAGTGAGAACGGCTGGGTTTGAGAGGGACCTGCCCTCCCAAAGAAACCTACGTCTCACCTCCTGGCACTATATAAAGGTTCCATCCTGTCACTTCAACTTCATATTGTTTCAGACAACGGAACAATGCTCTTCTCCAGACTGAGGGACCGACCACCTCAAAACTTTAAGGGTGATGGACTGATTACATCGTCTTCAAGTATCTTCTGCTTCTATCAACTTTTCTGTACTCGACTGAAGAAGCCTACTGTGTAGGCGAAACGTTTCGAAATAAATATACCTAACTGTTGCATATGTGTCTTACCTAACAATCTGTCGGTATTTTATACCATTTTAATGTTCATTCTGTCAGACACTGCAACACAAGGGTATCTTGCTACAGACCATCAACTTCGACCTCTACTAGTGAGAACGGCTGGGTTTGAGAGGGACCTGCCCTCCCAAAGCAACCTACGTCTCACCTCCTGGCACTATATAAAGGCTCCATCCTGTCACTTCAACTTCATATTGTTTCAGACAACGGAACAATGCTCTTCTCCAGACTGAGGGACTGACCACCTCAAAACTTTAAGGGTGATGGACTGATTACATCGTCTTCAAGTATCTTCTGCTTCTATCAACTTTTCTGTACTCGACTGAAGAAGCCTACTGTGTAGGCGAAACGTTTCGAAATAAAGATACCTAACTGTTGCATATGTGTCTTACCTAACAATCTGTCGGTATTTTATACCATTTTAATGTTCATTCTGTCAGACACTGCAACACAAGGGTATCTTGCTACAGACCATCAACTTCGACCTCTACTAGTGAGAACGGCTGGGTTTGAGAGGGACCTGCCCTCCCAAAGCAACCTACGTCTCACCTCCTGGCACTATATAAAGGCTCCATCCTGTCACTTCAACTTCATATTGTTTCAGACAACGGAACAATGCTCTTCTCCAGACTGAGGGACTGACCACCTCAAAACTTTAAGGGTGATGGACTGATTACATCGTCTTCAAGTATCTTCTGCTTCTATCAACTTTTCTGTACTCGACTGAAGAAGCCTACTGTGTAGGCGAAACGTTTCGAAATAAAGATACCTAACTGTTGCATATGTGTCTTACCTAACAATCTGTCGGTATTTTATACCATTTTAATGTTCATTCTGTCAGACACTGCAACACAAGGGTATCTTGCTACAGACCATCAACTTCGACCTCTACTAGTGAGAACGGCTGGGTTTGAGAGGGACCTGCCCTCCCAAAGCAACCTACGTCTCACCTCCTGGCACTATATAAAGGCTCCATCCTGTCACTTCAACTTCATATTGTTTCAGACAACGGAACAATGCTCTTCTCCAGACTGAGGGACTGACCACCTCAAAACTTTAAGGGTGATGGACTGATTACATCGTCTTCAAGTATCTTCTGCTTCTATCAACTTTTCTGTACTCGACTGAAGAAGCCTACTGTGTAGGCGAAACGTTTCGAAATAAAGATACCTAACTGTTGCATATGTGTCTTACCTAACATACCCAAGAGTTGCATATGTTTCTAATTTATCAAGACTGGTAGTGTTAATGGAGTTCATAAGTGTCATTTTTGTCACTTTTAATATTAACAAGTACGATATATGTGTACCAACTGGGTACCTATACTGTTGAAAGGTTTCCCGTGTGTGGTAGGTTACTTAAGTCACTGATAAATTAGACACATGTGCAGCTCTTGGTTATATTTATTGAGGAAACGTTTCGCCACACAGTGGCTTCATCAGTCCATACAAAGGAGAAACTTGAACAGGAGGAGAATGAGGTAATCAGTCCCTCAATCTTGAGTCGATGTGGTCAGTCCATCAATCTATGGACACTCTCTGCTTCCTGTCTGTGAGCCATGACTCGATCCACGAGAGCACTTTTTCCCCAATGTCATGAGCTGCCACTTTCTTTAAGTCTTTGGTGCTTAACTCTATCAAAAGCCTTACTAAAATCTAAGTAAATAATATCAAATTCTTTATCGTGATCAACAGCCTCAAAAGCTTTACTGAAGAAAGTTAATAAATTAGTTAGACAAGAACGGCCTCTTGTGAATCCATGCTGAGTATCATTAATCAAGCTATGCTTATCGAGATGGCTTCTTATAATCTCAGCTATAATTGACTCTAGTAATTTGCCTACAATTGAGGTCAGGATTATTGGGCGGTAATTTGACCGTAACGACTTGTCCCCTGCTTTAAAAATAGGAATTACATTAGCCATCTTCCACATATCAAACACTACACCTATTTGAAGAGATAAATTAAAAATATTAGTTAATGGTTCACAGAGTTCCATTTTGCATTCCTTAAAACCCTTAAAAAACCTCGTCAGGACCCGGCGACTTATTTTGCTTTAGTCGGCCTATTTGTTTCATAACCATTTCACTAGTGACTGTGATGTTACATAATTTATTTTCTTCAGGCCCACTATAAATATTAACTACTGGAATTTGTTAGTGTCTTCCTGTGTAAAAACCGAGAGAAAATAATTATTTAAAATCGAGCACATTTCATTCTCTTTGTCAGTAAGGTGCCCATATTTATTTTTAAGGGGACCTATCTTATCTCTAACTTTCGTTCTGTACACCTGGAAAAAACTTTTTGGGTTAGTTTTCGAATCCCTAGCAACTTTAATTTCATAGTCCCTTTTAGCTTTTCTTATCCCCTTTTTAACGTCCCTCTTAATGTCAATATACTGATTCATAAGATGACCCTCACCTCTTTTGATACGCCTATAAATTCCTTTCTTATGCCCTAGCAGATATTTCAGCCTATTATTAATACATTTTGGGTCATTTCTATTTGATCTAATTTCTTTATACGGGATAAACGTTCTTTGAGCAGCATGTATTAGTGTTCAGAAAACTGTCATATTGATAACTCTCTTCGTTACCCCAGTCAGAAGATGATAAGTGTTCTCTAAGCCCACTGTAATCTGCTAAGCGAAAATCTGGAACTGTTACCGAGTTGTCCCTACTATCATACTTTCATTCTATGCTAAAGGTAATTGATTTGTGATCGCTTGTGCCGAGTTCCTCATTAATTTCAAAATTATTAACAAGGGTTTCCTTGTTCGCCAGAACCAAATCAAGAAGGTTATTTCCCCTTGTAGGTTCTGTCACTAACCGCTTCAAAAAACATTCCTGAACTACTTCTAAGAAGTTATTTGATTCTAAATTCCCAGTCAAGAAATCTCAATCAATGTGACTAAAGTTAGAGTCCCCTATAATTACTACATTATCGTTCCTTGTGGCCTTAATTAACAATTTCCTCCCACAGTAATTTCCCTTGGTCCCTATCTAAGTTTGGGGGGCGGTATGTCACTCCTAGAATCAATTTTTTATGCACCTCTGAAAATTCTATCCAGACTCTGTATGTGTTACCTCAGGCTTAATACCCTTTTTATGCAACTGTTGCGTATGTGTCTTAACTGCGTGAGAATTGTTTATAAGAACATAAGAACATAAGAAAGGAGGAACACTGCAGCAGGCCTGTTGGCCCATACTAGGCTTATCTCACAGTTGACTTGGGTTATACAGTACCGGCATACCATTCTTGGATTGTAAATGAATGGTTCAGAGAACCGACTCTTAGGTATCTTTATTGAGGAAACGTTTCTCCACACAGTGGCTTCATCAGTCCATACAAAGGAGAAACGTGAAGAACAGGAGGAGTATGAGGCAATCAGTCCCTCAACCTTGAGTCAATGTGGTCAGTCCATCACTCTCGAATAAAATACAGCATATGTGCGGAGAAGTAGCTTATATATCGTAGGCAGGAGAGGTGCAGCAGTCGTAGGTGGTGTCACATTTGTTCAATGTGGAAGTAGGTCGTGCCCAAGGGTTAGGCAAGCGAAGAATTCCCAAGTATTAAGATCCCAAGAAGTTGCAGTGTCTGACAGGATTGTAGATGAATGGTTCAGAGAACCGACACGTTGATAAATTAGACACATGTGCAACTCTTGGGTATCTTTATAGAAGAAACGTTTCGCCACACATTGGTTTTATCAGTCCATGGTATAAAACCTTACGTGTCTTTCTATACCATCAGTCCATACAAAGGAGAAACGTGAAGAACAGGAGGAGAATGAGGTAATCAGTCCCTCAACCTTGAGGAACTGTTAATAATAAAAGTATTAACACTTTTATTATTATTATTATTATTATTATTATTATTATTATTATTATTATTATTAATAATTATAAGATTTTATATAATTTTTATTATTATATTTTAAAAGACGTAACATACTACTCAGGCTGCAACCATCTGCACTCAGAGCGCAGTTATGGTCAGTAGTAATGGAGAACTCCCATAAACCTGGGGTTTACGGCATCCTCCACAGTCCTTGATATTTCTTAACTTTTCTCAGACATTTGTTTCAGTTTTACCACGAGTTCAATAAGACACTATCTAATTTTCAAGCACCTTTTGCGTTTTTTCAACTTTCTAAATATTTTCTGTTTTTCTTTTGTTTTTGTTTCTTATATGTCGATAAATCGTTTATTTTTACTCACGTGCAAGAGTTTTCTGCATCATTTTTTTCAGTAGTATTCTTTCTGATTATTTCACATTACAGAGGATGAAAAAAACAGAAGTAGATGAGGGAGCTTCCATTAGTCTTGTTTTATGAGTAATTTAATTATTTCTTTCTTTCTTGAAATATTTTGTACCTTTTACATGGTCCTCCATTTGAATTACAAGAAATTACCACTTTCTGTTTACCTGGAGTTTACCTGGAGAGAGTTCCGGGGGTCAACGCCCCCGCGGCCCGGTCTGTGACCAGGCCTCCTGGTGGATCAGAGCCTGATCAACCAGGCTGTTACTGCTGGCTGCACGCAAACCAACGTACGAGCCACAGCCCGGCTGATCCGGAACTGACTTTAGGTGCTTGTCCAGTGCCAGCTTGAAGACTGCCAGGGGTCTGTTGGTAATCCCCCTTATGTGTGCTGGGAGGCAGTTGAACAGTCTTGGGCCCCTGACACTTATTGTATGGTCTCTTAACGTGCTAGTGACACCCCTGCTTTTCATTGGGGGGATGGTGCATCGTCTGCCAAGTCTTTTGCTTTCGTAGTGAGTGATAAGATGGTAAGTGAGTCGAAGTAACTCTCACACCAACTGACCATAACTTGAAATCTTGTAATTTCATCTTATCTACGTACTGAGGTCGGTAGCAACGATACTCAGCTACTATCTGCTTCTTATCCATCTTCAGTACTTTTCTAATTCTTTATTAATACGGGACACATTCTTGATTTTTTTATTAATGACGTTTAACGGGTTGCTAAGATAAGATAAGATAAGATTTCGTTCGGATTTTTAACCCCGGAGGGTTAGTCACCCAGGATAACCCAAGAAAGTCAGTGCGTCATCGAGGACTGTCTAACTTATTTCCATTGTGGTCCTTAATCTTGTCCCCCAGGATGCGACCCACACCAGTCGACTAACACCCAGGTACCTATTTGCTGCTAGGTGAACAGGACAACAGGTGTAAGGAAACGTGTCGAAATGTTTCCACCCGCCGGGAATCGAACCCGGGACCTCCGTGTGTGAAGCGGGAGCTTTAGCCACCAGGCCACCACCAGGCCACCGGGCCACCGGGCCACCGGGCCACCACCAGGCCACCTGATGTTAGAGTGTTGTTCATTTTTGTGCATAACGCTCAGTAATATTAGATATTTAACAGTTCCTCTTAACTGAGTAACTGGTATCTGCTTCATGCTACCTCTGTGCAGTGTCGGTCTGCTTTAATGTGTTTGCTCTATCTGTGTTACATATTTTTGTGCCTGTGTATAACATATGTCAGCTTTAATATTTGTCCCTGCTTACTTACACACCTCCAATACACGTTTGCTAAATTACCCTTCTAAAATAATTCTATTCTTATTGCAGTCCGTGTCGGATTCATTTTGACTATGTTGTTGTAGATTCGCCTATACTGCCCCTGCCAGGGTCTTTTCCAGATGGTGACACGGCCTCTCACTATGTTCTTCTTGATTCACTGGTACTCTCCCGGTCCGGGTTTTTTCCCGAGTACCGTCATAGAAGCTAAGACCTTGTGTAGTTTTACAAATAGGTTGGATAAATACCTGAGTGGGTGTGGGTGGGTGTGAGTTGGACCTGACTAGCTTGTGCTACCAGGTCTGGTGCCGTGCTCCTTCCTTAAGTGGAAGTGACCTGGCTGGGTGGTCATTGTTCTAGGCCGGGGGGGGGGGGGGTAGCATGGACCTGCTTCGCATGGGTCAGTAGGCCTGCTGCAGTGTTCCTTCTTTCTTATGTTCTTATGTAAAACTCATCTTCCTTTAGTTTAACGCTAACATGTTTAATTATTTGTATGCAAAATATATATTTCTCATTCACTGTAAATTTCTTGCCATTGACATTTCCTGACTGTGTTGAGTTTGTAATTCTATCCTTAATTATATGTTAAATTCGAAATCAATCCATTGTGCTTTCTAATTTTTTTAACATTCCAATATTTGTTTCACTGAGAAAATTGTCATTATTCTTTTACGAACTGCGTTTTTTTTTTTTTGGGGGGGGACCTGTCTGTTTTCTGTATTTTATTCTTCATGCCTGTAAAATGATTCTATTTAATTTGCTAATGTTTATATATAGCTGAATAAACACTTGAAGAAAATCCCCGGGAGCTAAATAAATAATATTTTTGTCTACTTAAAGATTTGCACTTTTGTAGTGTCAGTTCAAGTTCACCAGAACGTAAAACATTGTTCTACTCTTCCGAACTAATCTGCCTTATGAGCAGTAACAGCCTTTCTGATCATACCCTGCTCCGCAAGGCCTGGTCTCAGGCCGGGCCTAGGGGGCGTGGACCCCGAATCCCTCTCCAAGTAAGGAATTTCAAATACAATATGACAGCATGCAGACTAAATACATTAAATATAAAATAAATGGCTGCAATCACATATTTTAATTATTTTGCTCTGCCTAAAAATTCCGTGTTGAGATCAGGACTCGAATATTTGCTAACACGACAAACACAAGCGACTAATTTTATGGAATATTGGTATAAAGTCAAAATATTTTTTGTTAATTGCAGAGAGTAATCGACGATTGTCTGATGGTAATTACACTTGAAAACAAAAGACAACGTTTAGAGAAATATCAAGGTATGTTCTTGATTCGAAAAATGATACTGTCCTAGTATATGCTAGCCATTGTGGATACATAAGATTTCGTTCGGATTTTTAACCCCAGAGGGTTAGCCACCCAGTATAACCCCCAGGATGCTACTCACACCAGTCCACTAACACCCAGGTACCTATTTTCTGCAAGGTGAAGAGGACAACAGGTGTATGGAAACGCATCGAAATGTTGCCACCCCGCCAGGGTAACAGACTAAGGGTGAAGTAACTTAATACAAGAAAGTGTTAGCAGGATAGAACAAATGCATCCTCCCATGATGATCTGAAATATTTTAACTGCTTCACTCTCTAACCACACGCAAAAATCTTATTGATTATGGTAATTCCTACATGTTTAAGTATAACAGAACTTTTATCTAAGCAATATTTTGTTTTAATTAGAAATGTTATAATGCATGGCGTCGAGTCAAAGGAAAAAAATGATTTTACACGAAATAATGACAACATTACCTGAATGTGTAAAGCAAAAACTTGGTATAACTTTGGGAACTTAGATACATATTGACCTGTCCTAGTACACAATTATTTATTTTTTGTATATATGTGATTAGTTACCTATTTTATCTCCCAACATATCTGAGAATATTAGAAAGTCTTTGTAAATAAGCGAGACAAAATATTAGAATTAAATCAAAATTATTTGAAAGGGTATAAATTAAGGTCCATTTTTTTAACCATAGTTATAACAATATTAGTTCAAATGATCAGTAGTTTTCTGATCGGCGTCAGGAAACATTTGTCCTGTTTCCTGACAAACCTTACCTAACCTATCTGTTGTTTAGAGTTATAATAGCCCTCACATAGAAACAAATAAGGATCAAAATGGAGCCACAATAAGTCACAAATTATATTTTCAAATTAAATTTTTTAGAAGGTATCAAAACACATTAAACTGCATAATCAATGTTATACATAGACCAATGTAACTTATATGTATACTTATAGAAGTAAAAGTTTTCAGCTGTTGAGGCCGCAGGGAAATTAACATAGATGGCTACATATACTCAATCACTGTCTATACCATCATGCCCTTAGTACTGTTGGACTGTACCTTGTAGGTTGATTCTCCTTTAATGCAAATTCTATAGGGTCCTGTTGAGGATCTGTGATGATAATAATAATATTGCATAATACCGACAAGTAGATATATATGACCTGTGCAATAGATAGGTATCTTTATTCTGAAAAGTTTCGCCTACACAGGTTTCCTCAATAAAATTTAGGTGATACAGCAGAAACATTGAAGAAGTAAAGACGACGAAGTAGTTTTGGACGTTGTCAGTGCCTCAGCCTGGAGAAGAGTTATGCTCCAGAGTCTGGAACAATGTGAAGCCCCAAGCTTCAGAATGAAGACTTATATGACGCCGATGATGAGGCGCACAAAATTTTAAAGACAACAGAAGAGACGGGGCCCACGGGCAGTGTGAGGCACGGTAGTAGGCCTACTGGCCCATGCTATGTAGACCTCTCTTCAATCCAACCTTTCTTATTCGTAACTCGTGGTTAGGCAAAATATTTATTGAAGATGTGCTCTGTACCAAGATACTGTTGTGATGAAGTGTGAGACAGTGCGAATATAATAATGGCATACAATTCTGACAAGTATTAAGATAACAAAGACAATTAAGATAACTTCGCAGCAGTTATAACTTTGAAACGTATCGCCTGCGCAGTTGGCTTCTTCAGAGGAGGCAGCAGAAGCATGGAGATATAATGATGATGTAATCAGTCCATCAAGCTCGAAGTAGTTTTAAGGTGGTCAGTCCCTAAGCCCGGAGAAGTATTCTGCTCCATAACCTGGAACAATGTGAAGCTGAAGCATCATAACAGAGACTTAAGGTGTATACCAAAAAAGTACGGCGCAGAAAGTCTTGATGACAGAAGTGGGGTCCACTAATAGAAGCAAGCATAGTGGAAGTGAAAGACACTATACAAGCCTACAGGGCCAAGCAAAGCATGTCTAAGTTTGTTCTAAATAGAGACTTACTAACCATGTGACAGTAGACCTGTTACAGTGCCTCTAATTCATGGTTTTAATATTGGGCTCCGCTGTTGATGTCTTCTATATTTCCTGCGCCTCACCTTTGGCAGTACAAAAGTCTCCTTTTCGTTGCTTCAACTCTACGTATCGTACTTCCAAACTATGGAGGAGAGTTCTTCTCTAAGCTGAGGGACTGACTACCTCAAAACTACAACTTTGAGGGTGATGAACTGATTACAGCATTGTTATATCTCCACTGCTTTTGCTATCTCCTCCATATACGGAAAAAATATATGCATCTGTTTCGCATATCTTATTTATCAACTGTGATGAATGCCATAAAAATATAACCAAGTCATGGAGACAATATATAAACTTGATGTTGTCTTTTTCACGATAAATGTAACACTTTGAGTGCTAGTCGTTCGTATAGTCTTATGGCTTTCTGATTTAATTTCCATAAATGTCCAGAGGGCTGAGGAAGGGTTGTTGAGGTGGTTCGGACATGTAGAGAGAATGGAGCGAAACAGAATGACTTCAAGAGTGTATCAGTCTGTAGTGGAAGGAAGGCGGGGTAGGGGTCGGCCTAGGAAAGGTTGAAGAGAGGGGGTAAAGGAGGTTTTGTGTGCGAGGGGCTTGGACTTCCAGCAGGCATGCGTGAGCGTGTTTGATAGGAGTGAATGGAGACAAATGGTTTTTAATACTTGACGTGCTGTTGGAGTGTGAGCAGAGTAACATTTATGAAGGGATTCAGGGAAACCGGCAGGCCGGACTTGAGTCCTGGAGATGGGAAGTACAGTGCCTGCACTCTGAAGGAGGGGTGTTAATGTTGCAGTTTAAAAACTGTAGTGTAAAGCACCCTTCTGGCAAGACAGTGATGGAGTGAATGATGGTGAAAGTTTTTCTTTTTCGGGCCACCCTGCCTTGGTGGGAATCGGCCAGTGTGATAATAAAAAAATAAATGTCAATAGTAGCAAACTGGTTATCCTGGAAATAAAATGCTTCAAATTAAAAGTTTGTAGAGGTAGTTCTTCCTCACTTGCAAAACTTTAACTATAAACAATAAAAATCACAAGGTACAGTGTATCTACATTTAAGGCTGATATATTACAGTTCATTTTAGATACATTAGATAATTAGGAAAATGACTAATAAATCCACATAAACCCAATGTAATATTGAGAGAACTGAATATTTCTTCATAAAAAGTCTCTCAAACACATTCTCTAATTAAGTTTTGAGTTGCATTCCTGTTTTAAAGTTTGTGTTTTTAGTACAAATTACAAAATGAATTATCTAGTGTTTATATTTATATTCAGATTCTATTTCTGTTTAGAAATCTATTTTTTTTATTTTATATTAAATACTCTGATATCAGCAATAGCGAGTTCATGTACAATTATTTATATCTTCAACTTGTGTTCTTATAACACAGACACAACAAAGAAATGGGTATAACTATGACCATAATTTTTAAAAGGGTGGATGGGTAAGCCAGCGGAAGGCCTCGGCCAGATGACCTAAAGCTCCAACGGCGGGTCATCATCTGACTACGACCAGCGTCAGGAAACACTTGTCCTATTTCCTGACGAACTTTACCTAACCTGACACAGGTACTTTACCGATTTTCCAGTACTTCCATTCCCTAGGCTCTGCCGATTAAGAGGTCTTGATACTGACGGACCAACGGAGGTTATATGAGAATTATTCAACAATTCGCCTCTGACACACTATGGAAAGTTACATAAAATATTAGCATACAATATACAGGTTTATTTATTGCTTTATTTAATTAATAAGAATGTTCCAGTTTTACCTATTCGTGCAGAATAGGTAAAACTTGCGATTTTGGCTAAAACAGCAACGCTCTTCTTGCCGAATAAGTCAAGTGAAAATTTGTGTATGTAACAATATCGCATTATCATTCTGAACCTAACAAAAAATATCATTGTGTTTATTATTTAATTACTGCAGTTAATTACTGTAGTTAATTGCTGTAGTTAATTGCTGTATTAAATTTTTGTAAACTGATCTAGAAGAAATTAAGTTGGATTAGGCTAAATTAAATCGCTCTTGTTGTAATAAGGGTAGGTAAGTTTTCTGAGGTTCTTTTGGTAAAAAATGATTAATTTTTACATTAACTTAAATTAAAAAAATATATCTTTAGATGTATAACAGAAAATTTAAGAAAGGTTTTAATTTTTGCTAACTGACCAGTTTTACATATTGGGAACGATATATATATGTCGTTCCATATAGGTAAAACTTGCGATTTTGGCTTAAATAGCAACGCATTTCTTGCCGAATAAGGCAAGCGAAAATTTGTGAATGCAATAATTTCGCAAAAATCATTCTGAACCTAAGGAAAAAAATATATTTAACTGTATTTATTATTACTTTATTGTTAACTTTTCTAAAATATATTTAGTTGGATTAGGCTAAATAAATTGCGCTTTTTATACATGTAATAAAGTTTGGTAAGTTTTCTAAGGTTCTGTTGGTACAAAATTATTAATTTCTGCATTAACATAAAAGAAAAAAAACGTCTTTGAACGTATAAAATTTTAGTAAGGACTTAATTTTAAATGAGTTCTTGCTAATTGACCAGATTTACCTATTCGGCACGACATTATATATATATATATATATATATATATATATATATATATATATATATATATATATATATATATATATATGTCGTGCCGAATAGGCAGAACTTGCGATCTTGGCTTAAATAGCAACGCTCATCTTGCCATATAGGACAAGCGAAAATTTGTGTATGCAATAATTTCGCCAAAATCATTCTGAACCTAACGAAAAAAATATATTTCACTGTGTTTGTTTAGTATTGAATTATTGTAAACAAATCTAAAAAAATATATAGTTGGGTTAGGTTAAAATAAATTGTTCTTGTTATAATAAGGTTAGGTAAGTTTTGTAAGATTCTTTTGGTACAAAATAAATTTTTTTTACATTAACATTAATGAAAAAAATATATCTTTAAACGTATAAGAGAAAATTTTAGAAAGGATTTAATTTTAAATGAGTTCTTGCTAATTGACCAGTTTTACATATTGGGCACGACACACACACACACACATTATATATATATATATATATATATATATATATATATATATATATATATATATATATATATATATATATATATATATATATATATTTACTTCAGCGTGGGTGTAGGTGTATGTACTCATGTCGTGTGAGTTCATGTCCTCAACTACTTGTGGTTGTGGTGGTAGAGTCTCAACTCACAGCCTAATTTTCTAACTATATTCTCTTCACTCGCTGAAGTATTTCCTGTGGTTCCTGAGGCTGGTTTGAGCTTTAAACAATCATCTTATCTTCTTGTTCCCCAACCCTGTCTCCCTAAGTGTCTATCCTCCGAGCATCAGATGCATAACTATATCTGACTCAGAAACCATTAAAAATGTATATGAGACGCAATTCCTTGTATATTTGTCCGCTGGGGTCTTCCCCAGGAAATGCAATTTCCGGCTTTGCGACACTTCAGTGCCATTATGAGGCTGTGATGGGAACATCTGGCCCAGACCTGCCACGCCCATCCCATGAGAACAAGGAAAACGGGAGTCTTAATTTCGAAAAATCGATATAAAAGAAAAAAAAAGGTATACCTGGAGAATACCTGGAGAGGGTTTCGGGGGTCAACGCCCCCTCTGCTCGGTCTGAGGCCAGGCCTCCTGGTGAATCAGGGTCTGATCAAACAGGTTGTTATTGCTGGCCGCACGGAAACTGACGTACGAACCACAGCCTGGCTGGTCAGGAACTGACTTTAGGTGCCTCTCCAGTGCCTTCTTGAAAACAACCTGGGGTCTATTGGTAATATCCCTTATGTATGCTGGGAGGCAGTTGAATAGTCTTGAGCCTCTGACACTTATTGTGTTGTATCTCAGTGTACTCGTGGCGTCCCTGCTTTCCATTGGCAGAATGTTGCATCTCCTGTCAAGTCTTTTGCTTTCATAGGGTATGATTTTCGTGTGGAAGTTTGGTACTAGTCCCTCTAAGATTTTCTAAGATTAGATTATCATGTATCTCTCTCGCCTGCGTTCCAGGGAATACAAATCAAGGGACGTCAACTGTTCCCAGTACTTTAAGTATTAAAAGGCATTTACCAAGTTAATATTGTCTCCTGTACTTCGATATCAATAAATCATTTCTAATTACATCTAAAATAAAATTATAAATGTCTAATTATAAGGCCTTACAGAGAACACAGAGGCCAACTAAATACAGTCTAATAACGGCTTTTGATAATGATTTCTCTGCACCAATAATGAGGAAGCATCGTTACAGTCACACAATAAACCGACTGTAATAGGCCACTATGATAGACAAGGTATATTTTTTTTTCCAAGATTATTTCTGTTAGAATGAGGTTTCTCGTCGTTCATCACAGTAGAACAACGAGAAATGGTAAAATGTAAGCAAGAATGTTAAGAACGAGTAGGAGAATATTAGAAGATACAAGGATATGTCAAGATGATCTTCTTCTTCTTCTTCTTCTTCCTCAGTTTACGAGCAGTTTGCTTAGAAGTTTCTTCCCCTCCCCATGACTGCACGAGTTGTGATATGAATGATTCGTTGTATTTGTTCATGGATATTTTGTCACTGCATTTGTTGCTTGTATCAGCATTCTAGTGTTCCTCTTGCTATAACATGTTGGTGACATGTTGGTATAACCCAATTTGTTGTTAGTGGGAGGAATTACTTTAACGCTTTAGTTATGTTGCGCTTTATGTATAAGGGAAAGATTTCCCTTCTGAACTGTCGTCAATAGTGAAAGGATGTTCATTGTGATGAGGTCATGTTTGAAGATGGTTCTTGCCCTGTGAAGTTAAAAATAGTGGAAAATCGAACCCGGATCCTCACCGTGGGAAGCGAGAGCTTTACACGGTGAGGGTCCGGGTTCGATTTTCGACGAGGGTTGAAACACTGGGTGTGTTTCCTTACACTTGTTGTCTATGTTCACCCATCTGTAAAAAATACGTAACTGGGTGTTAGTCGACTGGGACAAAATTGACCTAATTTACCCGAAATGCACTGCATAACAAGGGGCTTTCTATATAGTAGTATGTCAATGACGTCATTTCCCACCAAGGCAGGGTGGCCCGAAAAAGGAAAATCTTTCATCATTCATTCCATCACTGTCTAGCCAGACGAGCGTTTACACTACAGTTACAAAACTGCAACATTAACACTGCTCCTTCAGAGTGCAGACACTGTACTTCCCATCTCCAGGACTCATGTCTGGCCTGCCGGTTTCCCTGAATCCCTTCATAAATGTTACCTTGCTCACACTCCAACAGCACGTCAAATCCTAAAACCCAATTATCTCCATTCGCTCCTATCTAACACGCTCATGCATGCTTTCTGGAAGTCCAAGGCCTTCACACACAAAACTTCTTTTATCCCCTCCCTCCAACCTTTCCTATGCCGACCCCTACCCCGCCTTCCCTCCACTACAGATTTATACTCTCTCGAAATCATTCTATTTTGTTCCACCCTCTCTAAATGTCCGAACTACCTCAACTCCCTCCTCAGCCATCTGGATAATAGCTTCGGTAATCCCACATCTCGTTTAATAATAATAATAATAATAATACTAATAAAGAAAAAATTTCTATCATCATTAACGTTGTAGTGAATACAGTTGTCGTTTATATCAGATATGTAGCAGTAGCTGTGGGTTGCTACCTTAAGGAGTTCCAGCAGTAATAAGACAATTGCAATGCCTATTTTTTACATTCATGCACTGTGTTTCCACGCTTCCTAACTATTTTAAATAGTTCCAAAGAATATGTTGAAAGTGATATGTAATTCCGAATGAGATACATGTGGAATAAGATACATGTACAACAGGAGGGTATCTTTATTGTTGAATGAAGCGCTTCGCCTACACACTATGTTTTTTTCAGTCAAATTCTGAGGCAGCAGGCGTAGTAGCGAAGTAAAGGAGATGTAATCAGTCCACCAACCTTGAAGAAAGTTTTTGAAGTGGTCAGTCCTTCAGCCTGGAGAAGCGTTCAGTTCCATTGTCTGGTATAATGTGAAACTGAAGCATAATAATGGGGTGTAAATACTGGCGAAGGTGATGCCTGAAGGTCTCGATGACGTATCAGGTAGCAAGGATCACTAGTAGATGAGTGTAAGAATTTAAGGAGCATTGCGGCGACCCTATTGGTCCATAATAATAATAATAATAATAATAATAATTATAATATATTTCTACAGGTACAGTGGAACCTCTGGTCACGAACGCTTCCGAACACGAACAAATAGGTTCACAACCAAAAAATTCGCCATATTTTTGCATCTGGTCACGAACACATAATCGGGTGCCGTACAAGCAGCCGTGCCAATTTTCACATTATGCGCCATTTTTTGCACACACCAATTTTCCCCATTTTGTGTTGTTTATGCACACCTTGTAGTCGGTCTCGGTCAGACGTGCGTTTATTTGCTGTGAACCCGCGGATAAGGGATAAAGTACCATCCACTTAACCCCTCCTGGATACTTACATTAGAGAAAACATAGTGTAGTACAGCGCTGTGATAAACACTCGTAATGCACCATACAACTAAGTACGTTTATTCAGGAACACACAAATACGGTTACATAGATTCATACATAGCATATGTGTAGAGAACCTAAGATAACCCAAAAATGCCAGTGACTTATTTTATCGATTTTTTTTTTATCGGTGCACGCTCCTTAGATTATCTCAGAAGTTAGTTATTTATACATTACAGCAATTACAACCGTCATAAAATCGTATTAGCAATGTTTTTGTCAGCAGATAGTGCACAAACAGCTTCTCCCAGTGCCAGTACCCGGCTAGGGCTTGCCGTATTTGATTTTTGGTAAATATTTCTTTTTCTCAGTTGTTACTTGGGCTATCTTATACTTCTCAGTCACTAGATATCTGGTAAAACTTTTCAAAAAAAAAAAAAACTGTTTACAGCTAACGGTTCGTAGGTTTTCCCAATGTTATTCAAGTTTTTTACATTTAGTTTACTATTACTCTGTGCATTCTATGGTATAATTAACTATTTTTTGTGTTTAAAAATCTTAAGAAAACAATATTTACATACAGTTCGTAGGGGTCTCGAACGGATTAATCACATTTACATACAATTAATCCATTCGGGTCACGACCAAATTGGGTCGCGACCAGAGTTTTGGAACGAATTATGGTCGTGACCAGAGGTTTCACTGTACATGTACAAGGTATACAGACCTAACCATACCCCGGCCGGGATTAAACCCGCGGTCAGAGAGTCTCAAAACTCCAGACCGTCGCGTTAGCCACTAGACCAGCCGGGTATGGTTTGTTTGCAATCGTGTCATTACGATTTCGTGAGTCATGTTATACAGACCTAGGTAACATGAATGACACAATACTATACTGAAAGCCTCTTGTTATGTATAACATTTCGGGTAAATTTGGTCATTTTTGTCCCAGGATGAGATCCACACCAGTCGACTAACACCCAGGTACCCATATTACTGATGGGTGAACATGGACGGCAGGTGTCTTATGGAAACTAATGTTTCCGAGACGTATCGGGATCGACCTCAGTGTCTGAGATGAGTGCGCTAGCAATCTAGCTACGGGACACCATGCTAAACAGGTTTCTTTGAATTCCAACCCTTCTCACTTATAACTAGTAAAGCCAAAAACAACTTCTCCAAGGTACGTAGATCGATTACATCATCTTTACTTTCCTAGTACTCCTGCGGCCTCTGTATCTGAAAAGAAACACAAGCATAGTCAATAAAGCGATCCTTTATTGACTACGTTTCGCTCACACAGTGGGCTTCATCAAATCACAAAGCTATTTGGATGAAGAGTACACGAGTGCTGGGTGCCCTGGATTTGAGACGGACATGTACGGGACGGGCGAGAATGTTGAGTAGGTTGGATCTGAGACGGAAATGCATGGGACGGGTGAGTGTGTATGTTATGTAGGATAACGATGAAGAAGTTTCCTGGCAAGGGGTTGAGCGATGTTGTATAAGCCGATGTTCTGGCTAAAGTTGTTAGATATTCAGATAAATGATTCCAGGATCCTGCTGTACTGAGTATCTTCTTTCCTGGCGATGAGTCTTGCATCTATGTAGTTGATTAAATGGCTGTGGAAACTTCAGTGTAGAACCCAGGTATTCCACAAATCGTCCCTTCTGCCTGCGTATTAGCGCAATAAAATACGTGATTGGAGATCTCTTGATGCTTCACTCACGTATAATTGGTTGCAGTCGTTGCAAAGGATTATGTATACCCCTGCAGAAGATTGAACCTTGTGGTGTCACTTATCAGTGATGTCTTCATTGGTGGTGGAAGTGGAGGGAGATCCTTGGAATGAGGTACTGGTAAAGATATTGGAAACGTGTTTGGCAACGTAGTTGGTGGGGAGGACTATGTACATTGGGTGAGTTGAAGAAGTTATATAGGATAGTGAAGTTTAAA
This sequence comes from Cherax quadricarinatus, assembly GCF_038502225.1. Taxonomy (NCBI): domain Eukaryota; kingdom Metazoa; phylum Arthropoda; class Malacostraca; order Decapoda; family Parastacidae; genus Cherax; species Cherax quadricarinatus. Next base: position 19,661,189 of record NC_091356.1, on the reverse strand, counting down.
AAATATTTGTTCGATGACAGAGTATTCTTCCTCATTTCTACAAGAAGGAATAAACCTATGATTATACCACGTTCAGTTTTGGTGTCTTGGTTAGAGTAGAAGCGGAGAAAATCGTGTTGGTTGGTAGGTTTTCGATAGACTTTAAAACGAAGTTTTATAGCATATTTATCACAGCTAATGTTCAACAGAAAATTAGACTTGATAGGAAACTCCAAGCACTCTGCGAAAACAGTCATTGGAAAAGTGTGGGAAGAACAGATATTATTCAGAATCTTTCATCTCGACCACTGTCGAGTACCGAAAGCGAAGCCCTAAGCTTCGACCTCAAATTTGCTACAGGAATCACGAAACTGATAGAAGACTAGACACAATAACCCTGATTCCCCAAAAAACTATTTACAATGCATCATTTCAGTACCCATCTCAACACGCAGTCCATAATCCTACCTAGACGTTACATCACTCAAGTTAAAGCTTTAGCAGAAGACACGAACGTCTGAGTCACAACCCCTAATAAAGATGATGATGTCGTGATCTTGAACACTAACGACTACAGGAACAAAATGATCAAACCGTCTAATGACCCAGACACATACAAAGCTTTTAAAACAAACCAAATGGACAACCTTCCCAAAACCTTTCTCCGCAAGATTCGCCTCATAATGAGGGACTCAGAATAAGGGTAGAAGCTTCCACACACCATTCCAAGCAACCACAGAACCACCAGAATGTACGGTTTGCAAAAAAAAAAAAAAAAAAAAAAAAATACAGGCCAGGAATTCTACTTAGGCCCATGTCCTCTAGAAAAGGCAGTGCTCTCCACCAACTCTCAGGGGTTCTTGGTAAGCACTTTTCTAAACTCTTGGACACAATCAGTCAAGCACATCATAAACACGCTGTTGATCTCCTTGATCGCATTCGCAACATTAACACCAGGAACAAGACACTTCCCTAGTCGTAACATACCTGTTTACCAAGATACCTTCTACACAAACCATTGATCTCCTGCTTAAGAAAATTAATGACTCCCTTAACTTTCCTGTTCCAGCCAGCGATTTCATCGACCTTGCTGAACTGTGAGTTGGATTTACATGTTTCACTCTTGAAATTACCTTTTCAGCAGACTTTTGGACTACCCATGGGTTCTACACTTAGTGCCATACCGGGAAATCTATACATGGAACTTCTAGAAGCCGAGCGACTTTTCACTATTATTCCCTCTTCGGTCACTTGGCTTCCTTTCGTTGACCACATTCCCATAACTCCTAGACGCTTCAACGTTCCTACTCTCCAACACAAGCTCAACCATGTCGAGCCCTCAATCCAGGTTTACACAATAAGAAGTCGACAACATTCTTTCTTTCCTTGATGTTCTTCTCTGCAAATCTGACAGCAAACTTCTTTTTAATGTCTATCGAAAACCTACCAACCAACATGATCTCCACTTCTACTCTCACCACGACACTAAAACTAAACATGGTATCACGAACACTGGCCTGCTTACCTAACTGTAGCACGATAACCACTCAGGAACGAGCAAAATGGCAGCAGAGTAAATATTTGTATCTCTTTCACCAAATATTAATATTAGGTACAATATACACAGCCTATGTTCACTGGAGTTTACCTGGAGTTTACCTGGAAAGAGTTCGGGGGTCAACGCCCCCGTGGCCCGGTCTGTGGCCAGGCCTCCTGGTGGATCAGAGCCTGATCAACCAGGCTGTTACTGCTGGCTGCACGCAATCCAACGTCACTATATACAGCTATGTACAATAGGGCAAATGAAAGCAAGAAACAAGTTGAGAACCATAGCTATCAGACTTGAAGGCAAGTCTGTCAAGGATGATTCACAAGTGTACCACATCGCTTCACAACCTTGGCGGGCTTCCTTGTGACTGAGTTTTTGAACTCGGGTACTAGTATAGCAATGGGGCCCCTACTCGTTTTAACCTTAGGACTTTGTTCGCTGATCGGGAGGGTATGCCTATTGTGGAGAAATTTTCTCCAGGGGGGTATCAGCCCCTTTCAGCCCTTTTCACCCCTCTCAGGAAGGGCAGGTGTATCTTGCTTCTGAAACAGCACTTTTAATTGAAAACATATGACCATGTGTCATGATCATGCCACATCTTTGCAAGAGAACAGTATTGCAACCATAGTGTGGATTTAATGAGAGAGAATTAATCTCTTATACAAATAACAGGAAAAGTAAGGAAACCCTGCACCCACTATGAGCAATGAGGTTAGCATGACTTATCTATGTCCAGACAACAAGAACCAAGCATTTTGCATTGCTTCATGTTGAAAGTTTGGCAAGCAAAGGAAACATGCTTGATCGACACTTCTTTTGTTGTAGAGGTTATGCCAGGGCTACGGAGGTGCTGTGCGGTAGATTAACATCGGGATAACGAACAAAAAACACAGATCTGCACATTTTTGTGCATAAAAGACACTGCAGAACAACTACAGAAAAGTGTGATCAGCTTCCTGTAATGACATCACTATGAAAAGGACAAATCTTGTGGAACATAGTGTACCAGTGCGAGCATTGCGTATTCCCAGACTGAGTGGAAGACATGGACATCCTAGGACACTTCAGCTTCAGTCAAGTCACCGGATACCTGTCGAAAGGTGCAACCAAGACACTACAAGAGCAAGGTAGGTTTTGAACTTACTTGTTATGCAGGGGACTGCACAGTTCTTGTGTCACAAGAGGTTCAAAATCATCCTTTAGTCGGCAATAAGGTGTGGGCTTTTGAGCCCAACACAAGTGAGTATAAGGCCCTCGTCAGTATTCAGTTATTCAATGAAATACTGACACAACACCCCCTAGGGGTAATTACTACAGATTTTACAAAAACAGCCCAGGTGCTGTTGCATCGATGGCTCCAAGAACGTTCTGGAGGCGGCTGCGGGATGTGGTCATCAAGTTAAGTTTAATTTACAGTTCACAATTTATTATATGGCTTTTTTTTTGTTTGTATGTAATCCTCCAGACCTACATAGGTGTGTGACATATACCGAATAAAATGTAACATATTCTTAGCATGCCACACTTGCTGTACTCATTGGCTTTTTCCTGCGTGCCCTCCGAACCTGTAGCAATGAGTTCCTTGAGGAAGAATGCTCTCTCATCGAACAAATGTTTTCTAAGCTTCACTATTCTCGTCGCTTCCTTACAGACTGCAGATACCTTGCCTATATCATCTTCATCACACTCAGACAAGATAGTGCAGAGAGAATATCCATAGTCCTCTCCATCAACTCTGTTACCAAACACGTGTCGAATATCTTTTCAAATGCCTCATTCCAAGTATCTACCTCTACATTCACCATCAATAGAGACATCACCAGTGAAAGACATAACAACGCAATCCTCTGCAGGGGTATACATAATCCTTTACAACTATTGCAACCAATTATACATGGGAGAGACGTCCAGAGACCTCCAAACACGTATTTCAGAACACAAACACACAGGCAAAATGGACGACTTAAAGAATGCCTGGGTTCTACACTAAAGTTTCCACAACCATTTAATCAACTACAGATACACAAGACTCATCGCCAGGGAAGACACTCAGTATCGCAGGATTTTGACATAATCCCTTTTCTTTATATCTAACAATTTTAACCAGAACAACAGCTTTATAAAATAGCTGAATCTTCATCGTTATCCTACATAACATACACAATAACCAGTTCTGTGCAGGTCTGTCTCAAATCCAACATACCCAGTATTCTCCACCCTATATATACTCATGTACTCTTTACCCAGATCATCTTTCGAAGACCCACAAACCAACACAACCTTTTCCACTCCTTGCATGATCCTACTCCTAACCTTATTTACAAATAACCTTGAATTCTCTGACAGGTACCATTCTCTGACCCACGTTCGCCTTAGTTTTTGGGTTAAGGCATGGCTCAATTCTACACTCCTCTCTAGCGCTAAACGTCGCATGTCCCTTCCTCCCCACTCACCCTACCGGAGTCCCAACAGAAGAGCTTGAATTTCTCTTCTCAATATCTGTCCCACGATCGCCTTCGCTGCTGGGTAAAGCCCTGGCTCTATTTCTACGACAAAGAACACTCCTCTCCAGCACTATTCTTCGTCTGTCCCGTCTTCCCTGCTCATCCCACTTGGGATCTTACCTGAACTTTTGTTAGTTCATTCCATGTTACAGGGCTGCCCCCCGTCAAAGTGCTGTATGTGGTACTCCACTTGAGAAGAATGATCACTATGAGTAGTGAAGAAAATGCTAGAGTTGCTTCCTCTCGAAAAGGCCTATGCCAGAGTGGCTTCCTCCTCTGAGCGGACTCCTTCCGCGCCGCGCCCTCGCACCCGCACGCCGGCCTGACCGGGACCCTCCCACACCGACCCGTGCCTGCCCGCGCCCTCGCCTGCGCCTTCTGCAGCATCGTCCGGATCGCCCCTGCCCCGGAATTTTTTTTTTCGGATTTTTTTCGAATTTTTTTTAATTTCATTTCTTGTGGTCTCCATCTCCTCGGATCAAATTTTTTGGGTTTCCCCCTATGGGTATCCCTCCCACCATCTACTTCCACCCCAAATATTCTCTCAGTAGTAGTAACGTAGTAACCAGTTACCAGTAATCTCAGTAGTAGTAACGTAGTAACCAGTTACCAGTAACCAGTGTCCGTTGACTCACGACCAACCGTCTTGAGTCACGGTCTTCATATTGTGCTGAGCTGACACTATTTCAAAACACCCACTACGGGGTACTGGCCAGCCGGCTAGTCAGTTTTACGAGTGTAACCAAGGAGATAGGTACGGCTGGCAAGAGCTCTGTCCACATAACAGTAATTATACGTATAACAGCCTACGTGAGTATTTCTACCCTAATCCACGTATCGAACTCCCACATGATAAATGGTGGCAGCGGTGGGAGCGTGGATTTACGTTTTTAAGGGTAATTCAAGGCGTTTGAAGACTGTTGTGAGTAGCCGGCAGGGTCAAAGGTGAGTCTCCAGCCACCAGCTCTACCCTCGCGCACCACCAGCCAGCAGTCACCTACTCCCCTCAAACCTATTGCCTGCAAGCCTGTTGCAGCCGTTTCAAGCTTCCTGGCTTAGTTCGTGTGCTAATTGCTTCAATCTCCGAGGGGTTGACCCGGATTTGCAATTAAGCCAGTCAGTAAGCCAGACTGTGGAAGTGAACGCCAGTCAGCCTATCATCCAGCCTGTCTCCTGTCATCCAACTGCTCCTCCGTGCTTTGTGCATCGTTACACGTCTTCCAGTCATCCATTCTCGTGGGGTAAGCCAGCCAGCCAACCCAGCTTCTAACCCAGCTGAGAGAGAGAAGTAAGCCACGCAGTAAAAAGTAAGCCAAGCTCCTCTGAGGTATTGTCTATATCGCTTTGTGCTCCCTGTTGGATGCTAAGAGTGGTTTTTACCATTCCTGTGGCATAGAGTGGGTTAAGCCATCTTCGTGGGTGAGTGGGGTGCGCGGCAGACCCCCAGCGTCCCCCCCCCACCTCTCCCACCACCCGGGGTGCGCGGCAGAAGCATCCACCCACCACCACCATCAACCGCCACCAGCCATCCACCCATCTACCTGTGGTTGTTTGTACCCTTGTACCGGGTCCTAGTACTGTTTTGGCTCACATAATTGGTCAAGAGATTGTAGCTGGTGCCAACGAGATAAAGCCAGTTATGTGAGTTCGCCTAGAACGCACATTTCTTCACGACAACAGTGAGTGTAGGTGACGTCAGCCCTCACCGCGCTGGACACTCTACCCCCCGCCCCATCACCAGTACTCACCGCCCATCTACTACTCCAGACTCCAGTGATAATTTTCTGAGACATTTTTCTTGCATTTAAAGACATTTGCGTGTGTGAGATATTTATAGTAAATTGTTTGTGTACTCTAAACCTTGTGTTTTTCAGTGTAAACGCAGTATTCTTTGACTCAGTATTTTTTACAATATTTTTCAGTGTTTTCACTTATCTTATATTTTTCTGCTGTGTTTTTCTTTATGCTACTCCTGTCTGTAGTAAGTATTATTGTGTAGTGTACCAGTCAGTCACTCTGTGTGAAGTGATTCATTTTTTTATTGTATTCTTTCAGCGTTGTATTCTGCAGTGATATTTACCCCAGTATACCAAATTTTCCATTTATTTCTATGTGTGTCATTTTTTTTCGTATGCCAGCAGTGTCTCATTCCTCTAATATTTTTTCGCAGACTGTGTACCATTATTTTTGCCAGCAAAATTTTTGTCGTATCAGTCACAGCAAGATTTTGTTGCATCAGTCACAGCAGGATTTTGTTGTAAGAATATTTTTTTAATGAAGTGTGCTCCGTCACTGTAAGTGTTATATTCCCTGTTTTGTTCCTGTGTTTTATTTTAATTCATCTTTTTATAATTCTTGAACAAATTCACTCTTGATGCAATTTCAATTACTTTTAACGTAAAGTGTTTTCCTTACTCTGTTTGAGTAAATTGTTTTGTCTAATTTACAATTAAGAGTTAAAGTGTTCAATCAGTTAATTTTTTTTTTTTGATCTTCATAATTTTAATTCATTATTTTACCTGAGTTTTCCCAGTGACACTTTATTACTGCAGTGATCATTTCTATACCTTATTTTGTTGCACTTGTTCTGAAGTGAATTATTTTGTTGAACTTGTTCTGCAGTGAATTATTTTCTTTTATTGATATTTTGTAAATTATATTTTAATTTTGTCTATGCATTCTTAGAAAATATTTAAAATTTCCCAGTTTACAATTTAATAATTTTATTTTACACTTTCACATTGATTTAAAAAATTTAATTAATTAATTTCTTTATTAGCAAGAGTAAAGACAGCTCATTTTGCATTTAATTCAGTCTCCAGTAATATTTTTACTTGTATATTTCAATGTAATTTTTTTTTTTTCTTGGTCAATAGTCCTTTAAATTGAGTTTTCCTTCCTCTTGCAGTGTATTTAAACATTATTCTGCAGAATTAGTTGTATATCTTTTCATTTCAATTCTAGAATTTTATATCATTTTTTATTGTTCATTATTTTTGCCTTATGTCCTTGAGTAAGTTCCCTGTGATCATGTCCCAGTCACTTTTGAATGTTCACTTAGTGTATCATGCCAGTCAAAGTCAATATGATTCAGTCCACAGTACCAACATTCCCTTACTCACTGAAAGACAATACCTAGCCTTTGAGCAATGTGTTTGTTTTCACAGCTTGTATCTGAGATTTGTTAAAGTGCTGCGAAATGTGAAGTTCAGATTAAGTTCCTATAGATCCGTGAATTACTTATTAACGTTGCCGAGCGGTCAGGCACTAGTAATACTGTCACTCCTGTCTGGACTCCAGCCACAATATCATGCACGCACGATAGTGCTCTACTATCCTTGCGATGGCGACTTGTTCAAGTATTCGTTCCTTCCCAGGGGACGCTTTGAGAAGAACTTTACTTGCAACGAGTTATGCCATCTCTTGCTGATGCCACAAGCCGTGCAGAAAGACGTTTCTGTGGTTAGTGTGCTCACTTGAGTGTTGTTGTTGTCCCTTGTGTTTCAGATTGTGATCCCATCCTAGTTGACAGTAATCAGTGCATTGTAAGAAGTTATTTCTCGAGTAACTTCCACGTTGTTAAAGTTGTAAGTGTAGTTTCTTTATTGCTGATACCTCATGTCACTGTGTGCGACTCAGATTGAATATCAGCATTGTTCACCATGTTCATTTCTTTTCTCCTGTGCTTGCAGTTTGAGATAGTAGATTCGTTCTCCCTTGCTCATATTGCGTGTTATAGCGTTAATTTTTTTCAACCGGGGGGAGTCATCCACTCCACCGAGTTTGTTCATTCCTCCAGTAAGAAAGAACCGATCCCATGTGGTCTGGTGTGATTCGATTCCTGCTCCAGGAAGATCTCATTCTGACTGTGAAGCCACCAGCACCCATCAGTGACTTTCTCATGAGCCAAAAATTACTGTATCGAACAGCCGAGTTGGGTACTCCTAGATGAAGAGTATACCAGTTAGTAATTCCACAGTCACTAGTGAATGTAGCCTTACAGCTAGTTCACGATGTACCAGGTGTTGCACACCCTGGTATGGATCGTTCAGTAAAACAAGCCAGATTGAAATACTTTTGGCCTCGAATGGCAACTGATATTTCTGAGTATGTTAGGAAATGTAGTGTCTGCATGCAACATAAAGGCAATGCTAATGGTCCTAATCCAATCCAAGTGTATCCAACTACTAGCGAACCTTGGGAAAGAGTTGCGCTAGATTTGTTAACTAATTTCCGATGTTCCCTCCAAGGTAACAAACATCTGTGTGTTATGGTAGACCATTTCACCAGATATTGCGAGTTAGTTCCTATTGCAGATAAGACTGCCGAGACAGTAGCTAAAGCGTTTAAAGAACGCATTATCTGCAGGCATACCACCCCTAAGTCCCTAGTAACAGATAATGGAGGTGAATTCTGTAATGAAATTCTTGAAAATTTGTGTACCTTGTACAAGATCACTAAATCCACCATTGTTCCTCATCATCCTGCCAGCAATGGGTTAGCGGAACGAACCAATAAGAAAGTACTTGATGTCTTGAGAGCCACTATCAATCCCAATAGTGAAACTTGGGATGAAGTTATACCTGATGTGCAGTGTGCTATAAATTCTGCTTACAATGTTTCTATAGGTGACACTCCACATTATGCATTGTATGGTGTAGATAAACGTTTGCCTTATGAGTTGTTATATTCTAATCCGAAACCAAATTACAGCCCTGATGATTTCGTAGCAACTCGTACCAGCTTAGCTCAAAGTGTTTTTAGAAGAATCCGTGAAACACTTCATAAATCAACAGCTGAATTTACAAGAGTCGCAAATACTCGAGTAAAGCCATCCAAAATCAAAGTAGGTTCGAGAGTTATGCTGACTAATTTTAACAAAACGTCTGCAATGCCAAAGCTTGATCAAAAGTTTGTTGGTCCTTATCGAGTAGTTGAACATATCACTGGTAATAAGTATAAGGTTAGAGAGATTATTACTGGTCAGTATAAAGAATCGCATTTGGATCATATGAAGTTAGTATGTGATGATAATGATGTTCCAACCCAGACTAATGTGACAGACTCTGACAATCCTCCTGATCCTGTACTCTCTTCCTCTGATACTCAGTCAGAAGATCAACCTGAATGTCGTTATTCCCTATGTACACGACAGGTATTGAGAAATCCTCAAGTATCATTTGTAACTTCCAATTCAGATTTGCCTCAAATACAGCATGAGTTAGCCAATGCTACAGAGTTTGATCCTCCCAGAGATGACACCCATTCTGCATATGTCAATCACACCCTAGCAGAGTTGGGGTTAAATGTAAATAACCTGTATAGATGAATAATTACAGTATCAACTTATCAGTATTCAAGAATTTTTTTTTGTGTTCATGTTCTCTCCGCATTCTGAGAGTTAACAGTCTAGATTTGCGTGTACCAAATCTGCCTTTCTGTTAAACACTCTTTCTTTGTATATATTCCTTCCTCAGAATCCGTAGATCACATGAATACAGATCGATCGATCAAAATTTTTGTTTTTATCACTTGTAATCTCAATGTTGAGTTCGTTGTTCATTTGTTGAGTTTTAAGTTGTACTATAGTATACCTTGTATTGCATTACAGTTCAGTTACATAAGCTTTCATTCCAATGTTCTACTTATGTATCTATAATGTTAATGTTGTGTACTTTGACATTGTATAGAATCAGCCCAAGCCGTACCTGCCATCTCTAGTTGTATTAGTTGTATGTCGGGACGACATACGTTAGCGTCGCCGAGCTCTCAGTAGTAGTAACGTAGTAACCAGTTACCAGTAATCTCAGTAGTAGTAACGTAGTAACCAGTTACCAGTAACCAGTGTCCGTTGACTCACGACCAACCGTCTTGAGTCACGGTCTTCATATTGTGCTGAGCTGACACTATTTCAAAACACCCACTACGGGGTACTGGCCAGCCGGCTAGTCAGTTTTACGAGTGTAACCAAGGAGATAGGTACGGCTGGCAAGAGCTCTGTCCACATAACAGTAATTATACGTATAACAGCCTACGTGAGTATTTCTACCCTAATCCACGTATCGAACTCCCACATGATAATTCCTGCTCCATTTCCTTGGATCAACTTTTCTCGATATCAATAATACAAATATTCCTGCTCCATCCCCTCGGATCAACACCCTCCCTCACACCACCCTCTAAACCCAATATTCCTGCTCCATCTCCTCGGATCAAGTTTTTTGGATTCCCCCTATAGGGGTAAGCATTCAAAATGGACTCCCCCTATAGGGTTTCGAATTTCTTATGATCTCCATCTCCTCGGATCAACACCCTCCCACCATCCACTTGTACTCTCGATGTCCATATATTTCTCCTCTACTTTCTCGGATCAAGTTTTTTGGGTTCCCCCTATGGGGGTAAGCATTCAAAATGGACTCCCTCTATGGGGTTTCGAATTTCTTATGATCTCCTCGGATCAACACCCTCCCCCCCACACCTCCCACCATCCACTTGTACCCCAAATATTCCTGCTCTACTTCCTTGGATCAAGTTTTTCTCGATATCAATAATACAAAGACTCCATCTCCTTGGATAAAGTTTTTGGGTTCCCCCTATAGGGGATAAGCAATCAAATGAACTCCCCCTATTGGGCATGGCACTTTCTCTTAGTACAGGTCTAAACAAGTGTGACATCACCTCACCTGTGTTTACTCAGCGGTCAGTGAGGTCACGTAATGACCTCTCACACACGCTGAATCCTGTCGACCAAATGGACTCCTCCTATGGGGCATCGAAAAGGCCTATGCCAGAGTGGCTTCCTCCTCTGAGCGGACTCCTTCTGCGCCGTGCCCTTGTGCCTGCACGCCCGCCTCACCAAGGCCCGCCCACACCAACCCGCGCCCGCCCACGCCCTCGCCCGCGCCTTCTGCATCGCCTTTTGCAGCGTCGTCCGGATCGCCCCCGCTCCCCGAATTTTTTTCCGATTATTTCTAATTTTTTTTGAATTTTATTTTCTTGTGCTCTCCATCTCCTTTGATCAACACCCTCCCCCCACACCTCCCACCATCCACTTCTACCCTCTATGTCCAAGTATTTCTCCTCCACTTCCTTGGATCAAGACCTCCCTCTCCATCCCCCCCAAAAGAAATTAATTTTCTTATATTCTCCATCTCCTTGGATCAACACCCTCCCCCACACCTCCCACCATCCACTTCTACCCTCTATGTCCAAGTATTTCTCCTCCACTTCCTTGAATCAAGACCCCCCTCTCCATCCCCCCCCAAAAAAAACTCACACACAGGCTTAATCTTGTCGACCAAATGGACTTTCCCTATGGGGCATGGTACTTTCTCTTAATACAGGTCTAAACAAGTGTGACCTCACCCCACCTGTGTTTACTCAGCGGTCAGTGAGGTCACGTGATGACCTCTCACACAGGCTGAATCCTGTCGACCAAATGGACTCCCCCTATGGGGCATCGAAAAGGCCTATGCCAGAGTGGCTTCCTCCTCTGAGCGGACTCCTTCTGCGCCGTGCCCTTGTGCCTGTGCGCCCGCCTCACCAAGGCCTGCCCACACCGACCCGCGCCCGCCCACGCCCTCGCCCGCGCCTTCTGCATCGCCTTTTGCAGCGTCGTTCGGATCGCCTCAGCTCCCCGAATTTTTTTCCGATTATTTCTATTTTTTTTTTAATTTTATTTTCTTGTGCTCTCCATCTCCTTTGATCAACACCCTTCCCCTACACCTCCCACCATCCACTTCTGCCCTCTATGTCCAAGTATTTCTCCTCCACTTCCTTGGATCAAGACCTCCCTCTCCATCCCCCCAAAAGAAATTAATTTTCTTATATTCTCCATCTCCTTGGATCAACACCCTCCCCCACACCTCCCACCACCCACTTCTACCCTCTATGTCCAAGTATTTCTCCTCCATTTCCTTGAATCAAGACCCCCTCTCCATCCCCCCCCAAAAATTCATTTTCTTATATTCTCCAATTCCTCGGATCAACACCCTCCCCCACACCTCCCACCATCTATTTTTACCCTTTATGTCCAAGTATTTCTCCTCCACTTCCTTGGATCAATTTCTTGGGCTCCCCCTATGGGGGTAAACAATCAAAATGGACTCCCCCTATGGGGTTTAGAATTTCTTATGATCTCCTAGGATCAACACCCTCCCTCACACCACCCCATCCCAAAATTTCTGCTCCATCTCCTTGGATCAAGTTTTTCTCGATATCAATAATACAAAGACTCCATCTCCTTGGATCAAGTTTTTGGATTCCCCCCTATGGGGGGAAAGCATTCAAATGAACTCCCCCTTTGGGACTTGGTACTTTCTCTTAATACAGGTCTAAACAAGTGTGACGTCACCCTACCTGTGTTTACTCAGCGGTCATTGATGTCACGTGATGACCTCACAGACACAGGCTGAATCTTGTCGACCAAGCATTAACTTAAAATTCAGGATAACACTAATACACAATATTTTCATTTATTTATTATACAACCAATACACAATATTTCATATACATTTCATATACATCCAACAAAAAAAAAATACAAATTAATTGAAAAAAAGGTACAATTCATTGACTAAAATCAACATAGAGTTATTCTTTTTCTCTTGAAGAAATTCTGTGCATTTTGTTCTGGATCTTCGTCAGCACCATCTCACTCCATACACATTTATCACAATAACAGGTCACGCTGTATCCCTTTATTAACTTAAAATTAACTAATTTACTTTTCTTCTTGTTAACTTAAATGAAGAAAACATAGGATAACACTAATATTTTCCATTTTAAAGTATTACATTTTCTTCATTACATGAATTCTCAGTATTACGCATTTCATATACAACATAGGGAAAACATTTCACATTTTTACTCTTAACCCAGGATAACCCATATAATTCCACATTTTTTCGTTAATACCCACAACAATCCACAATTTCTTTACAAAATACAACAAAAGATTCACTCTCCTCAAGTCTAGACATTTTTCTCGTTTTAACTATTTCATCAGAAAAAGCCAGGCGAATCTTATCTGATCGATATCAGATAACATCTCAGGTCACTCCCCCACGAAGTAACCTTCTCTCTCTCCTTCTTACCCCTTCTCCCCACCCCCCAAACCCTCACTCTCCCACCAACATCTCACAACAACACACAATTTTCACTCATAACCCACAATTTTTCTCGTTTTAACTAATTTCATCAGAAAAAGTCACCACAACACTTTCAACTTATAACCACTTTTCGATAAATTCACTAGACACAATTTTACATATTACGAAGTTAACACCCACACCCACACACACACACACACACACACACACACACACACACACACACACATACCTTTTTCTCACTATCTCTCAAGAAATATTCTCTCATCAACATCCTTTATCAACTCACTACAGAACAACCCCAGATTACTTCGAACACTCTCATAAATCATTTGAATACTCACAAAAGCACCTTTGAACATTTCCAAACAACACCAAAAACACCATCAATTACATTAGAACATTTCCAAGACAACATTTTGATTACTCCCAATAAGATTTGACGTCTCTAATTTATCTACACTTACATATTTCATTAAATTACAACTCATCCCCCAAACTCCTCCCTCATTCTCCAGATTTTTACAACAGTATCACATAAACTAACTCATACACTTATGTCATGAGACATTACCAACACTAAAACACAGACCCCACGCTTTACTTTGAACACCTTCAAAACACTCTCATACATCATTTGAAGACCACCTTTTTCTCAATATCTCTTAAGAAATATTCTCTCATCAACATCCTTTATCATCTTACTACAGAACAACCTCCAGATTACTTCGAACACTCTCATAAATCATTTGAATACTCTTGCACATCATTTGAACATCTTCAAAAGCACCTTTGAATAGTCTCAGACAACACTGAAACACTTCCAAGACAACATTTTGATTGCTCCCAAATAAGATTTGACATCTCTAATTTATCTACACTTACATATTTCATTAAATTACAACTCATCCACCAAACTCCTCCTGCATTCTCCAGATTTTTACAAGATTAGCACAAAAACTAGCTCTTACACATATCAGTCATTACCAACACTAACACACACACACACACACACACACACACACACACACACACACACACACACACACACACACCACACTTTACTTTGAACACTACCAAAAAAACACTCATACATCATTCGAACACCGCCAAATCACCACTGAATACTCCCAGAACGCCTTCAAAAATACTCTTGCACATCATTTGAACACCATCAAAAACATCATCAAACTCCTTTGAATACTCCCAAATACACCACTGAATACTACTAAAACACCACTGAATACAGTCAAAACACCACCAAAATCACCATAAACTAAAATCAACATTTACCTATGAATACTCCAAGAAAAAAAAACATTTGAACACATTTAAAAACATCATCAAACTCCTTTGAATACCCACATAACACCACTGAATACTACCAAAACACCACTGAATACTGCCCAAACACTACTAAAAATCACTAGAAACTAAGATCAACACTACCAGCTAATATCCATTTTAAAGAAATCCCCGCAATTTTTTTCTTAAATGTAATGCACATTCCTCTCTACACCCACTAAATTTCTAATAAAATCCATCTCCTCAAATCCACATAGTTTAATATTATACTCATAACCCACAATTTTTCTCGTTTTAACTATTTCAACAACAAAAAAAAAAGTCATCACATTTTCATTTTGACTCAGTAATATTCACAACTTGTCACAAACTTTTAGAAAACACTTATTTTTATAAATATATCACGAACACATCCAACTAAGATATGATATAAATCACATTTTTAGCCACATTCCCTCGATTTCGGTAATATGAACAAAATGTTTGAGATAACATTAAAACATTTCCAAATTACGTTGGAACACATTCAAAAATATATTGGAACACTTCCAAAATACATTAGAGTACTCCAGAATTACTTTGAACGACTCCATTTTGGATATTTCCAAATTAGTTTTGGAGACTTTATCTTAAAATCGAACATTATTTTCTTGTTGGTAAACACACTTAATGATAGAAATATTTACTCGATTTCCGGACAGAAACACAATCCTTGCTCTGAGAGATTCCTTGAGCTTATATGGCTTACCCCAAAGTATTGCGTCATGATTTTTGTACAACCCCCTCCGGCGATAATCTCCTTACTGAACACTTGTGTCAACACAGGTCAGACAGATGGACGCCATGAAATGGTGTTCACACCCAAGGTAGAAAATCACATAGTCATTACGTATCTCCTTACAACACACCTGTGTCAACACAGGTCAGACAGACAATCACCACGAAATGGTGTACACACCCAAGGTAGAAAATCACATAGTCATTACGTATCTCCTTACAACACACCCGTGTCAACACAGGTCAGACAGAGAGATGCCATGAAATGGTGTTCACACCCAAGCTAGATTTAAGATAATCATCTCTTTCCAGGCCAACTGTGTCCTCTTGTGCTAAAATGTGGTGAGGTCACAGGGCTGACAGACACCATGAAATTAACTTAAATGAACGAAAAAGTGTGCATGGAAGCACAACAGATATTTTCCCATTATTAGCTTAAAAGCATAATCATACTGTGTCCCCTTATTAACTTAAATATCTTTCCATTATTAACTTAAAAAGCATAATCATATTTTTCTTCTTGTTAGCTTAAATGAAGTAAACATTATGGTGTTCAGGTAGAGAGAGATGGCCGAGATGATAAGTAACACATTTCACGAAGAGGTAAATACGAGCTATATATGAGTTCAAATATATCTCTCTCTTCAAGTTATAATTACTTCTTCATAATAATAATAATTTAAATGAATTAAACCACTGATACAAGGTAGATAATTTTGCTTACCTTATAAGTTACTCACACATTAGGTTCAATGTTTTTAATATATTGTTTAATATCTGTGAAAAGTTCTCTCCAAATTAATTTTCCCTTCTTTGTGTTGTACCATCTATGCAAAATGCACAGATTATACTGTCTATTAAATATTTGACTGACAAAGTTTTCAGATACAGTGGTCCCTCGTTGTTCGTAATTAATCCGTTCCTGGAGCCATTACTATAAACGAAATTTACGATTTACGAATCAATTTTCCCCATAAGAAATAATGTAAATATAATTAATCCGTTCCTGACACCCAGAAGTATTAAAACAAACAAAAATTTAACATGAAATATACATGTCGTACATAAACAATACAATGGGAAATGATGAATGAAACATTAACAGCATAACACTTACCTTTATTGGAGATTCTTCTTAGTGTATGGGAGACTGGAGGAGGAGAGAGAGTGGATTGTTTATAGTTTGGAAGGGGAATCCCCTTCCATCAACACCTCAGGTACCATTTGCTTTTCTGGGGTTGCTTCTCTTCTCTGTTTCTTAATGCCACTAGGACCACCTTGAGAGTCACTGGAGTCCTGTCTCACAAAATAACTGTGGAGAGAGCTCTGTTTCTGGTGTCTCTTTAACACTTCCCTAAAATGGCCCAAGACTTTGTCACTGTACATGTTGCCAACCTGGCTTACAACAACCTTGTTAGGGTGATGTTTCTCAAATAAAGCTTTCCATCTTACCCCACATAGTAAAAATCTCTTTAATTTCTGAAGAAGGCACCTTCTTCCATCTCTCTTCCTCCTCCTCTGCAGCAAGATTCTGAGCTGCGATGTGTTGCTCTTCTCAAATAAACGAAGTTATAAGAGTATCTCCTGCTAATTGTTTCTCATTTATCCACACCAATAATAACTTCTCAACCTCTTCCAGTACTGGTGATCTCATTTTTGTCAGCATAGTTACTCCCTTTGCAACAACAGCATCCTTTATTTAATTTTTCTTGGCCACTATGGAACATAAGGTTGTGTAGGGTTTCTTATACATCCTGGACAGTTCGGCCACACTTGTACTACTTTCATATTATTCAATGATGGTTTTCTTCAATTCAATCCTATTTCTCACCTTCTTTACCACAGGCTTGGCACTAGGAGCTTTCTTTGGAGCCATGGTAGCTTATTTAGTGTTGCAAGCACTAAAATAAATGGAATATTATGAAATATTTCGCTGGAGCACGCGAGGGGACCTTCGCTCATTGGTAAACAATGCCAGACTGGCTGCCGCTCTGGCCCACACCGTGCATACGCGTCCCGGACGAACTACGACTCGCGAGTCAACCTATGAAAAGCGAGTCCATGTTTATACGAAAATACCCCTATGATTGGCGAATTTTACGATTGCCGGGAACTGCGAAAAGTGGGGGACCACTGTATATTGTTTTCCAAAATATAATATACCAGATCATCACTCCACTCTGTTACCATTTCATCAATGAATTCATGAGAATCAAGTTCTTTTTCTAACCAATTTTTAACTCGTTGAAAATTCTTTCACTCAATGATTCACCATCTTTCCTTAAGAGTTGATTGACAGTGTTGCAAAATTCCAACCAAGGAAGATCTTTCACCGTTTCACAAATAACAATGAAATCACCAAGTTTCCCCATATTAGATACTTTCGATGCAGTTCCCTGACAATGTCTGGGGGTGACTTGCACACAACTCTCCCATACACATAAAGAGTTGCTAAATAGTATTAAGCCTTAAACGGTCCAAACGTATATATACGTTCATGCGCGTAGCCCCCCAAACGTATATATACGTTTTATTTTTCATTCGTTCAAAATTAGCGCGATAGGCCTGAGTTGCCTAGACATGAGAGAATGGGTGTGCGCACTCAGTGTGCACAGTATACAAAAAATCTGGGACGTCTGGGTACCACATGGTAGGACCAGTTACATTCAGCTCCATCCTGGGTCAACATCATGGCGCATCCTCGTGATTCACTCACGCCTCGTCGTATTAACACTCTACTATTCGAGGAAAGTGATAGAGATCGTGAGTTTAGTGGATTTGACACCAATGGGGCCAGTAATATTCAAGGAATTAGTGAAAATATCGACGATAACCCAGATGACCCCCAGCCCATCAACTCTGGGGTAGCAACACCTGTCCTAGGGCCAAGCACCTCTGGGGTAGCCAGTGTGGCCACATCAGACCCTAGGCCAAGCACTTCTGGGGTGGCCAGTGTGGCCACAGAAGACCCTGGGCCAAGCACCTCGCAATAGGAAACTATCATTTTCCCGGTGTTTTAGTGATAGTGAAAGTGATGTAAGTGACGATGAGATTGGTTTTATGCCAATTGAGGATTCGTCGAGTGATAGTGACGTTCATTATTCACCAGTGAAACGTACTTTTAGGCGTCGTTATCTACGTTCAGGCAGTGTGCCATATGCAATCCCCAAGGGTCGTGGCAGGTCACGATCCAAAACCCCAGCCACTGATAGTGAAAGTGATCACGAAGGGGAGTATGCGGGGATGGAGGAAGTACTGGTGGGTGGCATGGTGCCTGGACCACATGGCGCAGTGGGTGGACAGACAAAGGACCGCCCGGCACCCCCTCAACCATGTGCTGCCTCCACTCCTCTACCTCCTCCTCCTCCTGCCCCTCCCCCTCGCCCCATGCCACAGGTCCACCCTGCACCATGTGATCGTGAGTGGAACTGGACACAAAGTATATTCGTGCCACAGCCTTGTGATTTTGATGCTAGTGGAAGTGGTATCCAGCCAGAATGTCCCATAACGAATGAGTCTACAGAGTTAGACTATTTCCAGTTGTACTTTGACGAGCCTATAATGAACTTGATAGTGACTCAGACAAACATTTATTACCAATATGTCATGAACAACACAGCAGAGGTTGGAGAATCATCACGGCTGCACAGGTGGAAAGACACAACAGTGGCTGAAATGTATTTATTCCTTGCCACTGTCATGCTCATGCCACATATCTATAAGAACAATACACAGAATTACTGGTCTACAGACCACATCATCAGTACTCCAGTTTTCTTTGACCTCCTTCCCTGCAACAGATTCACTCTGTTGCTACGAATGTTGCACTTTGCAGACAGAAATACGCCAGACAGAAATGACCTTCTATACAAAATCCGGGAAGTGTTTATGTATTTGAAGCAGAAATTCAGTGTATATTTTTATCCCTTCAAGAACATTGTTGTTGGTGAGTCCTTGATTCTGTTCAAGGGACGACTGCCATTCAAGCAATATATACCGAGCAAACGTAATCGCTTTGATATAAAACTTTTTATGTGTGACTGTGAGAGTGGTCTTGTGTTGGATGTAATTGTATACACAGGGAAAAACACACTCGATGATGACAGAAGGATGTTGGGCATTTCCGGTGATGTTGTTCGCAGGATGATGGCACCATACCTTGGCAAGGGCCATACATTGTACACAGACAACTGGTATACATGTCCTATGCTTGCTGATTTCCTACGTGTGAACAATACTGATATATGTGGAACAGTGAGAAGGAATAGGAAACATATGCCAAGGTTCACTGGAGGCAGTGTTGAAGGTGAAGTGCAAGCGTTTCATGCTAATGACATCATGGCACTGACGTGGCATGACAAACGAGACGTGACATTGCTATCAACCATGCACAGAAACGAGATGGTACAGACAGACTGAGCAAGTTTAACAACGAACCTATTGTGAAGCCACTTGCTGTCGTGGACTATACGAACAATATGCGACTAGTTGACAAGTGTGACATGATGATAGGGTTTGTTGACTGTGTGCGTAGGAGTCGCAAGTGGTATATAAAACTGTTTTTTCACCTTGTAGACATTGCAGTGCTCAATGCATTCAATATGTACGAAGTAAAGACTGGAAAACGACAACGTTTTGCAGATTTCTCTGTGAATCTCGTCAAACAGATAACAAGAAAGTATGGTACCACACACCTGTACCTTCTCCTCAACAGCGACCTGTCACACCACAACCTGTCCCCCAACCACAGCCAGTGGGGGAAGTGTCAGACCGAATCACTCCTAACTGTCACTATCTGGTACCAATACCACCTACCCAAAAGAAGAAGAATGCCCAGAAAAAGTGTATTGTGTGTGCTACCACCAAAAAACGACCCCAACAGCGGAAGGACACACGATTCATGTGTCACCAGTGTGGGGTGGCACTCTGTATGAATCCATGCTTCATGGAGTATCATACAATTGTGGAGTTCTAGAAACATAAGTGGGACATGTAAATGCTTGTATATAGTTGTAGATAATAATATGTTATTCAGCCAGGTGTGCAAAATCACCTGTCAGTGTGTACGTGTGTGTTTATGACAATATGATAAAAATTTCGTTTGTAATATTGGTGTATAAAAAAAAATTGGCATTGATATCAAATGACTTACTATGAAACATAATTATCATATCATGAAAACCAAGAAAATGAAAAAAAAAATGGAAGAAAACAGTAAATATGTTGAATTTCTGCAAGCAGCAGTGCTCCATGTTGCCGTCAGGTGATCGCCAAGTGCCAACTTCGCGGCCTCATACCTCGGTAAGTACCCACCCTAAATTATATTGTTTTATGCTAAAACACTTAAAAAAATGTGCTCTTTTTTCTATATAAAAAAAAAGATTTTTTTTTTAAATATTCGGGGCGCTGCTTGAGTGAACATATATATACGTTTAGACCGTTTAAGGGTTAAATGAAAATTTCATTATGATTAAACTTACCTAAACTAGGATCAGCCATTTCAAAATCCATTTTCGTAATTAATCTTTTGGGCTTTAGTATAATAAAAGTTTGAGATAAGTGACTACTCCATTCACATTCTCGTAACAATAAATTTTCCAATTTTTCTTCACTCCATCGTTGAGTCATTTCTCGTACCTCAGCTACAATCTCTTCTTTTTAGAGAACACGTTCAACATCAACTCTTTTTTGAATGGGTTCGACTCTCTCAGTTGTATATAACATTTCTATAAACACCACACTAGTATGTTTTGTCGCAACCACCTCCATATTTCTTCTTCTGCTCAAGTGATTCCTTACCATTTCACTCCAAATATTTATTCCAAAAATTTCAATCGCTGTCATCATCGAATAACATTTTTTTTAATAATACAAATGCACATTACAGGGGATATTTTAAAGCATATATATTATCCATCGTATATTTCAATTAATATGTTTAGCCATTGTTAACTTTCCTTATTTTTCAGCAAAAAGAAATATTCAGACTTTTTTTTTTTTGGCTTTAGGAAAGGTAGGGGGTGTGTGGACCAGGTGTTTACAGTGAAACATGTAAGTGAACAGTATTTAGATAAGGCTAAAGAGGTCTTTGAGGCATTTATGGATTTGGAAAAGGCGTATGACAGGGTGGATAGGGGGGCAATGTGGCAGATGTTGCAGGTGTATGGTGTAGGAGGTAGGTTACTGAAAGCAGTGAAGAGTTTTTACGAGGATAGTGAGGCTCAAGTTAGAGTATGTAGGTAAGAGAGAAATTATTTCCCAGTAAAAGTAGGCCTTAGACAAGGATGTGTGATGTCACCGTGGTTGTTTAATATATTTACAGATGGGGTTGTAAGAGAAGTAAATGCAAGGGTCTTGGCAAGAGGCGTGGAGTTAAAAGATAAAGAATCACACAAAGTGGGAGTTGTCACAGTTGCTCTTTGCTGATGACACCGTGCTCTTGGGAGATTCTGAAGAGAAGTTGCAGAGATTGGTGGATGAATTTGGTAGGGTGTGCAAAAGAAGAAAATTAAAAGTGAATTCAGGAAAGAGTAAGGTTATGAGGATAACAAAAAGATTAGGTGATGAAAGATTGGATATCAGATTGGAGGGAGAGAGTATGGAAGAGGTGAATGTATTCAGATATTTGGGAGTTGACGTGTCAGCGGATGGGTCTATGAAAGATGAGGTGAATCATAGAATTGATGAGGGGGAAAAGGGTGATTGGTGCACTTAGGAGTCTGTGGAGACAAAGAACTTTGTCCTTGGAGGCAAAGAGGGGAATGTATGAGAGTATAGTTTTACCAACGCTCTTATATGGGTGTGAAGCATGGGTGATGAATGTTGCAGCGAGGAGAAGGCTGGAGGCAGTGGAGATGTCATGTCTGAGAGCAATGTGTGGTGTGAATATAATGCAAAGAATTCGTAGTTTGGAAGTTAGGAGGAGGTGCGGGATTACCAAAACTGTTGTCCAGAGGGGTGAGGAAGGGTTGTTGAGATGGTTCGGGCATGTAGAGAGAATGGAGCGAAACAGAGAGACTTCAAGAGTGTATCAGTCTGTAGTGGAAGGAAGGCGGGGTAGGGATCGGCCTAGGAAAGGCTGGAGGGAGGGGATACACGAGGTTTTGTGTGCGAGTGGCTTGGACTTCCAGCAGGCATGCATGAGCGTGTTTGATAGGAGTGAATGGAGACAGATGGTTTTTAATACTTGACGTGCTGTTGGAGTGTGAGCAAAGTAACATTTATGAAGGGGTTCAGGGAAATCAGCAGGCCGGACTTGAGTCCTGGAGATGGGAAGTACAGTGCCTGCACTCTGAAGGAGGGGTGTTAATGTTGCAGTTTAAAAACTGTAGTGTAAAGCACCCTTCTGGCAAGACAGTAATGGAGTGAATGATGGTGAAAGTTTTTCTTTTTCGGGCCACCCTGCCTTGGTGGGAATCGGCCAGTGTGATAAATAAAATAAATACTTACTACTCGCTTGTGACGTCACGCTCCACCAAACAGGATTGAGCATCTTCCGATTATTAACTTAAAAGCATAATCATACTGTGTCCCCTTATTAACTTAAATGAACTAAAAGCGTGACATCACTATCCATCAACACGTTAAAACAGGATAACAAGAGGTCATGGAGTGATTAAACTCGTGTAGGTTCATTTACCTATTGTCATGGTGATGCCATGTAGTGTTTTTCATGGAACAAATTTCTCTACACACATAGTTATAAAAACTATTAACTCGACAACCCTCATGGTGAAAAGAGTATAAGAAGACACATCTGTATTGAGTTAAAAGAGCATTTAGATAGAGACTTCAGATCTACGTAAGTTCCCTGGACTGTAAAAATTCAAGTGAGATTTTTATAGTCTAAAAAAAATTTGTGTTAGAGTCATCGTATGTTTAAGTTAACAAAAGGAAAAGTTCAATTAATAAGTGGAAGTCACATGTGAAAAAAAACTTTGTTACAGAAGCAAAAGTGTCTACACATCACTGCTCTGATAAAGAAATGATTAATTCAATAGAAGACCTTGATCACAACCCTCCAAAACGAAGGAAGGTTTTTGAGCATGAGTTTTTAATGAGATATTATTGAGTAAATTCATCCACAATGTAATTTTTAGAAATTCTAATGAGAAATATTTTTTTTCATTTGTTGAGTAACAAAGTTAATTTTTGGGATATAATACTATATTTTATCAAAATTACATGGTAAAGAAGCAGAGAATAACCATAGTGAATCAACAAAAGATGAAGAAAAATATCTTTCATTAATGAAAGGTAACATTACAAAAGATTTTAGTGGCAGTCATAAAATTCTTTTAGTACAACAAGCAAATTGTTGTGCTGTTAAATTGAAAAAGGGAGGTCTTGCTGATGCTTTAAGTCAGGTTTTACCACTTTACAATCCTTATTTATTTAGATCACCTGGATGTCATAAAGCAAATCTAGCTAGTGAAGACACTCGTGATAAATTTGGGAGCATAAAATTTGTAAATAATGGAAAAAATAACCCCATGATTGCCAATATGTTTGCACATTATGCGATGGGACCTCCACATAAGTATTACATGAACTGTAAAGTTGATAAGATGTACTACAATACATGCAAATATTTAGATACAAAGAAAGGTCGTGAGACTATATTCAAAGAGTGCATGAATGATCTTGTTAAGTGGTTATTAACAGATCCCAATGGGATTATAATGGAAAAAGTTGTGTTTCCAGAAGGAATTGGATGTGCTTCAGCCGGAGGTGATTGGCATGCACACTTTTAGTTCATTTAAGTTAACAAGGGGAAGTTCATGATTTTGCAAAGGAATTAAAAAAAAGTTGTAGAAATATTGTTGTCATTTTTGTAAAATATGATAAATAAAATATCTCTATATTTTTTTTGTTTTATTCACCATTACTCTAAAACATTATTAGGCAACTGAATAGAGATCATACATCTGGCAGGAATGGTGATGAGTATAAACATCTCTGAACTTTGTTGTTCATACATTAGTACCTCTTCCACCAGGGAGTGATTAACCATCTCAAGAAAATGGAGACAGACAATAGGATGGAAAAATATTTTAAAATTGAAGAAGGAAAATTGTACGATGAAAAATATTGTCGTGACAACGCCTGCATTATTTTTTCATGCGAATTGTGTTGCTATAAAAGGACATGGTGCAAGTTATTATTTGGGTAAGAAATATCCTTATGCTGATGTGTATTGGAGTAGAGAACCATTATTTAATCTGAGAAGATGCAGAGTTGAAGATCGTGTTACTCCTGGAACTGTTATCGAGTTTGAACCTTCACCGAATCAAAGAAAATTGAATCTTCCTTATTTAGCATCCATAATAAGCCAATTTGGTATTGCTGGACCAATGGAAGAAAATACCATTTCTCAAAATTTAATTGAAAAATCAAGAGATTCTCATTTGCTGTATGGTTTAAAGAGAGATACTATCGAAGACAGAATAAGATATTTCAAGGAAGCCATTGAGAGAGTCATAAAAAGTGTGAAAGACAATAAAAATATAAGAGAGGTTAACTTTCTGAAAGGTATTGGGAGGTATGAATCTTCAAATGATTATGTCTGGAATACACATTATAAACCAATACTCGAAGATATGATAATGAAATATAAGGAAGAAGGTATTCGTACAACAATGGTTGTCAGAGAAGAAATGAAAAACATTAACCAAGGTCAAGAATTATAAGATGATTCGAAGTTATTGTCTTCTAGAACTGAAGGAAGTGCTTGGTATCCCTCATAAGGTAAGCAAAATTATTTACCTTGTATCAGTGGTTTAATTCATTTAAATTATTATTATTATGAGGAAGTAAATGTAACTTGAAGAGAGATATATTTGAACTAATATATAACTCATATTTACCTCTTCGTGAAATGTGTTACTTACCATTTCGGTCTTCTCTCTCTACCTGAACACCATAATGTTTACTTCATTTAAGAAAAGTATGATTATGCTTCTAAGTTAATAATGGGAAGATATTTAAGTTAATAAGGGGACACAGTATGATTATGCTTTTAAGTTAATAATGGGAAGATATCTGTTGTGCTACCATGCACACTTTTAGTTCATTTAAGTTAATTTCATGGTGTCTGTCAGCCATGTGACCTCAGCAAATTTTAGCACAAGAGGACTATTACAACCCAGAAATCCAAATGGCCTGTTATCTTACCAGTCTCAGTGCAGATCAAATAATCGTTTTTAACTTCATACCTGACCGGATGACCCAAAGAGGATTTACCCATGGCTGCCTCAAAAGCGAATTTTAAAGAAGGGTCCTTTCGTTGTTCTTCCCGGAAGGACAGTCCCTCGGGCATGGAAACAGAGACATCTGGCAATCCTGCAACCTGGGAATAGGAAGGCTTGATCGGGGTCTGTTCACTTGATTTATGAGGCTCCGGCCGGTGTGCCTCATAAAACAACGTGGCTATTCCGAGATCGGAGTCGTCCAAGGATAGGTCAACATTCTCTCCAGACAACCCTTGGGATGTTGCCCGAGTTATGGCCAACACCGGAGAAGAATTACTCATTATAGGTTCAGGAAACGCACTAACAGTAGTAATGTTATTACCCAGTAATAACATGGCATCTTTCATGGGAAATCCTTTTGAGACACCTACAGTCAAGTACCCAGTGTAATATTTGCACTGTACATAAATTTTATGCAAAGGAACAGAATATATAGCTCCTCCAAATGCTTCCAATAAAACAGAGAAATTCAAGGAAGTGTTCTCTGAAAGGGGTAATATTCCTTCTCTTACAAGTGAGCAATATGCTCCAGTATCTCTAAAGGTCTTTACTTCAGTTGTTTCTGAGTTTTCCTGAAGGAAAATAAGACTCTTGCAATAATAAGGGGCCATACCTTTTTCTACTTCTCTAGGGGACATGTTAATAGGGATATTAGAGATTTTCCCAATGGGTTGGGGTTTATGGGGGCAGTTGGGATGGATGTGACCTACTTTGTTACAGAGGAAGCAGACGACAGGCTTGCCCTTTACTCCCTGCTGACGTTGCAAATGGTGTCGTTCTGGCTGGTGTCTCTCTGGATACTGTTGTCGAGATGCACCATGAGTAGTTTGCCTCTCCGCAGGTGGACCATATGTTGAGAAGCGTGGCTCACCAGGTGACTTAGTTGGCTGACGTAGACGTTCTCCTTCCGGCTGGCACTTCATTCTCCAAGGTTGACGATCTCTGCTCATGCCAGGCTGTTGAAAAGAGAGACGGGACCGCTCGGACAAGGAGCGGTTAGTTTCGAAGGTATCAGCCAACCTTGCTGCCTCCAATGCAGTGGTTAAGTCACGATCCTGCAGAAAGACTCGAACCTCTGGTCCCACCGACTCCAGCAGGTTATCAATCAGAATAAGCTGCACCAGCTCCTCAAAGGTAGAGAACACCACTTGCTTTATACCAGCTGGTAAAAGCTTTGGTTTGCTGTCTCACAAAGTCCACTAGGGATTGACCAAGCTGCCGCCTGCTTAATTTAAAAATCTTTCTATATTTGGCTGGGATACATGTATATGCTCCCAACACTGTGGTCTTCACTACCTTATAATCAGAAAATTCAGCGTCATTTAATGCTGACGTAAATTCCTGTGCCTTACCCAATAATGCTGTATGAACCAACGATGCCCAATGCTGTTCCGGCCACCTCAAGGCTCGAGCCTGATTTTCGAAGCTTTCGAAAAAATTTTCTGGTTCGGCCTCATTGAAGCGGGGAACAAGCTGTACTGCTTTTTGTAAACTAAAATCATTTACAGAATGCGAAAACTTCCTCCTTTCTCTTTCCCTATCATATTCTTCCCTTGCGAATGCTCTCTGTTCCCTAGTTTGCTCAAGATTGATTTTTGCCAGCTCAAGTGCCAACGACGCTGATTCACCATGAGACAACCCAACTGCACTCTACTGACCATTTTGCTCCGTAGGTGTATCATCTTCCTAGTGCGAGAACATAGTAGCTTTTGCCCTAGCTCCCGTAGAGGGAGGAGTCTGATGTGCCATCTCTTCTTCTATAAGTTTGTCAGCAATCAGTGAACGCAGTTGCGCAGCTGTGAGAGTGCGTTTGTATTTAATTCCAATGGAACGAGCAATTTTCCAACAATGCTGTAGGGACAATTTAGGTAGGTTATGCAAAGTATATGCCGACACCAGACGTCTGACTCGTCTAGGTGGCATAAGTTATTCGCTATGCACAGTACGATTGCAGAATACCCCAACGTAACACGTTAATTTGCAGAACACGCTTAGTTATGCATAGTACGATTGCAGAATACGCATACAAGCAAAGCTGACTGCAAAATTCTCCACACCGAACAGGCTAGTAACAACTGACACGCAAAATTTGTAAAGCAGTGCCAGACAGCTACACTGTTCTAGAAGATTGACCGTAGCGAAGCGAGCACACCGAACGATCACACAATAGCAAGGCTGACCATAACAGTAACTGACACGCAAAATTTGTAAAGCGTAGGCCAAGCTAATGCAATACCAGACAGCAAGCTGCACAATGTTCCTGCTACGAGCTTCACCCTAAGCTCAACCGTTTCTCTAAGTCCAGCTCCAGCTCTCGGACAGGCTACCCATATTACAACCTAGGAATCCAAATGGCCTGTTAACCCGGGTGTAATGGGAGCAAAATAAACACAGCAGAAAAAGTTTAGACTTATATTATCCTTCACCAACTTAGAACAGCAATATGTACACTATGTACAGTGATAAGTATAGTGCACTCCACGGTAAGCAAGGCAGAAATAGAAGCCACAAGATAGCAGACCGTGCTTCAACCAGCTCTAGAATGGGAATGGCAAGGGCAGACAGGAGAGTGGTACCCACATAACCTCTGCGATTGCCAAAACCATCTTCTTATTGGCTAGAACCTGGTCACTAGTTGAACGACGGGGCCCCATCATCAACTCTTAGCAACCTGGTTCGCTGGTTGGGGGAGATAGCCTGTAAATGAGGGTGTGTACATGCGCCGAATAAAGGTTACGTACTCTTTGCATGCCACAAGGACACAGTTGGTCTGGAAAGAGATGATTATCTTTCTGACCTGTGTTGACACAGGTGTTCCTTGCAAGACTGTGTAATTGGGTCCAAAGCTTTCTGGGCCTGTCGCTCCAAATTGCCTTTCCCATTCACTACGAGGGCAAGATCATCAGCATAGCTGAGGAGCTGCGTACCACTATGAAAGGGAAGGCTCAAGTTCCTGCATAAGGACGTTAAACAGGGTAGGACTGAGCACACCTCCTTGTGGTATGCCGTTTTCCAGGGTTTTAAGGGAAGAGTAGTGTCCCTGAAAGCTGACACGGGCCTTCCTGTTCCTAAGGTAGGACTCTATCCAGGCCAGGAGGCGTCCTTTGATTCCCTTCCGAGACAGTATTGCTAGAATTGCTGTGGGGCTGGCTAGCTCAAATGCCTTTTCAAGGTTGAGGTAGACGATGATACTAGGTTTTTTGTTACTATCAGCAATCTGGCTAAGTAAGGTGGTTATGCACTCTGCTGTACCCACCCCTTTGGTGGGTACAATTCCAGTGTTAATACATTAGCTATATCTTGTGGGTCTTTACCTGACACTAACAGAGCACTGTCATCTGCATACAGTAGGAGTTTGCACTTGACACTGATAGGCATGTCATTAAAATAGCATAAGAATAATAAGAGACCCAGAATTCTACCTTGGGGAACTCCACATGCTATCGGCAGGGGTTCTGATTCCATTTAGTTGATTTTGACAATTTGTATCCTGTTGCTAAGGTAGGTGTTGAGAATTTTGGCCTTACCTGCTGTGTTTATTATAACTATATATAATGAACACTTAGCTGATAAATGACAGCAATTCGTCTACACAGCCGCCCCTGCAGACGAGGTCTAGAAGCTGTCGAAACCATCACAACAGTGGGCTGTCAAGAGATACAATTTGTAAGTATAAATTGCCCCTAGGGGGTGTTATGTCAGCATATTTCATTCGATGATGGCTGACGAAATACTTACTTGTTTGGACTCAAAAGTCCACACCTTACTGCCGATTATAGGTTGATTACAAACTCCTTGTGACTCAAGAATTGCGCAATCCCCCGATCTACAAGAAATTCGTAACATACCTTGCTCTTTGTAACGTGAGCTATGGTGTTCTCAACACCTTCGACAGGTATCGGTGACTTGATAGAAGCTGAAGTGTCCTTGAATGTCCACGTCTTCCATTGTCTAGGAAACGCACACTGGTACACTATGTTCCACAAGATTTGTCTTTATTGTTCACAATGTATCACAAGAGAAGCTGATCACACCTCTCTTATGTTTATCGTGTTTTGTGAGACACTTTGTCCACACTAACGCACAGATCAGTATCCTAGCGTCAGTGTCACTCTCCATAGAGTCAAAGATAGTCTGCCAGACGCCACAGTGCTCCATGCCGTCACTGCCCTAATACACAAAAAAAAACGCTGACCTAGTACCTTGCATCCTTGTCACCTCCTCGATGAAGCAAAGCAGAATGTTTGTTTCTTGCTGTCTTAATCATAGACAACAATGTACACTATCTTTACTATGGTAATAAAGTGGGAGCAGGATTTTCCTTAATTGTCCTGCTAAGTAAGAGATGTACTGTCTCTTATAAAAATACACGTTGCAACACCGCTGCAAGGAGCAGAGGTCACTTGATTACGTGGCATAGCATCTGTGATCAATTACTCACTCTAGCAGTAAACAAGACGCTCGCCCCTTCTGAGTGGCCCCTCAGGGCTGAGAGGGCTGAAGGGGGCTGATACCCCCCTCCTGGAGAAGATTTCTCCACACTGGGGGGCGGCAGAGGTTCGCTGCAGGTGAACTATTCATCACTTAACATTAATTTGATTTTCTCACTCGCCACCACTGCTGCTTGTCTTTTCTGAACAGCTTTAGTCTGTGCGGTTTCTGGAGAATCACTAATTTTGTTTTCAACACTGTGTAATTCTAACGGCACTAGTTTATTTATTGTCCGCTTATTCACTACACCTTTGCTCAAAACATCAACTGTCCTGATGATTCCATTTGCATCAGGATATATGGTCACAATTTTTCCAAGTGGCCATTGGGACCTCGGACCATCATTGTCGATAATTACTATGTCACCAGGTCTTAAGGACTTATGATTTTCAGGAACACCAGCTCCATAGAAGTGTTCTCTCAATGAGGTGAGATAGTCTTCTCGCCAAATTTTCTCCCAACGTTCAATCACTTTATTAAGGTGTTTGAATTTACGTCTGAGTTGCTCAGGTTCGAAATAAGTAGGTTCCTCTATGATTTCTTTATCATTCATGGGAGGAACAGGTTCGAGCCTTCTGCCATGGAGTAAATGAGATGGACTTAACACTTCTAAATTGTCCAGATCATCGGTAACATAAGTTAGAGGTCTGTTGTTGACTCTATTTTCTATTTCAGTCACAACTGTACGGAATTCTTCTAAGTCTATTCTCTGACGATGAAGAGTCTTCCTTAAACAACGTTTTACAATGCCGATCATTCTTTCATAAAATCCGCCGTGCCATGGAGATTTAGGAGGAATGTATCTCCAACGACATCTGCGTTGATTCAGCATCTGTTGTACTTCTGGCTGATCAAAGATCTTGCTTATATAAGCAGCACCAGCAACAAAGTTCGTTGCATTATCTGAAATCATCAGTCTGGGACATGCCCTTCTGGCTGCAAACCTTCTGAATAATTTGATAAAGGTTTCAGCAGACATGTCAGTGGCTACTTCTAGATGTACTGCTCTAGTTGTAGCACAAGTGAACAAACAGATGTACACCTTGATGGGAACTTTGTCAACTGTTTTGGTTAAAATTATTGGTCCAGTGTAATCTACACCTGTCACCTCAAATGGAGTGATATGACAAACTCTTTCAGAGGGATATGGAGGTGGACCTGGATACTGACATACTCGCATATCGTAGTGACGACAAGTAATACAGTCCTTTATTTGTTTTTTCACACTTTGTCGACCTTGAGGTATCCAGTAGGATTGTCGTATATGACAAAGTGTGTCAGCTACCCCACCATGTAACACGTTACTGTGGGCGTTTTGCACAATCAGTTTTGTTAGCCAATGATTCTTGGGGATCAATATTGGATGTATGGCTTCTTTAGGTAGTGAAGAATTATGAATTCTTCCTCGACATCTTATAATCTTTTCTGAGTCGAGATAAAGTCCTAAAGAATTAATCATAACAGGTTTCTTTGGGGATTTATCTTCTGTTTCTAGAAATTTATATTCTGTAGAGAAAACAACTTTCTGTATTAATTTCACCCAGTATTTAATGGGTTCAAGACATTCATAATCAGGTTTTATTCCTTTAATGAATTTAAAGACAAGAGCTGTAACTCTTAAGAGTTTACCCAAAGATGAGTATTTAGATCCATCAATGACTATTTCTGTTGTGTCTGCAGTATTTACACAACTTATTTCTGCTGTGTTCAAGCAGACTGTTTCTTCTGGCATAATGTGAGCTTTTTGCTGATGCCAGTTATTTTCATCAGAGAGCCAGTTCGGTCCGTGGAGCCATAATTTATTATACACAAATTTCTTAAGTGGGACACCACGTGACAACATGTCAGCTGGATTCTCTTGGGTAGAGACGTGGAGAAAGAGATAATCTCTCTGCATCTCTTTTATTTCTGCTACTCTGTTCTGTACATAGACCAACTTACTCTTATTATTTCTTAACCACTGGAGAACTGCCTCATTATCACTCCAGATCACGGTTTTCTCAATAGTGAGATGATCAAGTACTTTGTTGAGATAGACAGCTAGTTTTGTACCTACATAGAGTGCTGTCAGTTCCAATTGTGGTACTGTTCTGACCTTCAAGGGTGCTACCCTGGCCTTTGAAGTAATTAGTGTACTTCCTTCAGCATTACTCATGTAAGCTACAGCGCCATAACCTCTGGTTGACGCATCACAGAACACATGTAATGTGTACTTGTTTCCCTCTTGACCTATTTGTCTGGGAAATTTAATTTGATGAAGTTGCTTAAACTCCCTGGATATTTCATCCCATGCTTGACTCATTTCTAGAGGCAAGTTCTCATCCCATCCAATTTTGAGTTTCCATGCATCTTGCATAAGCATTTTACCTTTTATGGTAATTGGTGAGACGAGTCCTAGAGGATCAAAACATTGTGATACCTCTGACAGTAAACTACGTTTAGTGAGTGTACTGCATGATTTATTGTTTATCCTTTTGAGACTCAAAGTATCTTCCTGTGTGTTCCAATTAAGTCCCAGCATATTGTTGCAATCAGGAATTTCAGTTTCAGGGAAATCTTCTTTGATAAGTTCCCTTAATTGCTTTGAATTTGTATTCCACATCCTTAGAGGCATATTTGCTTCTTTCATCTCCTTGTTAGCTTTTCTGTATAAGGATTTCAAATCCTCCTCTTTATTCACAGTACCTTGAAGATTGTCCACAAAGAAACTTTTCTTTAAGACTTCTTTGAAGGGACTTTCAGATTTCTTCAAATGTGTATTTAGAGTAGCTTCTAGTAAGAATGGAGAGGATGTTGCACCAAATAATACTGATTTGAAACGATAAATTTTCACAGGACTTTGAGGATCATGTGGATTTTCAGGCCACAAGAATCGACTATAATCTCTATCTATTTCTTGTAGTCCTACTCTTAAGAAAGCCTTGGAAATATCAGCCGTGTAGGCATATGGGTTTGTGCGAAATTTCATAAGCACGTCTCCAAGCTTCTCAGTTAGTGAGGGTCCGGTCATCAGACAGTCATTAAGACTTGCTACATCTTTATTTGCACGTGCGCTGCAATTATATACAACACGTAGTGGAGTGGTTTCAGAATCTTTTCTGACTCCATGGTGCGGGAGATAATGAGCATTTGTCTTCAACTTATCTTCGACTATTTCCTCAATGAATTTATTGTCCAACTGTTCTTGTATGATATTATCATAGACAGTCAGTAGCTCTGGATTCTTCCTGAGCTCATGTATTTGTGCTTTCATCTGTCCGAAAGCCATGCCATAATTGCTAGGCAGATGTGGTGGATTTAATTTCCATGGTAACCTAACCCAATACTGTCCATCTTTATATTTGACAGTGTCCAAATATTGGTTATAAGTCTGAGACTCTTGTGGGCTTGGTTTATTTACATCAATACCTATCGCATCTAAATCCCACAACTTATCAACTGGTTCATTCATTTCTTCCAGTAATGATAAATTTTGCTGTGGTACATGATCAGCGGTTATTCTCGTAACTAGTACATTTTCCACTGAATCAATATCAGCTTCTTTCCCACTTTGAGAGGGAATGGGACCACATATCATGTGGCCTCCTGCTGTTTTCAGCAAGTGAACATCATGTTTACTTACTATATTTTGCACAAAACAGTGATAATAATCACTTCCAATGATTAAATCAATTGGACTAATTGTGTCCGTCTGTATGTCAGGACAGGCTAACTTGACCTTAGCTGCTTTCAGTGCTGCAACTGTTTCTTTTAATCCCTGGATCTGCACAGACTTAGGCAAATCATCTACTACCACAGCTTCTACTGTCTTTTTCCTGTTTCCTAGACCAACAGTGATTTTGGCTAGGTCATATGTCTGTTTACCAGAATTATGGAAAAAACCAGCTATATCTAACTGTATTTTGGCATAGGGTTGTTTATTCAGTTTCTGCAACACTGATCTTCTTATGAAGGACCTTTGTGAGCCTTGATCAAATAGTGTTAGCACATTGGTTTTGTGTAATTTATTAGATAACTCAACTCGAGCTATCGGGAGAGCAGTTGCTTTAAACTTATCTCTCACATTTAATGCTGTTGCTTGTTGACTTCCTGATTCTGTGGAAGTCTGCTGCTGTTCAGCAAAAGTATTTGGGCATAATGCTGTATGATGCATACCCTTGCATTTAAAACACTTCTTCAGTGAGCATTTACCTCCCTTGTGTTCACCTAAACACTTGATGCATCTTTTCAGCTGATGAACACGTTGTTTACGTGCCTCCATTGATGTGTATTGAATACAATACTGTGCCCAATGTGTTCCATCACAAAGTACACATTTTGGAGTACGTTTATGTATGACAGTCTGTTTACTGTCTATTGTATTCACAGCTTGATAAATGCCTATATGGGATTTCCCATTATGTGGTTTAGTGGGAGTAGGTATACTCTTTTTATACTGAGTTGAAGGTTTATTATCCACTGGATTTGTGGATTTTTCATCTTGTCTCGTTGCTTGCATGCATGAAACTATTGTTTGTAAACCATTGCTAATTTCTTCACAAGTGAAATAGCGTTTATTGAACATAATATTTAATCGTTCAATAGTTTGTGGTGACAACTTATCTTAGCATCTAGAGATCTGAGACTATTGTCTAATGTAATTCTAAATGCCTGTAAGTCAGAATAACAATGTTTGGGTGGCTTCAAGCTTGATATTAAGACTGCATGTCTAACTCTAGCCTTGTCAGCATCGAAGTAATTGTCTGCTAAGACACGTAAGGCTATTTGATAATTGCCTTTAACCACCGGAAATGACTTAATCAGTTCATAGGGTTCTTCCTTCACAAGACATTTAAGGTAATTGAACTTGGCAATCTCATCTATGTCAGTTCGTGAATTTACTATGGATTGAAAACCACTAATGAATTCTTCATAATTATGACCTTGGAAAATAGGTAATGACAATGTAGGTAAGCTTGGTAATGGGACACTTGTTGTTACAGGTGTAACAGGTGTTTGACCACTAGTAGTAGTAGGTCTCTGTGACAGAGTTTTACGGCAGATAGCCTGTACTCCTGTCCACCTTAATTGTTGATCACTAAAAGTATCCAAAACTTTTTTAATTTCATCCTCAGATGGATCTGATTCAAGAAATTTATTTTCATAATGTGTATAGTCTGAATTATTTCCAGACGTTGTGTAAATAATTCAAACTTGACCTCAAGATCATCAAAATCTATGTTTGTATCTTGAGTTAATCCTAGACAGACTGAAATTAGATTTTCTAATTGTGTAATCTTAGTCTGTAAAGACTGAAACTGAGTTTTCAAACAAGCCATTTTAATGGTATACTGAAAATTCTAGCACCACACTTAGAGTGTTTAAAAAACACTGTACTGCTATAAACAGCTGAGTTTTTGTTATGCTTAAGTCAGCAATAATCGAGTCAGACACTACTGACCCACTAAGCTTAACCTCAGGGTCAATGACCATGAAGGGTACAGGGTACATGTGTCTGGTGTTTATGACTTGTTTGCTGTGTCAGCCTGACCATGATGATTAATCGTAAATAACGATGTTATACACTTCATTCACTATACACTATAAATGTCACTGTATAACTGTAAATCACACGTGAACATTACTTACACATATATAAATTTCACTGTTAATATATATTTGAAAGCTTACACTTTATATATAAGTTCCTTTAATATAACAGGTAGATCTATAAGAAACAAACTTTAACACAATCTTGTCTCTTAATTTCTGTCTATAAACATTATAAACACTGTGTATATATACACTCAGACAAACAACATCACTTGTGTTGTCTTAATCAGCGATTTCTCCAGATTGGAGCAGTTGATGGAGGGTGCAGGATACCATCCCCCGTCTTCTTGTTGGGTGAGTCACCCAGCTCCCGTTTTCGTTGGGTGAACGCTGGGTGAGCGCCCGTTTTCTTTTGGCTGCCCATTCTCTGTGATTGAGTCTGGAGGGACTCATTTATACTGATTTATATTGTAAAACACTAGTTTTACAGGTTTTTTCGAAGGACCTTGGCTCATAGGTTATTTGTACACTGTAGTACAACATATTTGGACCACAGTGTGGTCTTTATCCAGTTCGAAGGACCAAAACTCTGTTGAGAATTTTGGCCTTACCTGCTGTGTTTATTATAACTATATATAATGAACACTTAGCTGATAAATGACAGCAATTCGTCTACACAGCCGTCCCTGCAGACGAGGTCTAGAAGCTGTCGAAACCATCACAACAGTGGGCTGTCAAGAGATACAATTTGTAAGTATAAATTACCCCTAGGGGGTGTTATGTCAGCATATTTCATTCGATGATGGCTGACGAAATACTTACTTGTTTGGACTCAAAAGTCCACACCTTACTGCCGATTATAGGTTGATTACAAACTCCTTGTGACTCAAGAATTGCGCAATCCCCCGATCTACAAGAAATTCGTAACATACCTTGCTCTTTGTAACGTGAGCTATGGTGTTCTCAACACCTTCGACAGGTATCGGTGACTTGATAGAAGCTGAAGTGTCCTTGAATGTCCACGTCTTCCATTGTCTAGGAAACGCACACTGGTACACTATGTTCCACAAGATTTGTCTTTATTGTTCACAATGTATCAAGAGAAGCTGATCACACCTCTCTTATGTTTATCGTGTTTTGTGAGACACTTTGTCCACACTAACGCACAGATCAGTATCCTAGCGTCAGTGTCACTCTCCATAGAGTCAAAGATAGTCTGCCAGACGCCACAGTGCTCCATGCCGTCACTGCCCTAATACACAAAAAAAAATGCTGACCTAGTACCTTGCATCCTTGTCACCTCCTCGATGAAGCAAAGCAGAATGTTTGTTTCTTGCTGTCTTAATCATAGACAACAATGTACACTATCTTTACTATGGTAATAAAGTGGGAGCAGGATTTTCCTTAATTGTCCTGCTAAGTAAGAGATGTACTGTCTCTTATAAAAATACACGTTGCAACACCGCTGCAAGGAGCAGAGGTCACTTGATTACGTGGCATAGCATCTGTGATCAATTACTCACTCTAGCAGTAAAGAAGATGCTCGCCCCTTCTGAGTGGCCCCTCAGGGCTGAGAGGGCTGAAGGGGGCTGATACCCCCCTCCTGGAGAAAATTTCTCCACAGTAGGACTTAAACCAGTCTACAGAACCTATACCGATAGCTTGAAGTTTCTTCCATAATATATTGTGATTGACAGTATCGAAGGCTTTTTGCAGGTCTAAGGTTACCATACCTATGAGGTCCCCCATTGACATTTCAGTTCTCAAGTAATCCATCAAATTAATTAGGGAGGTGTCGGTTGAGTAAGATCTTCTAAAGCCTGATTGATAGCTATAGAGAATGTTGTTGTCATTAAGGTACTTAACTACTTGACAGTACACTGCCCTCTCTAGGATTTTGGATATTATACTGAGTATACTAACAGGCCTATAGTTGCTTACATCAGACCTACTATTCTTCTTGAAGATAGGATTAACTCTGGCCTCCTTGAACCCCTACGGTACGGTATTAGTGGTGATGGACAGATTTATTATGTGAGCAATAGGGATTGACAGTTCAGAAGCACCATCTTTTAGGAACTTAGACGGGATGTTATCCAGGCCAGTGCTCTTAGTTGGGTT
The DNA here is from genome assembly GCF_038502225.1 of Cherax quadricarinatus. Lineage (NCBI taxonomy): Eukaryota > Metazoa > Arthropoda > Malacostraca > Decapoda > Parastacidae > Cherax > Cherax quadricarinatus. The sequence continues at coordinate 19,623,571 of NC_091356.1, read as the reverse complement.
TAACCTGCTTAGTTCTTTTTGAATAAAGTCATGAGATACACTTACTAGTTGACAACTGTTTGGGGTTACCCCTTTTTTGGTATAGTATGATTTAAACTTATCAGAGTCTGTGTTAAAGGTATTTGATACAGCTGGTAGTTTACTTACTAGTGTTGATGCAAGAGATGTTTAGTAGGAATTAAAATAATTTGCTGCCTTAGATGTTTCGTGGCATACCTCATTATTGATAATGAGTACTATGTTAGACCTATCTATTGGTTTATGGCTATACCCCAACTGTTTTAGTTGTTGCCAGAGCTTTCTGGGGTTATGCTTATACTCTTCAATTTTTAAGCAATAGTGCTTTGCCTTTGCTCCTTTTGTAAGTCTCTGTACTCTGTTCCTCACCTTTGGAATTCGTTTAGTGTTGCAATATCCTGCCTGTTTGCTTTAAATCTTTTTATCAGCTGGTCTCTGAATTTCATATTATCTAATATATCAGTAGTCATCCAGGGTTCAGCTCTTCGTTTAATCCTAACCTCTTTAACTGGTGTAATATTATCAAGGATGGTAGTGAACATTGTTTTGAATTTTTCCCAGGCATCGTTTACGTCCGTGTAACTTGTTATCTCTGTCCAGTCACAATTGTGTAGTCTATTTACCAGTGTTTCTTTACTGTACTTTCTAGTTGACCTTATTTTTATTGTCCTGTGTAGGCCTATCCTATCCCTAGTGATCACTAAGGCCTGTGGCAATGACGCCTGACTGACTAATGTTCTCCGAGCGGTTACAAAGTATGTGGTCAGTTTGGGTGCCTGAGAACTGTGGTGTATTAATTAGTTGAGTGTAACTATTTAAACCTAGAATTTGCTTATACCTTTTGCATAGCCCGTTATTTTGCTGCTGAAAACAGATATTGATGTCGCCCAGTATTATTGTCTCGAAATTGTTTTCAAGTCCGGACAAGACTTTGGAAAAGTCTTCTAAGAACTGGTCATGAGTGAGAGGGTGGTAACTAGTTCCTACTAAGATGGGTTTAGTCTTGGGAAGCAGCACTTCAAACTATAGAAGCTCCAGTTTATTATGATTTAAATCAGGTCTTGGGTTTTAAGCTAAGTCATTTCTAATGTAGGCACATACCACACCATCCTGTCAGTTTCTTTCCAAGCGTTTTATATTGTAACCTTCTATTTTGACCTCGTCGTCAGTCACCGTTTACAATTGTCGGCATGAATTATTCATTACTTCTCCCTTCGTTTATGATGGCATCTAAAGGTAGTTGTTAGAAACGATTAAATTCAGTGAACAAGGTATGTCGATGCTAATAATATGGCTCTGGGCCACAGTGTAGGTAGGCAGTAGGTGTAGAACAGGCGGGCTACACCTACCGGCTACCTACACTGACTTCACGTCTCTTCCTACATTAAGACTACACATATTTTAAGGTAAATAATGAGTGTACTGTACGTGTATTTTAACTCTCTGGGATGTTTTAAATATCGTATATTAAGTGTGAGACGGTGAGCCAGGGCTACCTACACCTGACTTCCTACAAATAAGTACTAGTACTGTGTATGTATTTTACTTTTTGTGTTTTAATGCCTAGTTCTATTACTAACTTAATATAATTTAGTGTAAACTTGTTGTCTGGCATTTATATGCATTTATAAATGGAAAAAATGGCGTTCTGCTTTCCAGCAATGTCTGATTTCCGGCGATAGCCTGGAACCTAACCCGTCGTATAAGTAGGGTCCTACTGTATATATATGCTAAAGTAGGAGAAACATTTAGAGAGGGTGTGGTGGGTAAGTTTAGGGTGCCAAGTGTAAATGGTAATGGTGACCCTTTGATTGAACTTTGTATAGAAAGGGGTATGGTAATAGGTAAAACATATTTTAAGAAAAAGAAAATAAATGAGTATACAAGATATGATGTAGGGCGTAATAAGAGTAATTTGTTGGATTACGTATTGGTAGATAAAAGACTGTTGAGTAGACTTCAGGATGAACACATTTATAGAAGGCCACAGATATATCAGATCACTTTTTAGTAGTAGCTACATTAAAAGTAAAAGGTAGATGGGATACAAGGAAAATAGAAGCAGCAAGTAAGAGAGATGTGAAGATTTATAAACAAAAGGAGGCAGTTAGGGTAAGATATATACAACTATTGGAGGATAGATGGGCTAGTGAGAGAATAGGAAATGGGTTTGAAGATGTATGGGATGTGTTTAAGAATGTAGCATTAGAGTGTTCATCAGAAGTTTGTGGTTAAAGGAAAGTGAGTGTGGGAGGGAAGAAGAGCGATTTGTGGAATGATGATGTATTGAGAGTAGTAAGGGTTAGAAAAAGTTAGCATATGAGAGGTTTTTGCAAAATAGTAATGATGCAAGGAGAGAGGAGTTATCTACCAATACGTAATCCAACAAATTACTCTTATTACGCCCTACATCATATCTTGTATACTCATTTATTTTCTTTTTCTTAAAATATGTTTTACCTATTACCATACCCCTTTCTATACAAAGTTCAATCAAAGGGTCACCATTACCATTTACACTTGGCACCCTAAACTTACCCACCACACCCTCTCTAAATGTTTCTCCTACTTTAGCATATATATACAGTAGGACCCTACTTATACGACGGGTTAGGTTCCAGGCTATCGCCGGAAATCAGACATTGCTGGAAAGCAGAACGCCATTTTTTCCATTTATTAGGGTGCCAAGTGTAAATGGTAATGGTGACCCTTTGATTGAACTTTGTATAGAAAGGGGTATGGTAATAGGTAAAACATATTTTAAGAAAAAGAAAATAAATGAGTATACAAGATATGATGTAGGGCGTAATAAGAGTAATTTGTTGGATTACGTATTGGTAGATAAAAGACTGTTGAGTAGACTTCAGGATGAACACATTTATAGAAGGCCACAGATATATCAGATCACTTTTTAGTAGTAGCTACATTAAAAGTAAAAGGTAGATGGGATACAAGGAAAATAGAAGCAGCAAGTAAGAGAGATGTGAAGATTTATAAACAAAAGGAGGCAGTTAGGGTAAGATATATACAATTATTGGAGGATAGATGGGCTAGTGAGAGAATAGGAAATGGGTTTGAAGATGTATGGGATGTGTTTAAGAATGTAGCATTAGAGTGTTCATCAGAGGTTTGTGGTTAAAGGAAAGTGAGTGTGGGAGGGAAGAAGAGCGATTTGTGGAATGATGATGTATTGAGAGTAGTAAGGGTTAGAAAAAGTTAGCATATGAGAGGTTTTTGCAAAATAGTAATGATGCAAGGAGAGAGGAGTATATGTAGAGAAAAAGAGAGGTTAAGAGAGTGGTGAAGCAATATAAAAAGAGAGTAAATGAGAAAGTGGGCGAGATGTTATCAACAAATTTTGTTGAAAATAAGGAAAAGTTTTGGAGTGAGATTAATAAGTTGAGGAAGCCTAGGGAACGAGTGGATTTAATAGTTTAAAATAGGAGAGGAGAGTTACTAAATAGAGAGTTCGCGGTATCAGGAAGATGGAAGGAACATTTTGATGAATTGGTAAATGTAAACAAAGAAAGGGATGCTGAGATTTCGTGTATAGGGCAAGGAGAAATAACATACTGTAGGAATGAGGAAGAACCAGTTTTGAGTGTGGGGGAAGTTCGTGAGGCAGTGTTTAGAATGAAAAGGGGTAAGGCAGTTTGTATTGATGACAAAGATAGAAATGTTCAAAGTAGGTGGGGATATAATTTTGAATTATTTGGTGTTTTTTTTAATAAATGCATGGAAGAGGGTAAGGTACCTAGGGATTGGCAGGGAGCATGCATAGTTCCTTATTATAATGGCAAAGGGGACAAAAAAGAGTGCAAAAATTATAGGTGAATAAGTCTGTTGAGTATACTTGGTAAAGTGTATGGCAGAGTTATTACTGAAAGAATTAAAAGTAAGACGGAGAGCAGGATAGCAGAAGAACAAGGCTGCTTTAAGAAAGGTAGGGGGTGTGTAGATCAAGTGTTTACAGTGAAACATATAGGTGAACAGTATTTCGATAAGGCTAAAGAGGATTTTGTGGCATTTATGGATTTGGAAAAGGCGTATGACAAGGTGGATAGGGAGCAATGTGGCAGATGTTGCAGGTGTATGGTATAGAACGTAGGTTACTGAAAGCAGGGAGGAGTTTTTAGGAGGATAGTGAGGCTCAGGTTAGAGTATGTAGGAGAGAGGGAGATGATTTCCTAGTAAAAGTAGGCTTTAGACAAGGATGTGTGACGTCACCATGGCTGTTAAATATATTTATATATGAGGATGAAAGAGAAGTGAATATTCTAGTGTTGGCAAGAGGTGTGGGATTAGAAGAATAGAATCTAACACGAAGTCGGAGCTATCACAGTTGCACTTTGCTGATGACACTGTGCTTTTGGAAGATTCTGAAGAGAAATTGCAGAGGTTGGTTGACGAGTTTGGTAGAGCTCATAGATGAAAATTAAAAGAGTGTATAGGAAAGAGTAAGATGATGAGGGAAAAGAAATAGGTGACGAAAGATTGGATATCAGATTGGAGGGAGAGAGTATGGAGAAAGTGAATGTATTCAAATATTTAGGAGTGGATGTGTCAGCAGGTGAGTTTGTGAAAAATGCGGTGAATCATAGAATTGATGTGACGAAAAATGTGAGTGGTGCATTTAGGAGTCTGTGGAGACAAATAATGCTGTCCATGGAAGCAAAGAGGGCAAATGTAGAATATAGTTATACCAACATTCTTATATGGGTTTGAAACATGGGTGGTGAATGTTGCAACAAGAAGGCTGGAGGCAGCAGAGATGTCATTTCTGAGGGCAATGTGTGGTGTGAATATAATGCAGAGAAATCGTAGTTTGGATATAAGGAGGAGGTGCAGGATCGCCAAACCTATTATTCAGTGGGCTGAGGAGCAGTTGTTGAAGTGGTTCGGACATGTAGAAAAGAAGGAAGGAAATCGAATGACTACGAGAGTGTATAAATCTGTAGTGGAGGGAAGGCGGGGCATGGGTCGGCCTAGGAAAGGTTGGAGAGAGGGGGTAAAGGAGGTTTTGTGTGAGAGGGGATTTGAATCCCACCAAGCATGTGTGAGTGTGTTAAGAGCGCATGGAGACAGTTGGTTTTTAGGACTTGACATGATGTTTGGAGTGTGAACAAGGTAACATTCATAGAGTCAGGGAAAGCGGCAGGCCGTACTTGAATCCTCGAGATGGGTAGTACAGTGTCTGCACTCTGAAAGATGGGTGTTAATGTTGCAGTCATATAACTGTAGTGTAAGCGCACCTCTGGCAAGACAGTGATGGAGTGAACGATGATAAAAAAAAAAAAATTTCGGGCCACCCTGACTTGGTGGGAGAAGGCAGGGTGGCCAGAGTATGTTAATAAAAAAATGTTCAATTTACTAAGAAGATTTACTGAAGATATTTGTTTAATATCTGGAGCAAAACAATATTCTTATCAGTTACTTCAGAGTTTTCAGGCAAGTAAAAACGAGGAGAAACCCCGTAGAGAGAAAAATCATAGGCGATGTCCTGGCATAAAAGCTAAGAGCGATTTTAAAGCGCTCTTAGCTTTTGTATGGAAACTGAACAAGGCTGAATATTAAACAGGTGATGATGACAGCCACTTGTTTCGCCAATGAGATCCTGGTAGCTTTAAAAACATGAGTAATTTCCTCCTGCTGGTTACGTCAATCACGCCTTAATGAACCGTGGACATTAGTGACGCTTTACCTAGATTAAAATTTACGAATTGTAATGAAGGTTACCCCTTCAAAGCTTCCAATGCTTTTTATACATAATGTATTATATACACACACATATATATATATATATATATATATATATATATATATATATATATATATATATATATATTATATATATATATATATATATATATATATATATATATATATATATATATATTATCAAGGATAATGTGAGTAGTCATAATGTGAGTAGTCACGAAAGCGCTTGGAATTTCTCTATTCTTTCACAGTGGTTGTTTTGCATATTCTGAAATCACCTGTTTACTGTGATCTTATTGCATATATATATAATATATATATATATATATATATATATATATATATATATATATATATATATATATATATATATATATATATATATATATATATATATATATATATAGGATGGGGTCCACCTCTGGTGTAAATTGTGGGACCCATAGCCTCGGAGAAGTGGATAAAAAGGCTTCAAGGAAAAATATTTGGATTTCTTCCTGAAGCCGTTTGAATATTCCACTTCCCCTACCACCCCATCTTTTGATAATTATTTTTTTTTACTAATAGGAATATTTTATTACATAATATGGTACAGAAGATTTAAGAGATACATTGTTGATATAAAGGTGGCATATACGGTACATGTTGTTACGTGTGTATCACCGATTATAATGCGAAAATCTCATCCAGCTCCTTAGAGCTGGGGCGTGTGCCCAAAATACAGCAGGCATTACCCCTTTGAACAGCCGCACTGAGCCGCTGGAACAGAAAACTAGTGATGATTTCTACAGAGTGGCTCCTCCTCTCAGGCATCCCTTCTACAGAGTGGCTCCTCCTCTCAGGCATCCCTTCTACAGAGTGGCTCCTCCTCTCAGGCATCCCTTCTACAGAGTGGCTCCCTTTTTCACACCTATGTGCTAATGACCCTTTTCACACTTATGTGCTAATGACCTTGACCCAGCCCACGACCCCCGCCCACGACCCCCCACCCGCGCCCCCCCCACCCGCGCCCCCCACCCGCGCCCCACACCCGCGCCTCCCCACCTCGCCCCCCCCCCGCGCCCGCCCACGACCCCCGCCCACGACCCCCGCCCACGACCCCCCCCCGCGCCCCCCCCCGCCCGTCGCGCCGACCCACCGGCCCCGCCGCGCCCTCGCGCCCCGCCTGCGCCTTCTGCTGCGCCTTCTGCAGCGTCGTCCAGATCGCCGCCGCGCCCCGAATTTTTTTCCGATTTTTTTCGATTTTTTTTTTGAATTTCATTTGCTCTCCTCGAATCAACTTTTCTCGATAATACCAAGACTCCATCTCTTCGGATCAAATTTTTGAGGTTCCCCCTCCCACTTTAACCCCCACCCCATTTTTTTTTTCTCGATAATACAAAGACTCCAATTCCTCAGATCAAATTTTTGGGTTCCCCCCTCTGGGGGTAAGCATTCAAATGAACTCCCACTTGCATCCCAATTTTTTTTTTCGAATTTCATTTTCTTATGATTTCCTTGGATCAAGTTTTTTGGATACCCCCCTCTGGGTATAAGCATTCAAAATGGACTCCCACTTCAACCCCAATTTTTTTTCTCGATATCAAAATAATACAAAGTCTCCATCTCCTTGGATCAAGATTTTCTCGATAATACCAAGACTCCATCTCCTTGGATCAAGGTTTTCTCCTCCATCTCCTCGGATCGAGTTTTTGGATTCCCCCCTCTGGGGGTAAGCATTCAAATGAACTCCTCCTATGGGGCATGGTACTTTCTCTTACTACAGGTCTAAACAAGTATTCCTCTCATTAAGTTAAATGAACTAAAAAGTGTGTTTACTCGGCTGTCAGTGACGTCACA